>NC_052074.1:25649445-26001945 GCF_015852505.1 Tachyglossus aculeatus | reverse complement strand
AACTGAGGCATAGAGAAGTTAATAAAGGTACTTGCTAAGTGCTTAATATGTGCCAAGCACTGTACTAAGTGCTGGGGTGGATAGAAGCAAATTGGGTTGGACCGAGTCCCTACTCCACATGGGGCTCATTGCCTTAATTCCCATTTTTCAGATGAGGGAACTGCGGCACAGAAGTTACGTAACTTGCCCAAAGTCACACAGCGGACAATCAATCAATCAATCAATCGTATTTATTGAGCGCTTACTGTGTGCAGAGCACTGTACTAAGCGCTTGGGAAGTACAAGTTGGCAACATCTAGAGACAGTCCCTACCCAACAGTGGGCTCACAGTCTGAAAGGGGGAGACAGAGAACAAAACCAAACATACTAACAAAATAAAATAAATAGATATGTACAAGTAAAATAGAGTAATAAATATGTACAAACATATATACAGGACAAGTGGCAGAGTGGGGATTAGAACCCAGATCCTCTGATTCCCAGGCCCGTGCTCTTTCCCGTAGGCCATGCTGCTTCTTGAGAATAAACCCTTGCTGTGTTAATTGGTTTGTACCCACAAGACCTGTCTCTGTATCCTTATCTTCATAAAACCTTTGCTTAAGGAGACCAGCCTCTCTCCCTGCTGCCACGCTCTGGGCTGGACTCTCCGCTTTAGCGGTCTCCCATCCGTCCCCTTTCACACTGCAGTGTTTGAGAGTGTTTATCACTATGTCCTGCTATCACTTACTCTGAGATCACTGCCGCTCCTTTCAGGTCATCGTACAACAGCTGCTTACAGATTCTACTGTCCTCCAATCTTCTCACGGGTCCCGCGGGGCCGATCAAGAGGTATTTATTTCTTCAACGCGGGCGAACTGTGTTCCAGAACCTCACTTTCAGTAACTCTGACCTGGCATTCGAGGGTTTGTAGATGGTGCAGCTTGTCCAGAGGCTGCTTGTTTTTTTTTTTTTTAATGGTATTTGATAAACATCTACTACGTGCCAGGCACTGTACTAACTCCGGATACACATCATCATCATCATCAATCGTATTTATTGAGCGCTTACTATGTGCAGAGCACTGTACTAAGCGCTTGGGAAGTACAAATTGGCAACACATAGAGACAGTCCCCGCCCAACAGTGGGCTCACAGTCTAAAAGGGGACGACAGAGAACAAAACCAAACATACTAACAAAATAAAATAGAATAGACATGTACAAGTAAAATAAATAAATAAATAATTTATAAATAATAAATTTATATATATAAATTTAAATTTATTTATATTAAAATATAAATAAATTTATGAATAATTTATAAATAAATAAATAGAGTAATAAATATGTACAAACATATATACATATGTTTATCCTTCCTATCCTTCCACAGTGGATAGGCCCCAGGCCTGGGAGTCGGGAGGACCTGGGTCTCATCCCGGCTCTGCCCCTTGTCTGCCGGGTGACTTTGGGCCAGTCACTTCACTTCTCTGGGCCTCAGTTTCCTCATCTGGAAAATGGGGATTAAGACTGCGAGCCCCATGAGGGACAGGAGCCGTGTCCACAGCAGTCAAGTTGAATGTGGCCTATGCCCCGCAAGAGGCTGGCAGTCAGTCAATCATATTGTTTGAACGCTTACTTTGTGCGGAGTACTGTACTAAGCACTTGGGAGAGTACAGCATATCAATATAACAGACACATTCCCTGCCGACAACAAGCTTACAGTCTTAATCTCCATTTTACAGCTGATGAGGTGTAGAGAAGTGAAGCGACTTGCCCAAGGTTGCAAAGCAGACAAGTGGGAGAGCTGGGGTGAGAACGTGATGTAGTTAGTTCTGGTGTCACAGCCATATCCCGGTTCTGCCAATTGTCAGCTGTGTGACTTTGGGCAAGTCACTTAACTTCCCTGTGACTCAGTTACCTCATCTGTAAAATGGGGATCAAGACTGTGAGCCCCCAGTGGGACAACCTAATCACCTTGTAACCTCCCCTGCTTTTAGAGCAGTGTTTTGAACATAGTAAGCACTTAATAAATGCCATCATTAATTAATTAATATCAGAAGGTTGATGCTATAAAGGCCTTATAGGCACCTTCGTCTCGATGTGGAGTGTTTGTAGTCAAACTCTGCCTTGTCATTACCCGAAAGCCATAATGGTACATTTTGAAAAAGGTATAAAATGCTAGGGGAGGGAGAGGAAGTAAAATGAACAGGGAAAGAGCCTGGGTAAGGGTGGGAATGTCATGAGGAAAAGGGAAGAGGAAATGGTGGGGGGAGGATACTGACAGAAGCAGAGTGGGAGGAAAGGGTGGGATGCAGGGCAAGAATGTGACCCCAAGGAGCGCAGAATGGGCTGGAAATTTATCTGTATTTTCTTTTGAGTTGGGCACGGTGACAAGCTGCGAGACCTCTCACCTAAGAAGATTACCAATCCTAATTATATGAGTTGCTTGGTAATACTTAAATGGAGAAAATTATTCAATATGTTCAGCCTGTTGGCGTAAATGTAATTAAGAAATCACAATAATATCAAGGTTTCTTAAATCTATTTGGGGGAACCTCTAGCAATTTACATTTTAATATTTTTCAAGCACTTTTTTAAATATATTGCTATAAAAACTACAATCTTGACCACATGAAAATACATTTCCTTTTGAATTTCGACAGTAGAAATTGATTACAGCAACGTGAACTGGAATCATCTCTTATGTACTGTCCTGACAAGGTGCGCAATGAATTTTAAATTGCTTCTACTTATGACCTCAAAAGGCAAACACTTATACAGCTTTTGAAATACAATTGCAGATATTCTGTAAATCAAATTCAACATAGATCTTTTCCGGGTTTGGCAGACAAGTTCTGCTCTGTGGGGACTGGATGCCCAAATAACCTCCTCCCCAGTTCCAATTTCCCTAAAGACACAGACCACTGTAATACAGGTGCTATCTTTTCACATCATCAGCAAATGGAACTGGAAAACAAGATCTACGAAAGGCATAAACTATCGTCGATTTTCTTTTGATCCTATTATCAGTAGTCTAGAACCCTCGAATTTAGCTGTCTTCTCTAATTCAGTACAACAATTTCAAGTTTCAGTCATTTATTTATTTATACTCTGTCTCTCCTTCTAGACAGCAAGTTCTTTGTGGGTAGGGAATTTGTCTATTTATTGTTATGTTGTACTCTCCCAAGCACTCAGTACAGTGATTTGCACAGCGTAAGCGCTCGATAAATACGACTGAGTGAATGAACGAATAATTGGCTTTTCAGTTTGCTAATTGAATTCCACTGCTCCCTTCTGTTTGCTAGATTGGGGCCACTACACTTTACACCCAAGTACCCCTGTTCCTTTATCAACTTCTCCAACTTCGGCTGCTTAACTGAACACACCATCCTTCTCCCCAGTGCTACAGGCTTGGAGCAATAGACATCAACTCTGCAGATGCTGTCTCCCCAGACCATAAGCACCTGCCCTCTTCCTGGCTTTTTTAAGTCTTGTCACTCTGGTTGGACATGTGTGAGAGTTCATATGCCAGAGGAACTACTCCCATAACTATTTCTTGAACCGAGCTGGGCACTAAGGACTAAGTAATGGGCACTTGTTAGCGATAATCATCATAACTGTCATATTTGTTAAGCACTTGCTAGGTGCCACAGCATTGTTCGGTAGACTGAAAGCTCCTTATGGGCAGGGAACATCTTTACTAAGTCTGTTATACTGCACTCTACCATGCACTTAGTGCAGTCCTCTGCACACTCTCAATAAACGCCATTGGTTGCTTGATAGGGTAGGTGAGTGGAAACGAACCTGTCCGTCTAAATCCGCTACTCTGAGCCGAAACGGCAGGGTGAAATCTCTAAGTAAGCAATTTTTTGGCCTCCAGCTTCATGCTCCTATTCAAATTAAGAAAGTTAATTGGCAGGAATTCTGACTTGGGGAGGAATATTAGTAAGACCAAAAGTTGTCAGGGGATTGAAGTATCTGAAGTCCTGTAGGGAGTAACAAGCATTATGGCCCAGAACACCGAGGCCCAGCGAACAGCTGGAGTTACACAGGAGCAAGGAATGATGACAGGATGTGGTTGATGCCAAAGTGTTTGTGTCTCGCCAGAGCTGATCTCTCTCCCTCCCTACTTTGGCTGCCGTAGAGAATGGTCATCTTGGGGGTGAGTGGGGGATTTTGGGGTGGAGAGAGAAAGAAAGAGAAAGGTTCACTAGTCCCACTAGACTGTACACTCACTGAAGGCAGGAAATGTGTCTACCAACTCTGTTGTATTGTCCCCTCCCAAGTGCTCTACACAAAGGGAGAGCACAATAAATACCACTGACTGGTTGACTGATAAGAAGGGGGTCTGGATGGGAGGGGCGTTTGTGAAACGGGGAGAGGAGAGCTCATGAGCTGGAGGAATGGAATAAGGGGTGAATTTCAGGTGAAACCCAACTACTAGGACATGTTTTTTTATGGTTTTTATTAAGCACTTACTATGTGCCAGGCACTGTACTAAGCCCTGGGATAGATAGATACAAGATAATCGGTTTGGACAAGGTCCCTGGCCTACATAAGGCTCGCGGTCTTAATCCCCATTTTACAGATGAGGTAGCTGAGGCACAGAGAAGTGAAGTGACTTGCCCAAGGTCACGCCGCAGACAAGTGGAAGAGCCAGGATTTGAACTCAGGTCCTTCCAACTCCCAGGATCCATTCACTAGGCCACGCTGTGTCCCAATTCCTTAGAGAGGATGGAACCTCACCAGTTGTGTTTCCCCTCAACCTGATATAAACAAATAAAGAAATGATAATGATCAGTTTTTCCATTTCCTGCCCCTTTCTTGCCTCTGCCTTCCCACCAACTTGTCCAACTCTTTGGCCAAACATATTGTAAAGGGTACACCCTCTAGCTCAAAACTTTCAGCCACAAGGAACTGAGCAGCTATTCATATCATTGGAAGGCCAAGAATATAATTAATTTGGTCTGCAAAAATAGCATGGAGGCTGAGGAATGTTTCTAGGTGGCAATCTGCAGTCACTCATAGGATCGTGCGGCTGGTTTACTTTTAATAGCTGGCTGAATCTAAAATACTTGGAAGCAGCTCTCAGCTGTACACTAAAATACAATTTTACTAACCCTGAAGTTATGCATCAGTTCTTTTTCCATTCTCTCATTCTTTCCTACCAGCTCCTTCAGTCTTTTCTTTACATCTTCTTTCTGCGACAGGATGTCCTTGCTGTGTTTCTATGTCCTTACACCATTGGAGGCCCTTTTAAAGCTGAAGCAGCCTGTCCCGGAGGATAAAGCACGAGCCTGGGAGTTAGAAGGACCTGAGTTCTAATCTCGGCTCCGCCCCCTTGTCTGCTGTGTGACCTTGGGCAAGTCACTTAACTTCTCTGGGACTCAGCTACCTCAACTGAAACTGCAGAATGGACATAAAGACTGTGAGCCCCGTGTGGGATACAGACGTGTCTGACCCGATTAGCTTGTATCGGGACCTGCCAGATGAACAACCAATCAAAAAATCATATTTATTGAGTGCTTACTGTGTGCAGAGCACTGTACTCAGCTCCTGGGAGAACGCGACACAACAATATAACAGTCGCTTTCCCTGCCCACAGTGAGCTTTCAGTCTAGAGGCGGAGAGAGACATTATTATAAATAAATGAATTATGGATATATACATAACTGCTGTGGGCCTGGGGGCGTTGGGGAGGGTCGTGAATAAAGGGAGCAAGTCAGGGCGATGCAGAAGGGAGTGGGAAAAGAGGAAGCGAGGCCTTGCTTACACAGGAGATGACAGTGGTATCTGCCCCGATATGCCATCAGTTTTCAACTGGCACTGAAGAGGCAAGGCTTTTCAGACGTGGCAGAAAGTGACTGTTCCAGCCATATCACTGGTGAGAGGAAGGAGAACTGGTTAGAATCAGAGCTCCTGCCCTCTGATCAGTGCCTCAGCGTTTAGGACAGTGCTTGGCACATAGTAAGCACTTAACAAGTACCATTATTATTATCATTATTATTATTATTACTGTTATCTCCTTTTTTAAAAATTGTTGCTTTGTGCCAGGCACTGTACTAAGCGCTGGAGCCAGTACAAAACCCAGTCTCAGTCCCACAAGGGGCTCACAGTCTATGGGGAAGGGAGAGCCGGTATTTCAACCCCATTTTACCAATGAGATCACACAGCAGGCTTGTGGCGTGGCTGGAATTAAAACCTAGGTCCCCTGTCTCCTAGACCCTTGCTCTTTTCGCTAGGACCTTGACGCTGAGGGTAACCTACCATGGCACAAACATTTGAAGGGCGGGGCAAATTTTCTTTTCAATCAGAAGCTCTAATCCCCAAGGGTTCTGTCAATCAATCAATCAATCAATCAATCGTATTTATTGAGCGCTTACTATGTGCAGAGCACTGTACTAAGCGCTTGGGAAGTACAAATTGGCATCACATAGAGACAGTCCCTACCCTACAGTGGGCTCACAGTCTAAAAGGGGGAGAATCTGTCTATCGCAGAGTGGCCATTAGGGTTCTATAGTTCTGCTTCTCTGTAGGTGAGAACCAAACTCTAGAACCGAGGTGAAATACAAATCAATTTCGAGTATGCCATTGTTTCTAGAATGCCTGAAATATGGTTGATGGCAGGGGTAGCTAAGTGGGAAAGAAGAAAAATGGAAGTAGGCGAAAAGTTAAAAAAAAAATGGTAAGGAGAGGGAGAGCCAGGGGCGTGAGGCTGGTAGGAAAACTGCAGATGCCACAGACTTTGAAATATCGTGTTGCCGATTGCTTTTTAACCTCAAACATGCAGCCAAAGCACAAAAAAGGACATCAACCATTTTGGTATTGACCAAGCAACGTAGGAAGTCTCCCAATTTTTCTGAAGAAAACACAAGAATCTGACTTCCTGGTACTGAGAGCATTCCTGGAACATTAACAAAGATTCTGAAGCACCCATTGACTAATTTGTCGCTTTTTATTTTGAAGACGGTGAATTGGATATGCTTTCTTTTATTCTTTAAAGACACTTTCAAGGCCCTCTAAACCCAAACAAGTTTCCAGCTTAAATCGTTATAAAACGGTATGCAAAATGAAGATGTTTTGCTGGTAGTGCCTGAAGCCCGGGATTCACTTAAACCTACAGAGATTCTAGAAACTTTACTCACACGTCTCAAAAGAGATTTAAAATAAGGCAACAAAAGAAAACACTTCTGAGTTGTAAGATCCTGAGGAACAGGGTCAAACAACTGCTTCTGTAATAGAGTTGTGGGGAAATGGAAAAGCTTTTAATACCTAAGAGGGTTTTGATGAGTCATTTGATGGAGTAGTGGAAAAGGAACAGGACATCTAAATTAAATGCACTATTCATTTCTCTGGGATGTGGGAATAACCTACCGAATCCGGGAACGCTTTTGAGGCTGGATTTGAGGCAGATTTTCTCAAGTCTGAGGTAGCTGTATCTTAACAGGCAATTCCAAAGGAACATCCAATCCATTCTCGTCCGGTGGTTCATAATGATGACACTCCTTTCTCCAGGAATGAAGGCATCACCGGTTATGATCACCTTGACGCCAAATACGATCTCCAGCAATGCCTACGAGAAATAGCAATTGAAAATAAAGACATCCGCCAACGCTACTGCTGATCAAACAATGGTATTTATTAGTATGTGCAGAGCACTGTATTAAGCAGTTGGGAGAGAACAATACATCAGACATGGTAGAAACTTTTCCTGCCCACAATGTGCCGTGTGCCTTTACAGACCACACTTCAATATCTAACTCCCAAAGGAAAAGGCATTTTAACAAGTTTCCTAGTCTGGGAACTGCCCTGCTGCTGGCCAAATACGAAGAGCATCATTCTATGAATGAGGAGATTTGGATTCAAGTCGTGGTTCTGTCTACAGCTGGCTACTATGGGCAGCAGAAAGCACTCAATAATTACAATTGATTGATATATTGATTGATTTATTCCACTCACAATAAACGTCAACGTGACTGGAAAGGGAGTGTGTGAGCAGCACTGAACAAGCTGCTGACACTATAATCAATTCTTCCGTGCCTATTCTGGGACCTGAAGGCTCAACATTCGTTCCCAACAGGGAATTCCAACCAAGTCTGGGAATTGTAATCCCAAATCCTCATCCTGGCTGTTCTAATTCTATGAACCTGAGCCTCGGTTTGTTAAATTGTGCAAAGCATGAAATAACTTCAGGGATACCAACGATAGATTACAAAGTATACGTGAACCACATTAGGACATACCTGGAAGAAAAGCCCTATAAAAATTATATTCAGACAAATTCAATCCACAGAGTGTTCATCAACTCACTTTAATCAAGTGTTTCCATTTCTCCCCAGATAAAAATTTTCCATACAGCAAAAATGAGTCGTTACTGGGTTGTTGTCTTTTGGGGGGTGGTTTTTCGGTTTTTTATTTGGTGGAACATACTAGTGGAGCAGAGAAATGGCCAAAACTCTGGGAACAGGAAATTGAGAGAAAAGATCCCAAAGGAATAGAAGGATTGGGATATCATTTAGAGTCAGCAATGCTGACAGTACAATCTGTACAGGTGTCTGAGGAGTTCTGCCTTGCCATAGGAAGGATACGCTCCTATCCACCTCCCATTCCCTTCCCTCTAATGGGATTCCCCCCGCGTAGGGTATGTTCTGCTTCTCCTGACTCTGCAGAAGCAGTGCATTTTGTTTGTTTGTTTTGTTTTTATGGTATTTGTTAAGCTCTTACTAATTGCCAGGCACTTTACTAAGTGCTGGAGTAGATACACGATAATCAGGTTGGACACAGTCCATGTCCCACATGGGGCTCACAGGCTGAAGTCCCATTTTATAGATGAGGGAACAGGGCATAGACAAGTGAAGTGACTTGCCCAAGGTCACACAGCAGACAGTGGCAGAACCGGGACTAGAACCCAGGTCCCTCTGACTCCCAGGATGTGCTTATGGGCCACGAACATGTCTTATCAATTCTGTGTATTGTACTTTCCCAAGAGTTTAGTACAGTGCTCTGTACACAGTAAGTGCTCCATAAATACCATTGACTGAATGAGGTAATTTCATCTGCTTACCAGGTCTCTGATTTTCAGTTTAGGAATAACAAGCATTTTACATTTCAGAAAAAAAAAATAGCTACTCTACAAATTTCTGTAAGGAAAATTGGAGACATCAAAGCAAGCTCTTCCTTGAATATGTCTAAAATATATAATAACCTGAAGGCTTTCTAACTAAAATATTATGCAAAAATCATCAAATGGAGAACTAAACTGGGCTAAACAAGTTATTGTTTGAAAATAATATCTTCTCAGTCAAACTTCATCATGCTAAGGCATACACCAGAAATACAAAGAGTCCTTTCAATGGACCAGATTTCTAGTTTGCATTTCACTATTTCATAACCAGACAAGACAACATGAAAATCCAATTACAGCTTCAGGTAATGGTAAAATACCAGATATACAATGCAATCATAGAGAGAGAATTTTTATTTTCCTGCATAATCATACTAGTGGAAAGAACAAGTTTCAAGCAGTCATATACCATCTAATTCTGTCCCCAGAAAAAAGGAGGCAGCAAGAATTTGAGCATCTTTGAATAAGTATGGTCATTCTGAATGCTTTAAAAACCAAATGGTTCCAGGCAGTAAACACTCAGATTAATGAGGAATGACTTTCTTAAGGGCTTGTATCTCAAGGTTGATTGATTATTAAGTTGACTTCTACCATTATATTCCCTCATCTCCAACAC
Organism: Tachyglossus aculeatus; assembly: GCF_015852505.1. Lineage (NCBI taxonomy): Eukaryota > Metazoa > Chordata > Mammalia > Monotremata > Tachyglossidae > Tachyglossus > Tachyglossus aculeatus. Next base: position 25,992,226 of record NC_052074.1, on the reverse strand, counting down.
TTTTATGGTCTCATTAAAGAAAATTTGCTTGAGATCCGTTGTTGCAGCCAGGAGACTAAATATTGGCCCAGAGGGGGATAAAAAGTTACAGCTGCCACAGAATCAAATTCTAAGATTAACACTGATATTTTTTCAAGAAAGTCATTGCCTGGGGTAAAACCTGCAGTTTTAAAGACTGTGAAGTAAAAGCTTCACTTAACTGAGCGAGAACTACTAGAAAAGGACCACCCGATCCTAAAAAGAGGAATTAAAAAGGCCGAGATGAATTACTTCTTCATTCTATTGACCAACAAAAAATGAGACTCTACTCTCCAATCCTCTTTTCTACAAGTGGCATGTCATCTTTAGGAATTAGGAATTACCCCAATTAAAATGAATCTGCCCTTTCTTCTCTATCCAAACTGCTATCCCATTTATCCAAGCACTTATTCTATCTCATCTTGATTATTGTATCAGCCTCCTTGCTGATCTCCCGGCTCCAGTCCATACTTCACTCGCTGCCCAGATTATTTTTCTAAAAAACTGTTCAGTCCATGTTCCCCACTCTTCAAGAACCTCCAGTCGTTGCCCATCCACCTCTGCAACAAACTCTTACTACTGGATTTAAAGCTCTCAACTACCTTGCTCCCTTCTATATTAGTTCACTGATTTCCTTTTACATCTCAGCAAATTCTCTTCATTCCTCTAACACCAGCCTACTCACTGCACCTCGGTCTCATCTATCTCAATGGCAACCACTCACCCATATCCTGACTCTGGCCTGAAACTCTCCCCTTCATAAATGACAGACCACGGCTCTCCAAACCTTCAGAGCCTTATTAAAATCACATCTCCTCCAAGAAGCTTTCCCAGACTAAGCCCTCCTTTCCCCTACTCCTTCTACCTTCACCCTTGTGCTTATTAACAATTAACAATCAATTATTAATCCCGCCCTCATCCCCAGAGCACTTAGGTACATCCTTGTACTTTATTTTAACATCTGCCCCCACAAAACCTACACTGCAAGCTTCTTGTGGGCAGGGACAGGTCTACCAAATCTCTTATACTGTACTCTCCCAAGTGCTTAGTACAGTGTTCTGCATCCAGTAAGCGTTTAATAAAAGACATTGGTTAGTTGATTGAACAGGCCTCCTGCATTTTCACGCTGGAGCCTAGACCATCTCTGTAGCAAATGGAGCTCCTGGAAAAGTCCCAGGATGAGTACTTATAATTCTGAAGAAGTCTATACATTAGATGCAGAAGAGAAAGTCAGCCAGATCTACCCAGAATACAGTTCCAGTTAAACGTTAAGTTCTGGAGCAGCCTTTCCAGTGTGACTTACTTCAAAGCAATGGCCTTTTTTTTTTTTCCAATCCCTTTATTGGAGGCTCCTGAGGGGGGCTTAACCACGGTTGTTGGACTGGAAACTCTGGCCCTGGGACTCCCCAGTAGCTGGAGGGGATGAAGCTATGGACTAAGGGGAACAGCAGTAAAAATAAAACTGGGAGAGTCCATCATATTTACTGAATGCTTACTGTGTGCAGAGCACTGCATTAAGCGCTTGGCAGAATGCAATCTAACATTATAACAGACTCATTCCCTGCAAGAAGATTTGACACCACCAGACAGGTGGGGGTGGGCCCAGGGGATGGAGATGCAGTGTAGCCTAGTAGATAGAGCACGGGCCTGGGATTCAAGAGGACCTAGGTTCTAATCCCGGCTATGCCACTTGTCTATTGTATGACCTTGGACGAGTCACTTCACTTCTCTGTGCCTCAGTTCCCTCATCTGTAAAATAGGGATTAAGACTGTGAGCCCCATGTGGGACATAGACTTGTCCAACCTGATTAGCTTGCATCTAATCCAGTGCTTAGTACAGTGCCTGGCATTAAGTGCTTACCAAATACCACTGAAAAAAAAAAAGGTTCCACAGTCCCACCCCAGTAAGGGAGCAGCGAACAAGAGCACCGCCTCACATCAGCCAGAAAGGGCCTCACCTCTTACACCAATGTGATCACTCCAGGACTGGTCGGAGGTGGAGGCAGGATTAATTTAACTCGCCAGCTGGGAACACCATCCCCTAGCAAACACAGTACATGGCACTGCTCTGAATGATCATTCATTCATTCAACTGCATTTATTGAGTGCTTACTCTGTGCAGAACACTCTACTGAGCACTTAGGAGAGTACAGTAAAACAATAAACAGACACATTCCCTACCCACAACGAGCTCACAGTCTAGAGATCCAAAGGAATCACGTGGCTTTGGAAATCTCTGGATGTTGCTGGGACTCAGAAGAGCCCCAAAGGACAAGCACACAGATGCAGTATACCATATGGAAAGCACCTCATTTCCTCCTCTAAGTGAAGCTAGGCTCTGGGTCAGCTGGGTCTTGGCATCACTCATGGCCCCTCACTTCGGGGACTATATTCTGGCTGGCCCCAGTGGCCAGGATTTGAGACCTTGCACGGCTCTACACAGCTTTTGCTGGTAGATTGGACGCCGGGGCAGCTCAATGACCACTCAGTCCACCCACCACACAATTATTCTCTCCCCTTCAAAGCCTTATCGAAGGCACATCTCCTCCAAAACGCCTTCCCTGACTAAGCCCTCCTTTCCTCTTCTCCCTCTCCCTTCTGAATCCCCCTGACTTGCATTCATCTCCCCTCTCCCAACCCCACAAAACTTACGTACATATCTATAATGTATTTATATTAATGTCTATCTCCCCCTCTAGACTGAAAGCTTACTGGGGGCAGGGAATGCTATATTGTTATATCATACTCTCTCAAACGTTTAGTACAGTGCTAGCTCAAGAAATATGACTGACTTACCTACAGCTTCTTATATTTACCATTCTCTCTCACACAGAGAAAAATCTATTTCTTAGCTCTTCACCTCCTCAGCCATCATTCCGTCTCATCCTTAATTCAAACTGGGGAATCAATCAATCAATGGTATTTACTGAGCACTTACAGAGTGCACAGCGCTGTACTAAGTGCTTGGGAGAGGACAATCTAACAGAGTCGGTAAACCCGTTCCCTGTCTACAACAAGGGCAGCCTATTGGGGAATCAAAAAATTCATATATCAAAGCTGGGAAGGGACCTCAAGAGATCATCTGGCCCAGCAGTTTGTCTCTGGATAGGTGACTTGCTAAACCACCCAGGGGCCATGCCTGTCAAGTTTTATTTTAAATATCTACAGAAACTGAGACTTTACAAGCTCCACTGGCAGCCCGTTCCAGGATTTTATCCCCATGATAGTCAGGACATTCTTGCTTATATTCAACTGAAATCTTTCATCATACATCTACAGTAAACCTCTGAGTAAAGACTGAACGACTTGAGTTCAGAGATGAAAAGAAAAAGATTAAATCAAAAGAAAACAATGTGTGTGGATGCATCTGGACTCGCCGGATCGTGTCCTTTTAGATTTTCGTCCACAGAGCCCTGCAAAGCACATTTTGGGGTACTCTAATTCACTGATAGTGATTTTCTTGCTAGTAGCTAAGAAACAGGAAGACTGCTATTTATACAACTCGCTTAGGATTCTGAATTTTTCACATAAGTCAAAACAGGACTGGAAGAAGCATACACTTTAAGATATGACTGCTTCTGGAAGTCAAACCGCAAGACACTTTTGTGGGGGGTTTTGCAAATGTTTCATTTTTAAAAGCTGAACTTTGCAAAATATACAGAAGCTCCCCATCCTTGTTTAAAGAGAATAGTACTTAACTGAAACGCTAGCAAAAATGAGCAAAGAAGGATGTTACAGCATTGAATACCTCCAGAATGTCATACATTTGAGGACGAAAAAGTATTTTTTTATTAAATTATCCTTTAATGCCTCCACAAGAGATTGCCATTTATTTTTATTCTACTATGCCATTCTTCCGAGTAAGGAGATATTTCCACTCTGCTGAGGTAAAAAGAAAATCCTCATCCATGACATCTTTCCCCTTTCGATTCCCAATTTCTGTTCTTCCGTAGCAATCAGGACCACTATGCTCCAAGCTCAATGCATACATTTCATTTGGGTAATTTGGAGTTTTCCATAGATCTAGAGAATCTGGGCACGTCTCAGTGTCTTTCCTAGTACGAAACTGAAGGTGAGACCTTCACCTAAACTTATATTTTGACTCTGAAACATGTGACTCACCCTCGTTTTTTGCTGATCTGATTCTACAGCAGTGTATTACAATTATTTACACAGATACCTCCACAAGGGTGGCTGGTATTTATTATGTGTTCCATTTTATGGAACACTTAGTAAAGAGCCTTCATTTCTAATCAGATTATTCCTCACAGAACGTCAACATGAGTCATCGTTTTCAACAATGGAAAGGACCGGGAATTAAATATTACAACAAGGAGATTTTAACATCGACCTTATTTGCCAAGTGGCATTCTGCGAGTCGGAAATTTCTGAATTGAATTCTAGGCTCTCAGCCGACTGTCTTCGGTTCCCTGACGGTCGAATGAGTGAACCAAGAAAGGTGGGAAGCAGCTTGGCCTAGTGGAAAGATCGCGGGCTTGGGAGTCAGAGGGCCTGGATTCCCATCCCGGTTTCCCAGTCTGCTGCGTGACCTTGGGCCAGCCACTTAACTTCCCTGTGCCTCAGTTTCCTCAACTGTAAAATGGGGTGAAGTTCTGTTCTCCCTCCTATTTACGCCAAGTGCCTCGGGTGGGACAGGGACTGTGTCTGACCAGATTAGATTGGATCGTTCCTCTCAACGTAGCCTATTCACTGTGTTTCAGCCTCATCTCTTGCTGTTGGAATCTTCCCTACTCCTTCCTTCCTGCCTGGATGAAGGGAGAGACAGAGGCAGAAAGACACCTAATTTAGCTTCACTCACACACACTGCTCCCTCGGCCACGATCTAACCCCGAGATTGTCCTTCCTGAAACTCACATGTCCGCTGAGATACGCCCTTGGCCCAGAGTGGAGCCTCGCCGGTAGGAAAAGATGGATGAAACTGCAGGTAGGTACTGCTGCTGTTGTCATCTAGTCTACTGCCTCTGGGGATCCCTAGTTTAGTGCCCCTTACCTTCTCCAGAGAGGTCTCGAGTTCTAGTTCTCCAGAGTGGTCTAGCTTCCAGTCCTCTAGACTGTGAGCTCGTTGTGGGCAGGGAATGCATCTTCTATTGTTCAATCGTCCTCTCCCAAGCGCTTAGAACAGTGCTCCGCACTGAGTAAGGGCTCAATAAATACCATCAACTGACTGACCGGCTGGTCTACTTCTCTGCACCTCAGTTACCCCATCTGTAAAATGGGGATTAAGACTGTGAGCCCCACTTGGGACAATCTGATCACCTTGTATCCCATCCCCAGTGCTTAGAACTGTGCTTCGCACACAGTAAGTGCTTAACAAATGCCATCATTATTAGTATTACTTGTCAGTGCTGCCAAAATCTGGCAACGCTGGCCACCCAGTCTTCCTTGGGGTCTGGGATGGGAGTTCTGGACATTCAACAGTGGAAGCTGTCATAGCAACTGCACCTGATGATGCTGAATTTCCATCAGTCAGGGCAAGGGTGAGGTCAACTGCTGGAGCAGTTCCCTTCTTCCCTGCTTCCCTTTTGAATCCCAAACTGGTAATCAGAGGGGAAGAAGCTGCTGGATCAGAAGCAGCAGTAGACGTAAGCGGAGAAGGAGAGAAGATCTTCAAGCCAGACATGCTTCTTCGGCCTAGCAGCAAGAGATCAAATACTGGCAAGCAGAATATTGACCTGTGGCTGTATCTGCACAGTTTGGCCACTTTTTACTTTAACTTTGCTGCCTCTCCTCTCTTCTCAAGAACCCCTCACATATTACACTCTCCCAAGCACTCAGCACAGTGCTTTGCACACTAACCCCTCGATTACAACTGAATGAATGAATACAAGAATTCAAGTGCACTGCAACAAACTCTCTTCTTACATATAATAATAATTACAATGGCATTTATTAAGCACTTACTATGTGCACAGCACTGTTCTAAGCGCTGGGGAGGTTACAAGGTGATCAGGTTGTCCCACAGGGGGCTCACAGTCTTCATCCCCATTTTACAGATGAGGTAACTGAGGCCCAGAGAAGTGAAGTGACTTGCCCAAAGTCACACAGCTGACAATTGGCGGAGCCGGGATTTGAACCCATGACCTCTGACTCCAAAGCCCGTGCTCTTTCCACTGAGCCATGCTGCTTCTCATATCTGTCACCAGTCCCCTCTCCATTTTATTTTTAGACTGTAAGTCCCTCGAAGGACAGCAACCATGTCTAATTCCCGCCCATGTAATCTTTTCTAGCCCTTGAGTACAGTATTCTCGACATGTTAAGTGCTTAATAAATACCACTACTACTACTAACTTGAAAAACACAAAGCCTTCCTCCTTTGCATCTGGATGAAATATCTATCTCTGTATTTTTCTGTGTCCCAGTGAGCAGTGATTGCCTCATTTTAGAGTCACTTTTTTGCATAGTACCATGTAGTTAAAGGATTTAAAGAATAGTAATTTCACTGCCTTTCCACACTCATAGATTTCTCTGCAGATTCCTCCTGTCTCAGAGAATGCTAAATTAATTTTCCCAGTCCAATTCCACCGTTTTTATTTTCTTTATTCACTCCACATCTGTCACTGCCACATCCCAATTTATCACCAATTATATTGCCATAACGTTAAAGCGATTACCTAAAATCAAACCTAATATAAATCCCCATACTGAAACCTTGGAGAAAGACAGTCCTACTGACAAGGTGTAAATACTACTCTTTTGCATCATTCAATAATATCTGCTGTACATGGTTTTACATATTAGTGGCTTTGAGAGTAAGCACTCAATAAGTACGATTGATTGATTGATTGATTTGAAATAATCACTGTTTTATAATAAGATTCAACTACAATTGTCTTTTTCACCAACTCAATCGACTATTCCAAATTGTCCCTTGGTTGAAAGTTCAAGTTCATTCTGTGGCTCTTGTATCCAACAGATCACTGGCATTCTTCATCCCGAAGCTTACGATTCCAAATTTCACTAACTGGAGGATCAAAGTTGTGGGATAGCTACTTCCAGGTTTTCCTTGCTTTTAATCAGACTGCATTTGGTGTTTCCCCCACCGTTTTCAACATCCTCCTCTTCTCCTCCAAGGTTCTGATCAAAAAATAATTTAGGGAATTTCAACAATTGGCTTTTCTAGTTACGTCAGTGCTATGGCAATTACCGCCTGTTCAGATTCTTAACACCTGGTTAATTCTGGCCTCATTACATTTAGGAGCAAGAGAAGTTTGCCGGGATGAGACAACTGAAATGGAATGGAAACAAATGCCACTTCCATACTGTCATAATTTTTGCCGTAGTCCAGTGAAAAAGGGGGCTGTTCTGGGAATCAGAAGACCTGGGTTCTAGTTCTAGTTCTACCGGCTGGCGCTACAACATCAGTGCTGCGAGTTTTTCCCGGACGAGTCACTTCGGTGGATAGGCTCGGCAGGACCGCTGAAAAACAGCTCTAGACTACAACCTCCTTGTCGGCAGGGAACGTGTCAGCCTATCCTTCCATACTGTACTCTCTGGCGCTCTGCACACAGTAAGCACTTGAAAAATATCGTTCATCAATGGATGGAAATAGCTGGCTAACACGGGCGGTCAAGGCCACAGCAGCTATAAAAGCCGGACTGTGGGACCAGAGCACATCGTGACACGGCACAGTGGATAGAGCATGGGCCTGGGACTCAGAAGGTCGTGGTTTGTAATCCCAGCTCCGCCACTTCACTTCTCTGGGCCTCAGTGACCTCATCTGTAAAATGGGGATTGAGACTGGGAGTCCCATTTGGGGACAGGGACTGTGTCCAACCTACCTGTCTCCATGTTTTGTTTTGTTGTCTGTCTCCCCCATCTAGACTGTGAGCCCGTTGTTGGGCAGGGACCGTCTCTATATGTTGCGGACTTGTACTTCCCAAGCGCTTAGTATAGTGCTCTGGACATAGTAAGCGCTGAGTAAATACGATTGAATGAATGAATGTTGCTGACTCTACTTCCCAAGCGCTTAGTACAGTGCTCTGCACACAGTAAGCGCTCAGTAAATATGACTGAATGAATGAATGTTGCCGACTTGTACTTCCCAAGTGCTTAGTACAGTGCTCTGCACACAGCAAGCACTCAATAAATATGATTGAATGAATGAATGTTGCCAGCTTGTACTTCCCAAGTGCTTAGCACAGTGCTCTGCACACAGTAAACACTCAATAAATACGATTGAATGAATGAATGAATTTGCTTGCCTCCATCCTAGCGCTTAGTACAGTGCCTGGCACATGGTAAGCACTTAAACACCACAATTTTTATCATTATTATTATTATTACTATACTGTGGTCGCTTCAGTCTTAAATAGGTCCTGCATGTTAACAAAAAAACATAACACTGCTGTCTTGTGTACACTTTACCATGTGATGTTACCCCTGCTTGCTTCAGATAGCGTAGAAAGGCACAAAAATATTTACAACTAGAGTGGACCAAGTAAATAGTTGAATGTACAAGTGAAGAAACCTCTCCTCAAAAAGATGTGCGTGGAAGATTCCATCACATTTTTCGGGGTAATGGAAATTACATCACGGCTTTGCTCTACAACGATCAATCGCCCCATCTGGGTTGCAAGCTACAAACCAAGGCACAGTGGCCTGACGCTCAACTTACCACTGGAAATGTGAGCCAGGATGCCACGAGGCGACTGGTCGTCCAGCGATACCAGGATGGCGAGACGAACATCAGAGGTATAAAAGGACTCAGCATGAAAATACTGCCGAAAAAGCTTCCCCAAAACAGCGTGAGTATGAAGTAAATCCCCTTCCATGACACCATGGCTCTGAAAGACAGTAAGACCAACATACATTGTTACTCTTCATTCTGATTCCCAAAATGTGCTGTCTTAGTAATAATAATAATAGCGACGTTCGTTAAGCACTATGCGCCAACCACTGTATCAAGCACTGGAGTGTGGATAAAGGAAAATCAGCTTGGACATTGTCCCTTATCCACATGGGTTCACTGTCTAAGTATGAGGAATAAGAGGTATTTAATCTCCACTTTACAGATACGAAAACTGAAGCACAGAGAAATTGAGTCACTTGCCCGGTGGTGGAGTCAGGATTAGAACCCACTTGGAGACGGGCAATCCTTGACCTACATTGCTTTGAGTGTGAGCAACGACAAGAGAGCCGATGACGTTTCTCAGGGTACCCAGACTAAGTATGAGGAATAAGAGGTATTTAATCTCCACTTTACAGATAAGAAAACTGAAGCGCAGAGAAATTGAGTCACTTGCCCAGTGGTGGGGTCAGGATTAGAACCCACTTGGAGATGGGCAATCCTTGACCTACATTGCTTTGAGTGTGAGCAACGACAAGAGAGCCGATGACGTTTCTCAGGGTACCCAGGTTCTGCTTTACCACACAATTAGGATCCAAATTGACAACACTAACGTCCTTTATGCCACCAGGGTTGTCTGCTGCCTACAGTTCTCTAGGTTGTGCAGATAATGTAGACGGGTAACATTCCTTGGTGACTCCAGCCGGTGACCAGGAAGCTCAGCCCCTCAGCAACCTTGCATTTCCCGCTCTGCTCTTCTACTCAATCAATCAATCAATCGTATTTATTGAGCGCTTACTATGTGCAGAGCACTGTACTAAGCGCTTGGGAAGTACGAATTGGCAACATATAGAGACAGTCCCTACCCAACAGTGGGCTCACAGTCTAAAAGATAAATATGTACAAACATATATACATTTATACAGGTGCTGTGGGGAAGGGAAGGAGGTAAGATGAGGGGGATGGAGAGGGAGACAAGGGGGATTTTCCAGATGAGGTAACTGAGGCCCAGAGAAGTGAAGTGACTTGCCCAAAGTCAAACAGCTGACAATTGGTGGGGCCAGGATTTGAACCCGTGACCTCTGACTCCAAAGCCCGGGCTCTTTCCACTGAGCCACGCTCCTTCTACTCCACTTTAAACACTCCCTCCTTTCCCCCCCAAAATTGTTGCCCTGTGGCTTCCGTGCCGCCTCTCCCCTCACATCTTCAAATCCACCCCCAGGGCCGCTATTTGAATTTTTATTTTTTTAAGACTACAGTATGTACTTGTTTCAAAGCCACACTGGCCACTTCCCTATCTACAGCCCACAAGGGAGGGCCTTCATCCCTTCCCTGCTCAAATCGCCGGATCTCCACAGCCATGGAGGAAGGTGAAGACCACTGGGGTCAGTCAATCAATCAATCAATCATATTTATTGAGCGCTTACTATGTGCAGAGCACTGTACTAAGCGCTTGGGAAGTACAAATTGGCATCACATAGAGACAGTCCCTACCCAACAGTGGGCTCACAGTCCCGTCCAGTCCCCATGGCTGTGGCAGTGAAGGGGGGTAGGTGGGATTGAGGGGCTGCCTGGAGAGGATATTGGTCCAGCTGAGAAAAAGATCTGGAAGAGGATATTTCAAAAAGTGGTTCTAAGCTGGGAAGCGGGGTGGAGTGCTGCCGGGGGATTAGAGAACTGTGTGTGTCGTCAGAAATACATACAGGATTCTGAGGAAACCGAATTTGAAAGTTGTGCCTGGAGGGATTGCGGGGGAAGTAAAGGAATATTTAAAGAGGAACCGAGGGGGAGAGGCTGGGGCTACCTAATCACCAGGTGGAGTCACCAGGAGAAGCCAACACCTTCATATCTAGCAAAATTTGGCTACCAAATGGAACATCTCCAACTCAATATATCACTGTAGTTTGACTCCACAATGCTGGGTAATTCTGAGAAAAACTGGTTATCTGACCTTGGTTCAAGAACATATCTTCCATTTATGACACTGCTCCTATAGAGAAAACTCATTCTGAAATACGATACTCTGACCTACAAAGCAAGCTTCAGGAACCAATTGTTGCCAAAGGTCTGAGGACAGACTGCTTGTACAATATTCTTTTATCCCACGCAGATCTGCTAGAATATCATACGCTGGAGTAATCGAAAGATTAAGGGCATTTAAAGATGACCAGTATTAATTTCCATCCTCAAGAAGAATGAGCCTGTGAATTATTGGCAGGAATTACACAAACTAGCAGAACCTAAAAGAGAGTTCAGAATCAGTAAGTGCTTTGACAACCACAACTTCTGGAGGAGAGACAGCATGGGGTTTCATTTAGGAAAATCAGACTCACTGAACTGTTGATGTTCTTAGAAGGGATCAATAAAGTGTGCTATTGAAGATAAAAATGAACCAGTAGAACATAATGTATTTATATTTTCAAAAAGCCAGTAACAAGATCATTCATCCCATATATATATATATATATGTATATATATATATATATATACATATATATATATAAAGAATTACCATCAGCAATGGAAACAAGTGAAAAATAGGAAGTCAAGGGTTGAAATAACTGGATTCTTTTTTGGATGGAAAAGTGTAGATACTAGGATCCTACGGAATCCATACTAAGACTGGTTTCATTTCCCAGTTTTTCAAAGTGATCTACAAGAGGAATCACCAGTGAAATCATCACATTCGTAAAGTTCTGCCACGTCATGACATACCAGCTGCTGAGGATTAAGTACGGGATAATCTCATAAAGCTGGATGGCCAGAAAAGTGGCAGATCAGCTTCAAATGCATAAGCATAATATCTGCAGAAGAATTGTACTTTCCAAGTGCTTTGTTCAGTGCTCTGCACACAGTAAGCGCTCAATAAATGCGATTGAATGAATGACTCCAACTTCAACTTTGGGAAGATAGCTCAGGGCTTATCCATCACGACTCAAAGAAGGGAGCTCAGCTGTGACGTTGAGTGGATGTCACAAAAGAGGTAGAAACTTGATAAAAAACATAATTTTACATGGATATGCATCTATCCATTAACTGATATTCAGCTGCCCTATGTATATGTAGATGATGCTACTGCAAAAGACGTCTTGGCCCTGGTTTCTCCAAAAAAAATTAAAAAAGCCTTATATAACCACCAGGCCTTTGCCACATTTATATTGCCACTTGCAGCAAGTCAACCTTTTAATCTTAAATTCTTTCCAAAATCTCTTCTTCTTTCCAAAATCAGTGCCTGCTTGCACTGGGGTCTCGTTAAAGCTTCCTACTTCACACACTGGGACAATATTTCACTAGGCCTTTAGTATCTCCGTCCTGCTTGCTTATGTCCAACTTCAGTTCACTTGCAGCAGCTGTTATTGCCCAATCCTCTCACACATTTCCTGGCCTTGCAGATGTTACTGGAGGTGAATCAAAAATAAATGTGAATAAAGGTACTTTCTAGAAGAAAATTCTCAACAGGATAAAGTGGGGAAAGGGGGAAAAAAACGATCAATCGCATTTACTGAATGTACTAAGCACTTGGGAGAGTTCAATGTAACATGTAACAGACACATTCCCTGCTCACAACCAGCTTGAAGTCTACAGGAACACAAGAAACCATTTTGTACCAACTACAAAAATATCCCCAAACTGTTCCTGTTTCATTATTAAGGGATAACTTGGGGCCAGGTGAAGAGTTTGGGTTAAAAAACAAACAAACAAAAAAACCGTAAGTGCTCACTGCTTTCATTCATTCAATTGTATTTATTGAGCGCTTACTGTGTGCAGAGAACTGTAATAATAATAATAATAATAATAATAATAATAATAATGATGGCATTTAAGTGCTTACTATGTGCAAAGCACTGTTCTAAGCACTCTTTTTTTTTAATGCCATTTGTAAAGCGCTTATGTGGCTCAGTGGAAAGAGCCCGGGCTTTGGAGTCAGAGGCCATGGGTTCAAATCCCAGCTCCGCCAATTGTCAGCTGTGTGACTTTGGGCAAGTCACTTCACTTCTCTGGGCCTCAGTTACCTCATCTGTAAAATGGGGATCAAGACTGTGAGCCCCCAGTGGGACAACCTGATCACCTTGTAACCTCCTCCGCGCTTAGAACAGTGCTTTGCACATAGAAAGCGCTTAACAAATGCTGTCATTATTATGTGGCAGGCATTGTTCTTCCAGCGCTTAGAACAGTGCTTTGTACATAGTAAGCGCTTAATAAATGCCATTATAAAAAAAAAAGCGTTGGGGAAGTTACAAGCTAATCAGGTTGGACACAGTCCCTGTCCCACATGGGGCTCACAGTCTTAAAACCCGTTTCACAGATGAGGGAAAGAAGGCAAAGAGAAGTGAAGTGACATGCCCACGGTCACACAGCAGACAATTGGCGGAGCCGGAATTAGAACCCAGGTCCTTCGGACTCCAAGGCCATGCTCTATCCATTAGGCCACGCTGCTTCTCCAAAGCAGCTGAAAAGCTGGGTTATAAAGACCTGTCAGCATTATCACCACATGACAGCAGCAGAAATTCTGGTGGGGTTGGATGGATGTTACCTCCTTCCTTTCCCCACAGCACCTGTATATATGTATATATGTTTGTACATATTTATCACTCTTTTATTTATTTATTTATTTTACTTGTACATATCTATTCATTTTATTTTGTTAGTATGTTTGGTTTTGTTCTCTGTCTCCCCCTTTTAGACTGTGAGCCCAATGTTGGGTAGGGACTGTCTCTATATGTTGCCAATTTGTACTTCCCAAGCGCTCAGTACAGTGCTCTGCACATAGTAAGCCCTCAATAAATACGATTGATGATGATGATGATGATGTTACTGCCTCTATAGAATGGGATGAAGCTACCAGACAGCTTTTGCAACCTTAGAAAGCTTCTCCACTGACGACTTGGGGTGACATTTCACCAGCTATTAACCACAGAAGAGTGGAACAAGGCAATAACGGACACCGATATTCTCAACGAAACAGGCTTGAATCTTATCATCATCAGTGGGATTTATTGAGCGCATACTACGTGCAGAGTTCTGAAAGTTTATGAAACTATATTCCCTTTTCCTAGATCTGTGATACCAGAGATCCACTCTAGCTAGAACAATTATGTAGATTCATGTGAATGCATGGGTAGCAAAACAATAACCGAGAAGCGGGTTTGAAGGAATAAAGTTCAAAACAATTCCCCAAGGATTGCTATGGACTAAAAGTTTTGGCAATTTCACAGACAGAATGGAGATTTAAAAAAAAAATGTCTGGAAATGATCGTTCTCTAAATTGGACTCTAAAAATAGCTAGTTTTTAGACATTTGGGCCATCCAAACCAGCTTATTATGAACTGGATGGTTAAGTACAAATCAAGCCCTTCGGTTGGTTTGCTAAATTCTTCATCAAATGATAGTGTTTTGGGATCCTTATGAACTTGAAAAACAGGAAACTGATGTTTGGAAATAAAGCAGGGAAAGACAGTTCAAAAGACAAATTCATTAAATTTTGTATCCTGAAACCCACATGATGCATTTTATATATATAAAATGTTTTTTCCAAGTTATTTTTTATGATGCCAAAGCTCCCTTTCTCTACAGTGTGATATAAAAAGAAACGAAGGACAGTTATAATGAAAAAGAGCATTTCAAAACAAAATATTTTCCCTAAATCTCTTTGAATGGCAACTACAGGAAAAAGAGGGAAAAAAAAAAACCTTCAATGGTCATGACAGAATTTTTTAAACACTGGTAAGGTAGATCTAAAAATAAACATTTGCTTCCCTAATTTTCTGTTTTCAACATGAATTCCTTTATTAAAATAACAGTTCATGTAAATCAACTGGAGGAGAAGAGGCTGGAATATGGGAAGAAAGCAGAGAAATGAGGTCCCTATTTACCATAAAACTTTGAAATCTACCATGTAACATTCTCTGAATTATATTTAGTCATTCAAAGGAAGCAGTGAGTTAACCTAATTGCTCAGTTACTGCAAAATAATGCATGCTATTTTGTGGCTACAGTTAACTTCTCAGGGTAATGGTCCAGAAACCAACAAGAAATATGAAAAGTAACCGGGGAATAATCCTTATATATCAAGAAGGAATTGGCACCGCCCTAATATTCCGATTTCCAGGAAAGTTTATTCAGATGACTAAGACAGAAATTCTGTGGCTTGTCTATCTATTTGGTTTTATGACCCCTGTCGTTATGAAATGGTCCAAAGGTGATCAAAAAATTGAGAAGCAGTGTTGCCTAGTGGAGAGAGCCTGGGCCTAGGAATCGGAAGGACCTGGGTTCTAATCCTGGTTCCACCACTTGTCTGCTGTGTGACCTTGGGCTACTCACTTCACTAGGCCTCAGTTACCTCACCTGTAAAATGAGAATTAAGACTTTGAGCCCCATGTTGGGCATGGGCTGTGTCCAACCTGGCCAGCCTGTAGCTACCTCAGAGTTTAGTACAGTGCCTGGCACATAGTAAGTGCTCAACAAATACCATATCAAAAAAAAAAAACCAACCAAACCCCCAGAAAAGTGTCATCTGACAAAAGTGTCAGATGACAAGTGTCATCTGACAAATGCCAGATCATGGCAAACAGGAGAATCGTAAAAAAATGGTACGGTGAAAAAAAGGACCCAGAGAATGTTTATACATCTGAATCCATACAAATGTGCACCTATATTTATTCTAAAATCAGCAGGGTACAAAGCCAATAGTTATTTATTTTTTCAAATTGATGATTTCTGAGTTATCCGTCTAGAAAGAACCAAATGCTGAAATCTAAATAGGCTTCAGGCAGGGGTTCTATCCCAAATGATACACATGAAAAGAATTATGAGAAAATGTTGTATTCATGGCAGAAGGTGCCATTCTATTGCTTGGCCATTGTTCACGTTTCCACTCCAGTCTCCGCTGTCATTTCAGGTAAAAGCCCAGGCATCGGTGCCACTCTGCCCCAAACCTGAACAGAGCTGAGCACGATGTCCTGATATTACTGAGCTGGCAACTGGTGGCCATCGACAGTTTTGGAAGAAGTCGAGGGTCGGCGGGACAAGTTTGGAAAGGTGTTTTAAAAGGATGATCTTTGCAGAATCGGAGAAAAGAGACCCAAGTGGGAAGAAACATGAGGCAAGGGAACCAATGAATCCCTCTGTGGTATTTTCTGGAGCCATGCTGTTGGGCCTCTGAAAAGGACGGGAACTTATTTCAAACAACTAGACTATAAGCTCATTGTGGTCAGGGGATGTATCTGTTTATTGTTTATCTGTTTATTGTTTATCTGTTTATGGATTGTTAGACAACAAAACCGAACATACTAACAAAATAAAATAAAATAAATAGAATAGATATGTACAAGTAAAATAAATAAATAAGTAGAGTAATAAATATGTACAGACATATATACATATATACAGGTGCTGTGGGGAAGGGAAGGAGGTAAGATGGGGGGATCTATAACCTGTATATATGTTTGAACATATTTATTACTCCATTTATTTATTTATTTATTTTACTTGTACATATCTATTCTATTTATTTTGTTAGTATGTTTGGTTTTGTTCTCCGTCTCCCCATTTTGGACTGTGAGCCCACTGTTGGGTAGGGACTGTCTCTATATGTTGCCAACTTGGACTTCCCAAGCGCTTGGTACAGTGCTCTGCACACAGTAAGCGCTCAATAAATACAATTGATTGATTGATGACCTCTGACTCCAAAGCCCGGGCTCTTTCCACTGAGACACGCTGCTTCTCTATATCATCTATCTATCACCTGTATATATGTTTGTACATATTTATTACTCTATTTATTTATTTTACTTGTACATATCTATTCTATTTATTTTATTTTGTTCTCTGTCTCCCCCTTTTAGACTGTGAGCCCACTGTTGGGTAGGGACTGTCTCTATATGTTGCCAACTTGTACTTCCCAAGCGCTTAGTACAGTGCTCTGCACACAGTAAGTGCTCAATAAATACGATTGATTGATTGATTGATGTTGTTCTCTCCCAAGCACTTAGTGCAGTGCTTTGTACACAGGAAGCACTCGATAAATACAATTGAATTGAATTGAACTGGATTAATATATGCTCCCCAAGAACCTAGTCAGTCAGTCAATCATATTTATTGAGTGCTCACTGTACTAAGCACTTGGGAGAGTACACCATAACAATATTACAGATGCATTCCCTGCTCACATTGAGCTTACAGTGTAGAGCTGAGCAGGAGCCCTGTCCACAGATGGCTCTGAATAAATGCTGTTGATGAAAATATTGATGATGATGACATTCATTCATTCAAACATATTTATTGAGCGCTTACTGTGTGCAGAGCACTGTACTAAGTGCTTGGAAAAGTACAGTACAACAATAAACGCAACACATTCCCTGCCCACAACAAGCTTCTGATCTTTTAGGGCAGCAGCAGAGGTATGGTGTGGAATTCTATAATGTTATATTAAGTTTTGTAGAAAGCAACTCCGCTTTCTCTTGGTCTTTCTCCACACGACTGATCAGATGGTCACACTGAAAGAAGGGAAAATCAAGTCATATTCCACAGGGGTTAGACGTGGAACTTAATAATGATCTATGGCACTGAAAACCTGCTCATTATGTTTTAACGTGATACCAAACTGGACTACTGCTACAGAAGATAGGAATAGAATCTGAAGAGACCTTGTCAGTTTAGATAACCGGCCCAAGTGAACAGACGGAGGTTCAGTAGGAACAAATTTAAGTTTTAAGATAGTTTAAAATCTCTGCCCCCACATTTGCCAATCATGGTATGCCTGACCTCAGCACTCCTGAATTGATGTCTATTTACTTCTACTGCCATACTTACCACACTCCATAATGCACTGGTCAATCTATATGTATTGTTTCCACTATTAGACTATCTATTGCCATACTTATCACACTCCATAATGCACTGGTCAATCTATATGTACTGTCTCTTTATATGTACTGTCTCTATATGTACTGTCTTTTTAGACTGTGAGCCCACTGTTGGGTAGGGACTGTCTCTATGTGTTGCCAATTTGTACTTCCCAAGCGCTTAGTACAGTGCTCTGCACATAGTAAGCGCTCAATAAATACGATTGATTGATTGATTGATTGTCTCCACTATTAGACTATACAGTCCTTGAGGGTAGGGATGACAATTCCACTGTATGCTCCTAAAGGTTTTAGTAAAGCTCTTTCCAAACAACAGGTGATCTCTAGACATAAACTTGTTGTGGGAGGGACTGTGTCTATCAATTTCGTTAAAAGTCACTTAACTTCTCTGTGCCTCAGTTACCTAATCTGTAAAATGGGGCTATGGGGATTAAGAGTGTGAGCCTCATGTGGGACAGGGACTGTGTCCAACCTGATTACCTTGTATCAACCCCAGTGCCGAGAACAGTGGTTGGTACATAGTAAGCGCTTAACAAATACCATAATTATTATTATTATTATTACTCTTTACACAGAGCACTTCATAAGTACCACTGATTGACTGACAGCTCCATAGATGCTCTTAATAATGGTTAAAAGAAAAAAATCTCAATTATACCATTACAAGCTGGGGATGACAAAACAATCTGTGGGGTCTTGCAAGCAAAGTACGGGTGTGTATTAAGAGGAGTTTGACATAAAAAAAGTCAGGAACAACCCTTCCATTATATGAGGCACTGTTCAGGCCTCTATTAAAATAAGATCTTCCTCATTTTAAGAAAGATGTAGAGTAGGCAGAGGGAGTCCAAAGAGGAACAAAATGATTAAGAAGATGGAAAATTGGTAAAGGTTAAAGGGGTTGTTTAGTTTGAAAAGGAGAAGGCTAACTGGTGACTCGAGTTGTCCAAGAATATAAAGAGTTATTACAATGAGTTCCTTGACCTTTCAGTCTCCAACTCTCTGGAAAGTTTCGTTAAACACAAGGGAGAATTTCCTAAAGCTGAGGGTGATTAGACACCGAAACATGCCCCCAAACTGAAGTTCTGGATTGTTCAAAATGGGAGGAGGAAGGAGCCACAAAAATACAGCAGATAGCAAGAAGCCCTTAATACAAGGTTATGTGCTCCATAAATACTCGTTGAAGTCACAAATGCACAACCTGATACCGTTTCTGTTTTCCAGAAAGCTCTCTGAAGCAGGTCCATTCTTGTATGGCAGTTTGTTCGAGACCAACCCAAAACTTTCAATCTTTGCTTTTAAATGTACGGGATCCAAGTATTGTGCTGAAACACCACAATTCCATAGATGGCTCAGGACTAAGTTCAACCTAAAGAAACAATTAAATCCTCCTACTCCAAAATGGCACTTGGAGAATATTAAAATTATAATTGTGGCATTTGTTAAGCTCCTATTATTCATTCATTCATTCAATTGTATTTATTGAGCGCTTACTGTGTGCAGAGCACTGTACTAAGTGCTTGGGAAGTACAAGTTGGCAACATATAGAGATGGTCCCTACACAACAGCGGGCTCACAGTTTAGAAGGGGGAGACAGACAACAAAACAAAACATATTAACAAAATAAAATATATGTACAAGTAAAATAGAGTAATAAATATGTACAAACATATATACAGAGCTAGCAACATCAAAGTGCACATTCTGCTTATTATGTGGCAAGCACTGCACTAAACGCAGGGACGGATAGGAGTTAATCAGATCAGACACAATCCCTATCCTACAAGGGGCTCACAGTCTGAGGGAGTGGGACTTAATCCCCATTTTACAGATGAGGAAACAGATACAGAGAACTTAAGTGACTTGCCCAAGGTCCCACAGCAGCCAAGTGGCAGGGCCAGAATTAGAACCCAGGACCTCCGACTCCCATGCCTGTGCTCTTTCCGCTAGGCCATGATGCTTCCCAAATTTCAATTTTCTCAAGGCAAGTTGATTTTTCGCGCCTGAACATAGATTGATTTCTTCATCATCAATAGTATTTATTGAGCGCTTATTGTGTGCAGAGCACTGTACTAAGCGCTTGGGAAGTACAAGTTGGCAACATATAGAGACAGTCCCTACCCAACAGTGGGCTCACAGTCTAAAAGACTTCTTGACCAACTGAAGAGAAGTTGGGCTACAACATAACGTGGTCATACGAATGGCGTTAACTAGGAGCATTTTGATACCCTACTAAACTGTTTTTGTCTGGATTTATCCTAGTGCTTTGTTTCATTTTTCCTTATGTGCCTGTGCCCTCTTGCTCTTTTAATTTTTAGATTTAAGTGACTCACCCCAAGGGAGAGGGACCAGGTCTAAATGCCCACCTGTGTATTCTCTCCCACCGCTCGGCACAGTGCTCTGCACACAGTAAGTGCTTAGTAGAGAAGCAGCGTGGTCTAGTGGTTAGACCACAGGCCTGGGAGTTAGAAGGACCTGGGTTCTAATCTTGGCTCTGCCACTTGTCTGTTGGGTGCCAGTGGGCAAGTCACTTCACTTCTCTGTGTCTCTGTCCCCTCGTTTGTAAAATGGGGACTAAGACTGTTAGCCCCATGTGGGACAGGGACTGCGTCCATCCTAATTATGTTGTAGCTACCTCAGTGCTTAGGACAATGCTTGCCATATGGTAAGCGCTTAACAAATACCATCATTATTACCATTATTATTTCTCCCCCACGACCCAGGCAACCTCCCTGGCCTTATTTCTGCTGTCTTCCAAACTCTACCCACCGCCCACGTCCAGGACTTCATCTGGAGTGTCTGTCCATCCCTGGGATACTAAGTAACTGCCCAGTTGATAAAACTGAGCACCCACTATGTGCTGAACACCATACTACCAACTTTAGAGAATTTAACTGAGTAAGAGACACGGTTCCTTCCAACGAAAAGAGGGGAGACCAGCTGTAAAAAGAGATGTTTCATACAAAAGGCACCCACACCCTGCGATGTATGCTGTTGGCTTGAATGGGAATCAGGAGGAACGGCTAACAACATCAAAGCGCACATCCTGCTAAGGGCAGGGTATCAATCAATCAATCGTATTTATTGAGCGCTTACTGTGTGCAGAGCACTGTACTAAGCACTTGGGAAGTACAAGTTGGCAACATATAGAGACAGTCCCTACCCAACAGTGGGCTCACAGTCTAAAAGGGGGAGACAGAGAACAAAACCAAAACATACTAACAAAATAAAATAAATAGAATAGATATGTACAAGTAAAATAAATACATAAATAAATACATAAATAAATAAATAAATAAATAAATAAATAAATAAATAAATAAATAGAATAATAAATATGTACAAACATATATACATATATACAGGTGCTGTGGGGAAGGGAAGGAGGTAAGGTGGGGGGAAGGAGAAGGGGACGAGGGGGAGAAGAAGGAAGGGGCTCAGTCTGGGAAGGCCTTCTGGAGGAGGTGAGCTCTCAGTAGGGCCTTGAAGGGTCTTGAAGGGTATCCCTTCCTGCCTAAACCATACGACTTACATAAAGGGGAGGGACAACATTGGTGTCAAAAAGCATCTTTCACCAGTCACCTTGGTATCTGGGTGGCTCTACAGGGAAGCCCAACTCATTGTCTTTGAGCAAGGAGACTGACAAAAGTGCTCGTCTGTCTTTCTTTGTGTACAAAAAGAGACTTCCTTTCTCAACCCCCAACCCACGAAGAGATCACCGATCACTGTCAGCTGTGTTATCTTTGGCCATGGAGAGCATTTTTGTTGTTGTTTACACATTTGTGTCGTTTGCGTTATGTTCTTTTGAATGTTTTACGCTTCTGCTTTGCATGTGTAGTTTCTGTTTGTGTTCATGTGTTTGCCCTCTCTCTCCTCCTTTAAACTGTTGTGGCCTAGGAATCATGTAGCTTCTTCCCTTTGTAAGCCACCCCCCACACACACCCACTCACAACCACCCCGGGCACCTAGCGCAGTACACCAAGTAGGGCCTCAGTAGACGCTCTTAACTGACTACCGACGGAGACTTCCTGTCCTTTCAGGATCTTCTGAAGTCGCACATCTTTATGGCTCAATTGTTGATTCCAATTTATCTTCAAACTGAAAAGTAAGCAAAAAGGGCTTTGTACATCAGCACATGTTTTCCTTTAACTTGGTCTCTCAAAATATGCCTTTTGAAGTGATATTGCCAAATGCTTAGAAGCTGCGATAAATCAAATTAATTTGGAAAGGAAGACCTCCTTTGCTCAGCCTCAGTCAACAACATGAGATTTTCTGGAGCGATCTGTGCAAGAAAAATGGCAGTCAGCTGTGTTTTCTCCAACTCTCCCTATCCTGTGATTTTTTGGACTGTGGTCCGGAGCAAAATGTACTAAAAGAACTTCTGTAGGAAGACGGTCTGAAAACTTGGAGATAATGAAGTGCGTTGGCCTTTGTGCATTAGTACTGTGTATGGTAAAGACCATAATTTAGAAGTTTAAATAGTTTCCAAATACTAACTTAAGGAGAAAGTGCCTCTTCCAGTCGATTTAGAGAATTCGAAAAACTCAGCAATGTCTTATCTTACAGCAGGTATCCCGCAGTTACCGAAGATAGATAGCCTCTCTCATGCTGCAATACTGTAATCGAAATCCACAGATGTTTTTCAATAGTTTGCTGCCCTACCCCAGAGCCTTAAATTACAACACACCGCTTACTTGCTCACTTTGTATTGTAAAAGAGCACGTAGAGAAGACTGGATCCGCAGAAATCAATTTTAATCACAGACACTGAATGGAGAGGGGCTGAGAAAGCATAAAGGAGCTGGGCCCAGGCCTTCCCAGTGATGTACAGTGTTCTGCACAAAGCATGCACTCAATAAATATGACTGAATGAATGGAGGTTAAGGCCAAGCGACCCTTGGTTTCACCATGTTCTCCATAATTCATCACTATCAAAACTATCGAGTGCCAACGTTGTCCAGATCGCCGTACTCGCGGCTTGGGAAATGTTCAGAGAAGAATAATCAGTCAGAGCTCCGGTCCACTAGGAGTTCACAATCCAGGGAGGAGATTGAGAGACAAACATAATAATAATTAACAGTACGGGCCACAGATCAATGTTTGAACAAGTTTGTCCTGGAGAAGCCCCTGAGAGCAGCGGAGCCCAACAGCGGCATGAGCAGGAAAGAGAAAAACGACCGAAGTACTACAAGGGATGACTGCTCTTTCACCTGAGGGAAGAAGGAGTTTGGGCTGTGATGGAGCTGTGCCTAATACAGTACACCGCGTCAAGAGAGCACTCAATATATGCTGCTGCTACTACTATAACCAACACCACCGAGGCCTGCATACAGCACGACTTTCCTCAGGATGAACCTGCCAAATGACTTTGTACCTCAGAGCCCCCAGCCTTCCACTCCATGTTAAGGAGCATTCCCCGGCATCCCCTCTCACCATCCAGCTGTGTGAATTTTATCCCTGAAACCAAAACCGGGATCCGTTTCAGTTCACCTGCCTGGCCCAGTACTTTGGCTGAATTGAGCTGCTTTCCAGAAAGGCTATGTATTGTGGGGTCACGAAGATGTAGATGCGCAAACACTAGCAAAGCAAGTATTCCGTTTAATAGAAAAATTCACTTTAGTAGGCTAAAGGAAGGATTCCATCAAGGTTACTTAGCCCAACCAAGCCCCGTGTAGGTTGGAGACTGCAATATCGCAAAGGACTTTCCTCACAGGATCTCGGAATTGGTTTAACATTTGTTTGCGCTGGTACTGGGGAAACCTTGAAAAATCCAAGCCACTTACGGCGAAGCTAAATTCCACTGGCAAGACCTATCCCTTGCAGACTTTTTCAGAAATGGGCCTTTCTGTCACCGGTGACTTAGACTAAGAGACTCTACAAACCACTGCTTTGTAACTCAGGGGGCAAAGACCCCAAGTTGCACGATCGGTCGGTCTTCCAGGAGGGACAGTTAACAATCTTCGAGTGGAAAATCAAAACGCTCTGAACGAGGCCAATCCATTTACATTAGAGAAGCCAGAAGCAGCGTGGCTCAGTGGAAAAGAGCCCGGGCTTTGGAGTCAGAGGTCATGGGTTCAAATTCCGACTCCGCCAATTGTCAGCTGTGTGACTTTGGGCAAGGCACTTAACTGCTCTGGGCCTCAGTTACTTCATCTGTAAAATGGGGATTAAGACTGTGAGCCTCCCATGGGACAACGTGATCACCTTGTAACCTCCCCAGCGTTTAGAACAGTGCTTTGCACATAGTAAGCGCTTAACAAATGCCATTATTATTATTATTATTATCTAAAGCGAGCAGCTAAGCAGATGATCCTTACTCTTTCTTACTGAAGCAGGCATGGCAGTCATTTCATCTAAGGGGTTTGAGTATCACCACTCAGTAGTTCTGATATACTGATGTAGTTTGAGGTCCTCCCGGAAAGTTGGTCGCCTGCCTTCACCTCTAAAGAGCCCCAGTCAAAACACGTTTACTTACATTTAATAAAGCGTATGAGACACGTTAAATGAAATCTGTATCACTGTAAACCAAAAGTGAAGGGATGGGGTGATTATGCTGGCCTACCATACAGAGTGCTATTTAACGGATTCTCCGACTTCACAAATACTATTTGCGTTTGGGTCTGGTCGTTTACTTAAGCAAATGCTTATAAAAGGTTGCTCAAGTGTGTTCAGAGCTGCCAAAAAAGGAAATACATTCCTCTCCAATTCTGCCTGGTTTCCAAACGAGAGGCCCACGGCTTAGAGGATACGGGCTGCCACAGTAGATGGCAGTAGTTTCCGCCAGAAAAAGCGGAAAAAAACGCATTAGATTAAATTAAAGGCAACACTACTCTGCTCTCCGATCTAGCCGGAGAGGCTGGCAACGCAATCCGAGATGCAGTGTTGTCGAAAGTTAATAGAGTACCAGGTTAAAAGACTACCATTCTGCTCCCAGCTCCTCTACTGATTTCATGTCCCTCTTAGCAAATGCAATTCACTCTGCATTACTTCGCTTTGATTTCTCCATCCATCCATAAAATACAAAAATAAAAAAAATAATAATAATAATAATGGCATTTGTTAAGCGCTTACTATGTGCAGAGCACTGTTCTAAGCACTGGGGGGGATACAAGGTGATCAAGTTGTCCCACTTGGGGCTCCCAGTCTTCATCCCCATTTTACAGATGAGGTAACTGAGGCTTAGAAAAGCTAAGTGACTTACCCAAGGTCACACAGCAGACATGTGGCAGAGTCGGAATTCGAACCCATGACTTCTGACTCCAAAGCCCGTGCTCTTAAATCTAAAATATAGATATAAAATATAGACTAAAATATAGGTAACGAGAGGGTACGAATGCCACCATTTAAGAGTTTCTGCCCTCTCCACTCCTCAATATTGCCACCATTCCAAATTCAGGGAGTGGAGAAGAAGAGCGAAGAGAAGGCACAGAAGGTGCTCAAGAAATTATTTTACTATGGTAGTTATTAAGCACTTATGTGTCAAGCACTTTTCTAAGCACTGGGGTAGATACAAGTTAATCAGATTGGACACAGTCTCTGTCCCACATGAGACTCACAGTTTAGGTAATAATAATAATGGCATTTGTTCATTCATTCATTCAATCGCATTTATTGAGCACTTACTGTGTGCAGAGCACTGTTCCAAGCCCTTGGAAAGTACAATTCAGCAACAGAGACAATCCCTACCCAACAACGGGCTGTAAAGTGCTTACGATGTGCCAAGCACTGTTCTAAGCTCAGAGGTGGATACGAGGTTATCAGGTTGTCCTATGTGGGGCTCAGAGTCTTAACCCCCATTTTACAGATCATCATCATCATCATCAATCGTATTTATTGAGCGCTTACTGTGTGCAGAGCACTGTACTAAGCGCTTGGGAAGTACAGATTGGCAACATATAGAGACAGTCCCTACCAAACAGTGGGCTCACAGTCTAAAAGTGTGTTAGTGTGTTTAGTGTTTCATTGTTTCATCACTTCGTGTGTGTAGCTCCAATTGCCCCCACTTATATTATTAAATTGAAAGCCCCTCCACCCCCCCACCAAGGGACAGGAACCAAGTCTAATTGCCACCCATATATTCATTCAATGGCATTTACTGAGCGCTTACTGTGTGCAGAGCACTGTACTAAGTGCTTGGGAAGTATATAATAATAATGGCATTTATTAAGCGCTCACTATGTGCAAAGCACTCCTCCAAGCGCTGAGGAGGTCACAAGGTGATCAGGTTGTCCCACGGGGGGCCCACAGATGAGGTAACTGAGGCACTGAGAATGTAAGTGACTTGCCCAAAGTCACACAGCTGACAAGTGGCGGAGCCGGGATTAGAATCCACAACCTCTGACTCCCAAGCCTGTGCTCTTTCCACTAAGCCATGCTGCTTCTAAAAGAGAGTCCAGGTATTGACTCTCCATTCTACAATTGAGGAAACTGAGGCACACAGAAGTTAAGCGACTTACCCAAGGTCACACAGCAGCAAGCTGGCGGAGCTGGGATTCGAACCCAGGTCCTCTAACTCCCAGGGTCATGCTCTTCCCACTAGGCCATGGTGCTTCTCTACCACTGACTGATGGACAGAAATGATCAGCACTTAGAACAGTGCTTTGCACACAGTAAGCGCTTAATAAATGCCATCATTATAAGTGATAGCAGTGGCAGGGGTGGGAACAGGGACTCTAAACCAGGACAAAAAAGAGGGGAGGGATGAAGATATTTGCATAGTCTGCCTATTAATTTCCCAACCAGTTAAGTGTCATCAATTCCTGGTAACTGTCCAGAGTAGCTCTAGGAAAAACAGAAAATGATCCTAATATATTCCTACCTCCGAGGGATGTGGTGACGATCAGAGAGGGTATATATGCAAAACATTTTGACTAGAGCTACTCGGATTAATAGGGCTACAAAAGTTTATTTTCTTTATAATGAATTTTTCCTGTCATAATAATTGCAAGGCCTGGGCCCAGTCATGTAACCAGAGAAAAGGAAAAAAAAAAAAAAAAAGCATCTCTCATTTTCCAAGATTGCTGAGTATGCCACTCTTCCGACGGAGTCATTTTTATCACTTTACTCAAGGGCAAATTTGAAATTCTAAAAAAAGAACTCGGGGTTTGGGAAAGCTTCGTCTCCGTGATTTTCTTTCCATTCATTCCTCGCGAAGTATTTTTCGGGCGCCCACTGAATGCAGAATGCTGCACTACGAGCGTTGATAATGAAAGTATCATACATGGTCCCCAACCTCGGAGACTGTAGAATATAATGGGGGAGACAATCGTCATAATTGATGGCATTTACTGAGCTCCCACTGCACTAAGCCCTTGGGAAATTGGAACAGAAGCAGAAAACTTGCCTCCTGCCCACAGGGAGCTTATGCTCACTTCTTGAATGCTGAGACTGAGTCTTAGATACCTAAGCACCTAGTCGTCTATTCATTCATTCAATCGTATTCATTGAGCTCTTACTGTGTGCAGAGCACCATATGAAGCACTTGGGAGAGTACAACAGACTGTGAGCCCACTGTTGGGAAGGGACCGCCTTTATATGTTGCCAGCTTGTACTTCCCAAGCGCTTAGTACAGTGCTCTGCACACAGTAAGCGCTCAATAAATACGATTGAATGAATGAATGAATGAACAGACACATTCCCTGACGACACAGGGTACCCACAGCATACTGTTGGCATGTTCCACACAGTAAGTGCTACATACTGTTAGACTTTTAGACTGTGAGCCCACTGTTGGGTAGGGACTGTCTCTATATGTTGCCAATTTGTACTTCCCAAGCACTTAGTACAGTGCTCTGCACATAGTAAGCACTCAATAAATACAATTGATGATGATGATACTGTTGATGCGCTCTTTGTGGGCAACTATGTTATCCTGTACTCTCCCAAGCGCTTCGTACAGTGCTCGGCACCCAGGAAGTACTCAATAAGCACAACTGACTGACTGATGTGTCCTTTCTACTGAAGCGCTAAGAAAAAAGCCACCAATGGACTCAATTGCAAAAACCGGGGAGTAGGGAAGCAGCGAGGCTCAGTGGAAAGAGCCCGGGCTTTGGAGTCAGAGGTCGTGGGTTCAAATCCAGGCTCCGCCAGCTGTCAGCTGTGTGACTTTGGGCAAGTCACTTAACTTCTCCGGGCCGCAGTTTCCTCATCTGTAAAATGGGGATTAAGATTGTGAGCCCCATGTGGGACAACCTGATTACCATGTATGCCCCCAGCACTTAGAACAGTGCTTTGCACATAGTAAGCGCTTTACAAATACCATCATTATTATTATTATTCTCTGTGCCTCAGTTACCTCATCTGTAAAATGGGGGTTAAGACTGTAAGCCCCCCGCGGGACAACCTGATCACCTTGTAACCTCCCCAGTGCTTAGAACAGTGCTTTGCACATAGTAGGCGCTTAATAAATGCCATCATCATTATTATTAATACACTTCCTAATCACTACTCCAGCCAGATGATGCCACCGCTGCAAAAAAAAATGTTGAATCAGGAGTCAATTTTGGGATTATTTCTTGTTTTCTGGTTAAGGTAAAATGAGCTTTTTCAGCTGAGACTGACGAAGGGAAAGAAAATGCTATAAGGATCTGGAAAGATGTGTTAAAGAGAGCTTCCAACATCTGACAAACTGACTGTTACAAGAGATTTCAACATATATGAAAGCAGCTATTTTGAAACACAGTGGGGGGCATTTAGCCACAAAACACTGGAAAGCTATATATGGCCTATTCATACTCGGTGACTTGGTAATTATTAACATAATCTGCCTCTTACCAAATAAAAGAAAGGCACCATGGTTACACAACCAAGATCTAAACAGAGAACATGCTTTGTTTAACAAGACCTGAAGGATGCTCGTATTTTCTGCTCCTTTGCCCAGTGCTAGGTGCTGAACCAATCGCTTGATAGGATCCAAACATCTTGTTGGAAATAAACCCGTTGCATTGCAAATTGGCAACCGAACCATCTGAATAGTTTAATGCCAAATTCTGGGTGAATGAAGACGCTTGCCAGGAATTTTACGACAAAACGGCAGCGCTGCTTCTGGAGGATGAAACGCTATCTGCCACTATCAATGTGGAAAAAAAACTTGGGTTTGCCTGACACCCTGTCTTCCAAGCAACCATTAAGCCTCTGGGCAGTGTGATGGGAAACTACCAGACTTGGTTTGATAAGATTGATCCAAAAGCAAAGACCTACTTGGACAAAGGGGTTTATTCGTAACACCCTCTAACTTCCCCCAATTCCGTGAGCAAGGTTCCTAGGGGAATTTCCGAACTTGCCCCATGAATAGTGGGATTCTCATGCTGAAAGAGACTCGTGGGACACTTCCCAAACGGTACACATCTCTAAAGTGTGTCTATATGGATTTCTACACAATCTCTCAGCAGCGGAGTTGTTCTCGGATTTGAAGATGCCACTGCTGGTAGTAATATGGCAACTTTGCGTCCACGAATGTGAGCATCTCTGAGGGCGGATACCACCCTCAACTGCACACCTTGTCCAAGAAAATACAAGAATGAACTCTCCTGGCCCCTGGCCATTTGGGATGAACAGTGCTCTGACATCCATGGGGAAGCATCGTGAACTAGTTGGAGTTGAAGGATCTGGGTTCTAACCCTGACTTCACCATCTGTCTGTCGTGTGACCTTATTCAGGTCACTTCACTTCTCTGAGCCTTAGTTACCTCATCTGTAAAATGAGGATTAAGACTGTGAGCCGCGTGTGGGATGTAGCCTGCATCCAACCCGATTAGCTTGTACCTACCCCGGCGTTTAGAACAGTGCCTGGCACATACTAAGCACTTAACAGATACATAAAAAGTAAAAAAGGGCAAAGCTATGTCCTACTAACAGCATGAAACGCACTTTAGTTGTTTTTGGAGAGTCTAGACTGAAAGCTCCTTGTCGGCGGGACCATGTCTACCAAATCTGTCATTCTGTACTCTCCCAAACACTTAGTATGGAGCTCTGCTTAGTAAGTGCTCAATAAGTGTGCTTGAGAAAAGAGGCTGCTAGAATTGCCGGGCTAGGTGCTTCCAGGAACTTCAAACAGGGTGGTAGTTCACCTGGAAAGGAAGGGTCATACCTGTGCAATATAGATCTATGAAATAAAACAAGCAGGATTTAGAGACAAGTGTGGCAGCAAGCTAAATGATAGGAAGGAGTCAAATATGCCACCGAGGATAAAAGTTTCTGGGACCCAGAGAATGGTAACCCTAAAGACACATTCATTCATTTATCTTTATTGAGTGCTTACTGTGTGCAAAGCACCGTGGAAGCACTTGGGAGAGAGTGCAATATAGCAACAGATATAATTCTGCCCACAACGGGCTTATAGTCTAGAACAACGAGCTCATGACTACAAGGCACGTAATTAGCCTCGTAATATGACAGTCAATCAATCAATCAATCGTATTACTGAGCACTTACTGTTTTTCAGAGCACTGTACTAAGCGTTTGGGAGAGTATAATATAGCAATAAACAGACACATCCCATGCCCACAATAAGTTTACCATCTAGAGGGGGAGGCAGACATTAATATAAACCAATAAACTGCGGATATGTATTTAAGAGCTGTGAGGCTGGAAGCAGGGATGAATAAAGGGAACAAGTCAGAGTGATGTAGAAGTGAGCGGGAGAAGAGGAAAGGAGAGCTTCATATGGGTAAGTGATAGTGGGAGGTGGAGGAAGATTCTAAGTAAAGTCTTGTTGAAAATATTCCAACAGATGGACACTTAAGGAAAACAGGTTTTAGCCTATCTGCAAGGTTTCACTGAATACTATTAGCAGATGGGGGAAAAAACTGGTCAAAGTCTAAATTGTCCAGACATAAATACTCATTCATAGCAAGGAA
The DNA here is from genome assembly GCF_015852505.1 of Tachyglossus aculeatus. NCBI lineage: Eukaryota > Metazoa > Chordata > Mammalia > Monotremata > Tachyglossidae > Tachyglossus > Tachyglossus aculeatus. The sequence goes on along the minus strand of NC_052074.1, from coordinate 25,961,686 downwards.
CGTGAACATGGCTTTAATTCACATTTACCCAGCAACCTAGCCTAAAGGCCCTAGCCTTTCTTCATCATCACTAAATATTTCTAAATACTTCTCTCCTAGAATGATGAACCCGGATTAGAACCTTATATCCCATTACTCAAGAAAGGAACTTGGCATGTAAGCCACCAGTACATAAATTACACAGCTCAGAAAAAGAAAAACTACGGAAACCCTCCCCAAGTTCTTTCAATGTTGGAAAACATATGACTTCGTAATACTCTGTGGTTTCTATGCATCTCCCTCTGCAGAACAAATAAATAGCAGTTTTATTCCAACACTCCCTCCTACTTAGACAGTAAGACATATGGACAGAATCTGTGTCCAACCTGATTATCTTGTATCTACCCCAGCACTTCACAGTGTGTCTGGCACCTTGTAAGGACTCACATACCATAATTATAACAATAATAATGATAATTGTGGTATTTCTTAAGTGCTTACAATGTGTACTAAGAGCTGGGATGGATACAAGCAAATCAGGCTGCACCCAGTCCCTGTCCATTTGTGGGGCTTGCAGTCTCATTCCCCATTTTACAGATGAGTTAACTGAGGTACAGAGAAGTGAAGTGACTTGCCCAAGGCCACAGAGCAGACAAGTGGCAGAGCCAGGATAAGAACCCCTGATCTTCTGATTCCCAGGACCCTGCTCTATCCACTACGCCACGCTGCGTCCCATAATTATTAGTAAGAACACTTGATTGGGCTGTAGACCGTAAACTCATCTCTAAACTGTAAGCTCGTTGTGAGCAGGGAATGAGTCTGCTAATTCTGTGTAGTGTGTGCTTAGAACAGTGCGGTAAGATCTCAGTAAATGTCATCAATTACAGGGACCGTCTCTATATGTTGCCAACTTGTACTTCCCAAGTGCTTAGCACAGTGCTCTGCACACAGTAAGCGCTCAATAAATACAATTGATTGACTGATTAAGACATTAATCTCTCTCCCCCTCGTCCCCCTCTCCATCCCCCCATCTTACCTCCTTCCCTTCCCCACAGCACCTGTATATATGTATATGTGTTTGTACATATTTATTACTCTATTTATTTATTTATTTACTTTAGTTGTACCTATCTATTCTATTAATTTTATTTTGTTAGTATGTTTGGTTTTGTTCTCTGTCTCCCCCTTCTAGACTGTGAGCCCACTGTTGGGTAGGGACTGTCTCTATATGTTGCCAGCTTGTACTTCCCAAGCGCTTAGCACAGTGCTCTGCACACAGTAAGCGCTCAATAAATACGATTGATTGATTAAGGCGTTAGTTCGGTTTTCATTTCTTTTTTTCCGAATACTAGTGCCTTAAGCCTTTTTTTTTTAGTTTTTGGTTTTCAATCACCAGGTAAGGAGTAGAAATGCCAGTACACATAAATTTCTCATGCATTCCTTTTAGCTTGCGGATACATTTTTTCCATTCCTAGACGTTTTCCTTCTTTTTTTTTCCTAGGAATCAAATAGAAATAGAGAAACGTTACATATTCAAGAAAGAAATAGCTTTCACGAGTTTACTGCTGTTATTCTTCAATTGTCACATGGACAGCTGAAACCACTTTCTTTACAGAAAAACGACGGCTACCACATAGGCCACATTCCCTTTGACTACAAAACTGCCTCAAATGGGAGAATTTAGGGTGAGCACAAAAGGAAAAAAACAAAAAAACAAGAGATGAAGGAAAAGGAGAGACCAAAGAAGGCAAGACCATGATGTTATCATTCAGATGCTAAGATACCTAATACTTGGAGTTTTCCTATAAAAGCTCATGAATTTGGTGGCAGAACTCCAAATCATTGATGTCTGAGTTCCCATACTCTAGTAACCATAGCAAAGTCCAAAACAGGAAACACTAATTCCTAAAATACAATTCTGGTCTTGCATTTCAGTTATTTTAAACACACTTGACTCGGGACAAATCACTTTTCAGAACAGTTGCGTTCTTATAAACTGCTGTTTAAAGTAGAAGCCTTTCTTGGCCTTTATGCAAATCATTTTTTGAGGGGGGGGAAAAAAAGCCAGAGGTTTCAAATCTTGCTTTGGCTTCCACTTACGTTTCAAAATTAGACTGGAAACTAAATGCTTTCATTCAAAGTACAAGTAAATCCACTATTAAATCAAGGCTTATTAAGGTGGGATTTCCGTAATACCTTATGCAGAATCTAAAAGTGGAGGAAAAAAAGAAAAGGTCTGTTCTCTGCTACAAATGACAGTGTTGACAACTGAAAAATCCCTGGCTTGGGCAGATTTGAAAACTATTTCTTTATAGCTGATGAAATGGATTAGATGGTACAGTAATTCAAAGGGTTCAGAAACAATGCTCAGATTCAAGTTAGTGACTTCACAGATCACTGCTAAGGCCCGAGGGATTAAAAGTTTTCAAGTAATAAAAAAGATCGGAATGATCTTTTTCAAGCTATAAATCAGATATGCTCCAAAAGGGATCCAGTGGAGTAGCAACAGGATCAGGGTTTACTTGGTTCTTTCCAGAGCTCGGTCGAATACTTTGGTGGCATTTCAGAACACTTAAATTCTGGTGTGGCTCAATGTTTTTCATGCACCAATCACGATGTGAAGAATTCAGGGAGTGCCCGGTTAATAATATTCTTCAGAAGACAGTCCGGAAGGATCCTGTTAGCATTGAACAGCAGTGAAACGCCCCGTAGCACAGAACTATAGATCTACTTTAAGCCTGAAGAAGTCCAACTGAAACAGGAAGACTTCAGATCAAAGATTTTCATCAGCAACCTTTCAGACCCAATATTCTCTTTCAGTGACATTCATGGATACAATTCCACCATTGGCAGGGTTAACCCAAAGAAAAATCTATAGTTTGTATATGGACGTTTTCTTATTAAGTTAAAAGTGTATATGTAACCCATACAGATACATATAATCATTTAGGGACAAAATATCTACGTCCCCCTTTATTCTTCAACTTAAGTCCAGCACTGAAAACGGCAGAGTCCACAAAACCGGCTTTATTCCATCATTAATACAAAATTCTTTACTGCTTCTAGACCAACGATACTTGGATGTATTAGGTCTCTCTGGTCACTAATAAGAATTCGGGTTAATAGACATTGGCAATAAAACTGCAGTCTCATTAAATCTGATTCTGAGGGGAATACTATAGTTTCTGATTATTTTTATGGTCAATGGAAAAAAGTCAACAGTGGTTATTGAGAATTGCATACCACCACGGGTCATTTCCGTCTGTTAAAACAAAGGTCGCAAGTTTAGATCTAAACTGAATTCATTTTCACAAGAAAAAAACTGAGTTCACGGAAGTACATACGTAATAATGGATTTTAACACTTCTCCGTCTAGCTTTAGTTAGTACCTTGTGAGTTCCCCTAAAATGGTTTCATCGATACTTTACGTTAATCTCCACCTCAGTACTGGGTTCCTGCGAAAAAGACATTAAACCAGAACTGAGGATAACTGGAGAAAAAGCTTACCCACCTTCTGCTCTTTTCTCTTACCTGTTAAGGGTGGGGAGGTAGTTAAAAGAAAGAGAGATGGCCAAGGGGGAAAAGGTTGCTAACAGGTCTGTTCTTCTCTATTCCCCAATCCCCAACCTCAACAACACATACCACCTTTCTAACTCCTGTTCCATTAATGGAGAAGCAGAGTGGCTAACAGAGAAGCAGCATGGCTTAGTGGCTTGGGAATCAGAGGACGTGGGTTCTAATCCCGGTTCTGCCACTTGTCTGCTGTGTGACCTTGGGAAACCACGCAACTTCTCTGTGCCTCAGTTACCTCATCTGTAAAATCAATCGTATTTATTGAGCGCTTACTGTGTGCAGAGCACTGTACTAGGTGCTTGGGAAGGGCAAGTTGGCAACATAAACCCCATAAAATGGGGTTTAAGACTGTGAGCCCCAAGTGGGACAACCTGATTATTGTAAATTCCAGATCCTTGAATCACGGCCATGGCTAAATTAAAAGTATTCATTGGAGGATGCTACAAATAGATCAGATCCAATTATTCTGGTGACCTAATCCTCAAATCCACATGAATTTAGTGAAAGTAAGGCCTAGGTTATATTCATATCCTCGGAAAAAAAGCAATGCATAATATTCCCACGACACACACACACACACACAAAACTCTATTTTACATGTAAATGAAATTTCTTCAATTCCACTGGACCAGCTGGGGAGTTCTGGGGATTTCCCATATTGTGCAAACAAAAGAAATATCATAACTGAAAAACCATACTAGGAATCCTCTATTAATATTTCAAGACGAATCCAAACATATGCCCCAGATGAAACAGATTTTCCAAACACTGAAATAGACAACACTACCCTTGTCCTTAGAAAAATTATAGATTGGGTCCTCGGGGCCGATAGCAAAATGCTTTCCCACCAAAAAAGCAAAATGCACAATCTCTCTCTCAAAGGAAAAAAATAAAACACCTTATTCCAGATAATGTCAAAGGATTAGATTTCCTTTTACCAAAATCAGGTGACAGAGGCTAAAAAAATAAATCTCCCTAGGGAATGCTAAGACGACGTGATTATTTTTACATTATTTTCCCAAGGGCTGCTTTATACAAGATAATTCCTTATGAAACCCCAGGACAGTCAAAATAATAGGCAACATCCTTTAGTCTAGCTATAGGAGTGTTAAAATTTGGGGATCTAGGAATATGAGCTTCAGTGATTACCCAGCACTCGAAAGAAAAATTGGAACCAACTGGAAGCATAGCAATTGTACAAACTCCAAGGTTGTGTTGTACTGTAATCTCCCAAGCGCTTAGTACAATGCTTGGCACACAGTAAGTGTTCAATAAATGCCACTGATTCATTGAACAAAGGGATACTAACCCCAGCTGAAGTTTGATGATCATATCAAGTTTGATGATCGTATGATATATCATATCATATGATAAGCACTTAGTACAGTGCTCTGCACACAGTAAGCGCTCAATAAATACGATTGATGATGATCACATTCACTTTTCATGGGTATGTTTCCTTCAGTATTTAGCTTTGTATGTGTCTTACTTTAATGGTTTGTCAAATTGTAAACAAATTGATCTTTTTTCTAGATTACTCATCTCACCGCACAAGGAGGCAGTGGATACCTATCCTTATCTATTCTATTTATTTTATTTTGTTAGTATGTTTGGTTTTGTTCTCTGTCTCCCCCTTCTAGACTGTGAGCCCACTGTTGGGTAGGGACTGTCTCTATATGTTGCCAGCTTGTACTTCCCAAGCGCTTAGTACAGTGCTCTGCACACAGTAAGCGCTCAATAAATATGACTGATTGATTGATTGATTGATCAGGGTTTCAATCATTCATTCAGTCGTATTTATTGAGCACTTACTGTGTGCAGAGCACTGTACCAAGCGCTTGGGAAGTACAAGTCGGCAACATATACAGGGTTCATGATCTGATCACTGAAATAGCTACGTATTAGGGGAAATAAAATATGGAATCCAGCCTTCGGTGGAAAATTCAGCAGGTTTTTCCTGCGCAAGATCTCCCAGGTTGTCTCCACTCAAACTGCCACCCACCTGGTTGCAGTTCTGGTCCCTGCTGTGGCTAGACTATTATTGCATTAGTTTCCTAGCCTCCCATCTATTATGCTGCTGCCCAGATCATCTTTCCAAGGCATCTCTCTTCTCAGAATCCTCCACTGGCTTCCTATGTCTCTTCGCTTCCAACAATAACTTCTCATAATCAGCTTCGAGGCTACCCACCGTCTTGTTCCCGCCTAACTAAATCGCTCCCTGCACCCATCCCAACTCATCTTCTTCGTTTCTCTCACTCCGACCGCACCGCCGAATCATGCTCTTGACTCTCATTCACTTGGTCCTCCTGGCTCCCTCAATTTACGCTCCCCGACAGACCCTAGGCCCACACACTGGTCAAGCACATAAACATTAATTCTTTCCACGTATGTCGGTGCGTCCTCTTAATCCTAGTGCTTCTGGCGAGGAACTTTTCCTTCTCCTCTCCATGACTGCTTTTCACTGTCTAGGCCAGAAAAGGAAACCTGCTTGGATGCTTCCCTTATTTACCTACCTTGCTCCTTTCCCCCCCCCAATTCTGATTACTTCAATCATCAGCCCCAAATAATCGAAGAGCAGGAAACGTTAGGATTTTCAGTTCATGCCTTTGTTAACTTTTGTTAACTTATTTTATTTTATTTTGTTGGTATGTTTGGTTCTGTTTGGTTCTGTTCTCTGTCTCCCCCTTTTAGACTGTGAGCCCACTGTTGGGTAGGGACTGTCTCTATGTGTTGCCAATTTGTACTTCCCAAGCGCTTAGTACAGTGCTCTGCACATAGTAAGCGCTCAATAAATATGATTGATTGATTGGTTGATTGATTGATTGGAAACATCGTGACCTAGTGGAAAGAAGATGGCCCTGTAAGTCCGAAGACCTGGGTTCTACTCCCGGCTCCATCACTTTCCTGATGTGTGACCTAGGGCGAGTCACTTTATTTCTCTGTGCCTCAATTCCCTCATCTGTAAAACGGGGATTAAGAGTGAGCTCTGTGTGGGACAGGGACTGTAACCAACCTGATCATCTTGTATCTACCCCAGCACTTAGTACAGTGCCTGACACATAGTAAGCGCTAACAAATACAGCGTGGCTCAGTGGAAAGAGCCCAGGCTTTGGAGTCAGAGGTCATGGGTTCGAATTGCGGCTCCGCCACTTGTCAGCTGTGTGACTTTGGACAAGTCACTTCACTTCTCTGGGCCTCAGTTCCCTCATCTGGAAAATGGGGATTAAGTCTGTGAGCCCCACGTGGGACAACTCGATTACCTTGTATCTACCCCAGCGCTTAGAACAGTGCTTTGCACATAGTAAGCGCTTAATAAATGCCATTATTATTATTATTAAATACCATTTTTTAAAAAAGTATAATCAACAGGCAAATCTTACCCTCACCACGTGCAATTTTTCCGAGCACCTCATCCATCTGGCAAGCACTCGTTTACTGGAAATGGTTAACGTACAGCTCAGTCACACAAGATTCAATTGACAACGCGAATGCTTTGCATTACGGCCCAGCTTAGAGAGATATTCGAAACATCTGAATTACGGCTCTCTGGTATTCCTGAAACACAAAGCAGTCTATTTGACCTTGGTGGCCGTGTAAAAATGGGAATAACACGACCACCTTCTGTCCAAAGATAAACGGGGATTTCCTAAATAATGACCTGAGGAGATTTGGAAAATCCAGTTAGGTAAGTGACTATGAGGGTTGTCTGTAAAATATTGGCCATTTTCAATGGAAATTTTAAATTTATATATAGGACTGCTATGAATTACAATTGAAAAATAAAGGCAAACATTGACAAGACTGTCAAGGATTTGAGAAGCAGCACTGCCTGGTGGAAAGAGCATGGGCCCCTTCCTTCCTCTCCCCCTCGTCCCCCTCTCCATCCCCCCATCTTACCTCCTTCCCTTCCCCACAGCACCTGTATATATGTATATATGTTTGTACATATTTATTACTCTATTTATTTTATTTGTACATATCTATTCTATTTATTTTATTTTGTTAGTATGTTTGGTTTTGTTCTCTCTCTCCCCCTTTTAGACTGTGAGCCCACTGTTGGGTAGGGACTGTCTCTATATGTTGCCAATTTGTACTTCCCAAGCGCTTAGTACAGTGCTCTGCACATAGTAAGCGCTTAATAAATACGATTGATTGATTGATTGATTGATGTCAAAGGACCTGGGTTCTAATCTTGGCTACGCCACTTGTCTGCCGGGTGACCTTGGGCAAATCGCTTTACCTTTCTGGGCCTCAGTTACCTTATCTGTAAAATGGGGCTTCAGGCTGTGAGCCCCATGTGGGACATATACTGTGTCCAACCTGATTAGCTTGTATTTATTCGTTCAAACATATTTATTGAGTGCTTACTGTGTGCAAAGTACCGTACTACGTGCTTGGGAGACTAGATATAACAACATTCACTGCCCACAACGAGCTTTCTGACTATAGACTAACTTCTATCTATCCCAGCACTTAGTACAGTGCACTAAATAGATACCATACAAAAAATTTAATGTTCTTTTTATGCTTCATAGCCCTGCTGCCAGTCCAGTAGAAAGAGAACTGCTCTGGGAATCGGGGAAACCCAAATTTTGTCCTCAATTTACCTGCTGCTAACTTGAATAGAGATCACCCTTTCACTTAGCAATGTGCTACACACTCGCTCGCCTAATTGCTCTGAGGCCCAGATAGAATATGACTGGTAAAAGTGAGTAAGTGGGAAAGGAGCTGGCTACTATCAATCAATCAATCGTATTTATTGAGCGCTTACTGTGTGCAGAGCACTGTACTAAGCACTTGGGAAGTACAAGTTGGCAACATACAGAGACGGTCCCTACCCAATAGTGGGCTCACAGTCTAGAAGGGGCTCACAGTCTAGAAGATAGAATAAATATGTACAAATAATATAGAGTAATAAATATGTATAAGCATATATACATATATACAGGTGCTGTGGGGAGGGGAAGGAGGTAAGCCGGGGGGGGATGGAGGGGGGAGGAGGGGGAGAGGAAGGAGGGGGCCCAAAGGACGATAAGCGGGAGGGCGGAATTGGGGGGAACCATGGGGGGTAATAATAATAATGTTGGCATTTGTTAAGCGCTTACTATGTGCAAAGCACTGTTCTAAGCGCTGGGGGGGGATACAAAGTGATCAGGTTGTCCCACGTGGGGCTCACAGTCTTAATCCCATTTTACAGATGAGGTAACTGCGGCTCAGAGAAGTTAAGTGACTTGCCCAAGGTCACACAGCCGACATGTGGCGGAGCCGGGATTCGAACCCATGACCTCTGACTCCAAAGCCCGTGCTCTTTCCACTGAGCCACGCTGCTTCTCATAAGGGGATGTTCCTTATAGGACAGCAAACGGAAGGTAGGGAACCAAAACATTTCCCACAGGACGACTGAGCGGGAAGTGATTTAAACACGGGGAGACAAGGGGCCTTTGGCTCCCTTGTTGAACTGTGGTGGTCGGGAATCCATGAAGACGCCAGGAACGAGGAGTGAAGCGATCCTGCTATATGGACGGGCGTTCCTTTGTAGCTTCACCCGTGGCTTAGTGGAAAGAGCCCGGGCTTGGGAGTCAGAGGTTGTGGGTTCTAATCAATCAATCAATCAATCGTATTTATTGAGCGCTTACTGTGTGCAGAGCACTGTACTAAGTGCTTGGGAAGTACAAGTTGGTAACATACAGAGACAGTCCCTACCCAACAGTGGGCTCACAGTCTAAAAGGGGGAGACAGAGAACAAAACCAAACATACTAACAAAATAAAATCCCAGCTCCACCACTTATCAGCTGTGTGTCTTTGGACCAGTCAGTTCACTTCTCTGTGCCCCGGTTACCTCATCTGTGAAATGGGGATTAAGACTGTGAGCTCCACTTGGGACAACCTGATTACCCTGTATCTACCCCAGAGCTTAGAACAGTGCTTGGCACATAGTAAATGCTTAACAAATACCATGTCTTCAAATAGAAATGTGCATTGTCATTGAGTGTTCTTCCGCAACACTTAATAATGCTCTGATAAGATATTACAGATGTCTAGCTGACAAATCATGCATTTGCCCTCCTCCCCGCAAAAAAGTACCTCATCATCATCATCATCATCAATCGTATTTACTGAGCGCTTACTATGTGCAGAGCACTGTACTAAGCGCTTGGGAAGTACAAATTGGCAACATATAGAGACAGTCCCTACCCAACAGTGGGCTCACAGTCTAAAAGGGGGAGACAGAGAACACCACCAAATATACTAACAAAATAAAATAGAATAGATATGTACCTCTTTCTACTTCAAAATCAAGACTCCTTAGCACCATTTTCCTTCGCACCAAAGTAGGTTTTAAAAAAAAATCTTTAAAGAGGCACTATCTTGAAGAGATCATGGTTCTTTTGTTTGATTGCTAGGGCAATACAAGATTACAAGCTAATCTTCCCGAATATTGTCTGGTTGCCAGAATTCGGCACCATGAGGAAAGGACAGGAGAAAGATGATCCTTACAAGGAAATAAAGACAAAGAGATAAAATCTGCTTCAATCCAATTAAAAACAGGCATTCCAAGTCCGCCATGCAAACATTGGGTCTCTTTCCTTGTAGCATGCCTTCTAGGAAAACGGCTCATCTTCCTTCACACACGGCACCTGAGAATAAATAAATGGCACAGCCAGTAGTGAGTCACCTAGTGTCCCTCTCCCTTAGGAGGATCTGGGTTCCTGCATGGAGGAGGCAGTGGGATTATAGAGCTCCCATCTCCCCCACCCCACCCTGTTCTTCCTAATAATAATAATAATAATGGTATTTGTTAAGTGCCTACTATGTGCAAAGCACTGTTCTAAGCACTGGGGAGGTTACAAGATGATCAGGTTGTCCCATGGTGGGGGGGACTCACAGTCCTAATCCCCATTTTACAGACGAGGTAACTGAGGCACAGAGAAGTGACTTGCCCAAAGTCACACAGCTGACAATTGGCGGAGCCAGGATCTGAACCCACGACCTCTGACTCCAAAGCCCGGGCTCTTTCCCCTGAGCCACGCTGCTTCTCTATTGAGAAGCTTCTCTACTGAGCGCTTACTGTGGGCAGAGCACTGTACTAAGCGCTTGGAAAGTACAATTCAGCAACGGACAGACAATCCTCTTCTCTCTACTTAGACTGTGAGTCCCGTGCGGGACGGAGATTGGGTCCAACTTTTTTTATCCTATATCTTCCCCGGGTTTTGAAGAGTGCTTGACTAATATTAAGCACTTAAGTACCACTATTATTAATATTAGATTCAAAACCATCATCTTGGACACAGTTCTTATCCCACATGGAGCTCCAAGTAGGAGGGAGTAGGATTTAATCCCTACTTTACCAAGGAGGTAGCAGAGGCACGGAGAAGTTAAGAGAGCCCCCTTTTAGACTGTGAGCCCACTGCTGGGTAGGGACTGTCTCTATATGTTGCCAACTTGTACTTCCCAAGCGCTTAGTACAGTGCTCTGCACACAGTAAGCGCTCAATAAATATGACTGATTGATTGATTGATTAAGAGACTTGTCCAAGGTAACAGATGGGAGAGCTGGGATTAGAACCCAGGTCCTCTGACACCCAGACTCTTCCCACTGGTAACCAGATATCAGCGTGTCTGTATGAAGAAACGGCAGCTTATGCATCCATTTCCTTTGTTCTTCAAGATGAGAAAATGGTTATGAATGGAAAAGTACTGAAACTTTAGAGAAACAGATGAATCTTCCCCAAAAAAGTTTATGAAAACACGGGAGGCAACCTCTTTTTTTAATACCTATTGCATTTTCCCTTATAGGTTGGTTACCTTTTAACTTCCTTACTTGAGGCAACTTGTACTTCCCAAGCGCTTAGTACAGTGCTCTGCACACAGTAAGCGCTCAAGAAATACGATTGAATGAATGAGGAGAAATCTGAGAGGAAATCTCTGAAATTCATATCAAGCACAGAAGAAAAATGAAGGTGATCAGGTTGTCCCACAGGGTGGGGGGGTGGGTGCTCACAGTCTTAATCCCCATTTTACAGATGAGGTAACTGAGGCACAGAGAAGTGAAGTGACTCAGCAAAGAAAAACACAGCAAAGTAACTAGGAAGGGGAGAAAACTGAAGAGGAAAATACGTGCTCTGAACATGAATTCAAAGGCTACAACAGTGCCAGGCACAAAGCAGGGACCTGGGTTCTGTTGAAGGTAACATCATCATCATCATCAATCGTATTTATTGAGCGCTTACTATGTGCAGAGCACTGTACTAAGCGCTTGGGAAGTACAAATTGGCAACATATAGAGACAGTCCCTACCCAACAGTGGGCTCACAGTCTAAAAACAATACGAAAGGCTCGCAGCATCACACTTCTTCTTCAAAAAGGTGGAAGAAATTAGGAGTGACAAGAAGCACCACGGAGTGACACTACGGAAAAGGAGGGGGTTAAACAAATCTTGAACAACAGCAGCAAAATAAGCTCCACGAAGACAAAACTTGGCGAGAACTACGAACAAATTCATCACGTCTCCTGTGGCCAACCTGCCTCTTGAAATTCCTCGTGAAAGATATGGAATTCAACCTTGGCCATGGAACGATCTTAGGAACGTGCCTAAGATCCCCGATTTCAAAATCAAGTCCGAAAAGGGCTAGAGGAAGGGGTGTCCAACTCTTTTGAACCAAAACGCTTTGTGCCATACTTTTAAACCCAGAAGTTTATTTTAGAGCCCTATTAAAAACATCTGAAAACACGGTTTGAAATAGAAATGATGAAGGACCTTTTCTGCACTACAGTAGCACCAGCGGGGATTGCTAGAATAACAAAGGCCACCCAAAACCGTGTGACTCTATGGCATTTATTTCGGTTCACTTGGAGTTTAAAACTGTTGATTTTTTTTTCCCCAAGAGACAGGAGGTTGACAATAAAATTTATAGTTGAGGATCAGACCGAGGGATTCTGAAGTATTTGTGAATCCCAGCCAGGAAGCCGGGAGAGATACAGAGCTCACGGTGTCAAAAGGATACAAAATTCATGTTCAGAAAAATAAGAAACTGAACAAACAAAAGAAAGTCAGTTAACAAGACAAACTTGTAGCTTACAACTTTGTAACTTTGGCAGAGGACCACAAGACCTTATTTGAGTTGTTACCATTAACAGGATGTTTGCTTCTCCTTATTCTCTACATTAGTCCAAAAAAGAGACGTATTCTTCGATTAATCAAGGGTATTTATTGAGCATTTTACTTTGCGCAGAGAAAAGTACTAAGCACTTAAGAGAGTACAATAAATTAGAATGGATAAACACGATCTTTGCCCTACTCTTAACGAATTTTGAGATTTGATTTATCATTACAAGTAAACGACCCAAATTTGACTAGACCTTTAAGACTGTGAACGCCAAATGTTCATCACGATTATCTTCATTCATTCATTCATTCAATCGTATTTATTGAGCGCTTACTGTGTGCGGAGCACTGTACTAAGCGCTTGGGAAGAACAAGTTGGCAACATATAGAGACGGTCTCTACCCAACAGCGGGCTCACAGTCTACAAGACTTATCTTGTATCTACCCCAGCCTTCAGAACAGTGCTTGGCATTGTAAGTACATAAATGCTATAAAAAAATAAATTACAGGTTTCAATAATAACAGATATAAGTGAAGAATGCCTATATCAGAAACAAGATAGTGAGAAGAACATGGGAATGAGAGCCAGTCCCACCTCCACCAGAGTTCTGTCGGGTGTATGTGTGACCTTGGACAAGTCACATAACCTTACAGCGGCTCAATTTCCTTATCTGTAAAATGGGTTTAAGATATTTGCTCTCTATAGCTCATAGCTTGTGAACTCCAGGTGCGACAGAGGCTGTGCCTGATCTGATTTTCTCATTTCTATCCCCGCACTTACCACAGTGGCTCAGCACGTAGTGTTTAATAAATAGCATAATTAATAATGTTCTGAGTTCCCACACTGCTTCGCACTAGGCCACGCTACTTCTCCTGTGTCTGGGTATTTATTACACATACATAAGACATATGCATATGAGAAGCAGTATGGCCTCGTGGAAAGAGCAGAGGCCTGGGAGTTGGACGACCTTGGTTCTAATCCTGGCTCTGCCACTTTGCTGTGCAAACTTGGGTAAGTCCAATAATAATAATAATAATAATAATAATAATAATAATAATAATAATAGCATTTATTATGCAATTACTATGTGCAAAGCACTGTTCTAAGCGCTGGGGAGGTTACAAGGTAATCAGGTGGTCCCATGGGAGGCTCACAGTCTTCATTCCCCTTTTACCGATGAGGTAATTGAGGCCCAGAGAAGTGACTTGCCCAAAGTCACACAGCTGACAATTGGCGGAGCCGGGATTTGAACCCATGACCTCTGACTCCAAAGCCCGGGCTCTTTCCACTGAGCCATGTTCTGTGACTCGGTTACTTAATCTGTGTGTCCTACGTGGGACAGGCACTGTGTCCAACCCGACTAGCTTACATCCACCCCAGCGCTCAGTACAGTGCCTGGCACATAGGAAGCACTTAAATACCATTGGAAAAAATACATAAACTAGTTTTTGAAATAATGATCACTCTCACAACTGGCAGATTTCCTATATAAACTGCTGGAGCAGAAGAATTTGCAAGACAGAATTTCTGTTGAACCTCAGAATTGCTTTCAACATATCTAAGAAGTGCTTCCAAATGACAACAATGACCCTATATTCACCTTCTGTCCGTTCACTGGAAAACAGTTCCTGGATAATCCGGTTATGTACCTACTCCCTTCATCTACATCCCTCAATAAAATTCAAATTGCTATGGCCTACCCCCCTGAAAAGTGACTTTGCTCTACAGTTTCACAGTTGGAAACTTTGTCCTCCCGTCCAAAGGCAAATATGAAACCTAGGAGATAATAATAATATCCCTCTCCCTTAGGGATATTAACAAATACCATCATCTTCAAATAGAAATGTGCACTGTCATTGAGTGTTCTTCTGCAACACTTCATAGTGCTCTGATATTACAGATGTCTAGCTGACAAATGCCAGTTCTATCGAGAACTGAGGCCCAGAGAATAATAATAATAATGATGGCATTTATTAAGCACTTACTATATGCAAAGCATTGTTCTAAGCACTGGGGGGATTACAAGGCGATCAGGTTGTCCCACGGGGGGCTCACAGTCAATCCCCATTTTACAGATGAGGTAACTGAGGCCCAGAGAAGTGAAGTGACTTGCCCAAAGTCACACAGGTGACAAGTGGAGGAGCCGGGATTAGAACCCATGACCTCTGACTCTCAAGCCCGGGCTCTTTCCACTAAGCCACACAGCTTCTAGATATGGGCCAACTTGGCAAAACAGGCCTGGGAGTGAGCTGGGTTCTAATCCCGGCTCCGCCACTTGTCTGCTGTGTGACCTTGGATGAGTCACTTCCCTTCTCTGGGCCTCAGAAACCTCGTCTGTACAACGAGGATTAAGACTGTGAGCCCCAGGCGTGACAGGGACTGTTTACAACCCAATCACCTTGTATCTACCCCCAGTGCTTAGTACAGTGGCCGACACATGGTAAGTGCTTAACAAACGCTAGAATTGTTATTATTATTATAAAGACATTATTATTATAAAGACAATGAACAATTAGCTTTGATTTTCTTGAGTCTCTCAATGGGTTCGTCATCCACATGTGAATCCTAGGCAACTGCTTCAAAGACTATAATAAACTGCAGGCTGCTCAGGTAAAGGAGCCTTCTATAAGAGCCAAAACAAACTTTCACTTTTATAAGATATACCACTGTATATAATAATAACAATAATGATAATAATAATAATAATAATAATAATGGCATTTATTAAGCACTTACTATGTGCAAAGCACTGTTCTAAGCGCTGGGGAGGTTACGGTGATCAGGTTGTCCCACGGGGGGCTCACGGTCTTCATCCCCATTTTCCAGATGAGGGAACTGAGGCCCAGAGAAGTGAAGTGTCTTGCCCAAAGTCACACGGCTGACAGTTGGCGGAGCCGGGATTTGAACCCATGACCTCTGACTCCAAAGTCCGTGCTCTGTTTTGTTCTCTGTCTCCCCCTTTTAGACTGTGAGCCCACTGTTGGGTAGGGACTGTCTCTATATGTTGCCAACTTGTACTTCCCAAGTGCTTAGTACAGTGCTCTGCACACAGTAAGTGCTCAATAAATACGATCGATTGATTGATTGATTGATTGATTTCCACTGAGCCACGCTGCTTCTCAACCACTGTATATATCAACCACTGTAGAATAACAAGGCTTAAGCATTTCCTATTGGTAGCTCTACTTAACACCATTAATAATGGAAAAGGGGACTAACAGGTAGGGTCGATACTACATTGGTGTGTTATTTCATTCATTCATTCATTTGTACTTATTGAGCGCTTACTGTGTGTGGACCTATTTCAGAATGCCGATGAACGTCATCAGTTGGCCAAATTAATGAAACATTGGCCGTGGGCATCGTCGTAAGAACTTTCAAATACCATAAGCATGAAAATCTTACCAGACCTCATTTAAAAGAAAAATATTGAAGAGTTTCTTCCCAGAGTAGATATAGGAGTTTATCCAACATATTTGACGTCCGTTATTATTTATTCACAGTATAAACCGTGTCACCCTCAGCATCTGGCTTTTCTTTTTTCCCAGGATTGCTAAGCGCCTCGCTGCACCACCCAAACACGACAGAAGGCATTCTCTGCCATCTGGAAACTTCAACTCTAAAACAGACGGCACAGACGCGGACATCCAGGAGGGAGATCTTCATCAGCTTTTTCAAGAGCTTTCCATTTTGTCAAAGGGCTTCAGAAAATCTAAATATAACAGGTACACTGACTCCCCTCCATCCACCTTCAAAGAACTCCGGCATATTAGTGAGGCACCATTTCCCCTCACAGAAACCATGCTATCTTTCTCTCCACAGATGGTGGTTTTCAAAGCACTCACTGATCCTGAGCTTAATTATCTATTCTCCCAATGTGTCAGCTACAGAAGTCGGATTTACTTGTCTGGGGGGCCCAGGTTCACCTCTGGAATCAATCAATCAATCGTATTTATTGAGCGCTTACTGTGTGCAGAGCACTGGACTAAGCGCTTGGGAAGTCCAAGTTGGCAACATATAGAGACAGTCCCTACCCAACAGTGGGCTCACAGTCTAAAAGGGGGAGACGGAGAACAAAACCAAACATACTAACAAAATAAAATAGAATAGATAGGTACAGGTAAAATAAATAAATAGAGTAATAAATATGTACAAACCCTTTTATAGGCGGGCATTACACTGGCACTCCACTAATTCTCCGGTTCCGTGGCCGTTTGTAAAGAGAAGCTGAATGACTTTTAGACTGTGAGCCCACTGTTGGGCAGGGCCTGTCTCTATATGTTGCCAATTTGTACTTCCCAAGTGCTTAGTACAGTGCTCTGCACACAGTAAGTGCTCAATAAATACGATTGATGATGATGGTGATGATGACTGTGAGCCTTGCCTGGGACTGTGAAAGATTGTGAGCCCGTTGTTGGGTAGGGACCGTCTCTATATGCGGCCGACTTGTACTTCCCAAGCGCTTAGTACAGTGCTCTGCACTCAGTAAGCGCTCAATAAAGAGAGAAGCAGCGTGGCTCAATGGGGAGAGCCCGGGCTTAGGAGTCAGAGGTCATTGGTTCAAATCTCGGCTCCGCCACTTGTCAGCTGTGTGACTTTGGGCAAGTCACAACTTCTCTGTGCCTCAGTTCCCTCAACTGTAAAATGGGGATTAAGACTGTGAGCCCCCTGTGGGACAACCTGATCACCTTGTAACCTCCTCGGCGCTTAGAACAGTGCTTTGCACATAGTAAGCGCTTAATAAATGCCATTATTAACTAATAAATACGACTGAACGAATGACTGAATGACAGGCACACTGCCTGCCTAATTAACTTGTACCTAACAGCGCTTAGAACAGTGTTCAGAACAGTAAAACCTTAAGAAATGTCATGGGGTTTTTTTTAAAAAATGCTCTTGCCCAAAATTTGACAACTTCTCCGTAAGTTCTTTCCTCTGAACGCTCATGTCGATTTCATAAAGTTGCCAGAATTTATATCGAATTCGTGGTTTAAAACGTTCTGGGTGGATACCTCAATTTGATCCAATTTCCCCCTTCGTTCCCAAGTAGGCCCTCATTTCCTCTTCTCCCACTCCTTTCTAAATCACCCTTGCACTCAGATTCGCATCCTTTATTCACCCCTCAACCGCACAGCACTTACATAAATAAATACAATTGATTGATTGATTGATTACATACATATCTATAATTCATTCAATTAATGTCTGTCTCCCTCTCTAGACTGTAAGCTTCTTGTGTGAAGGGACCGTGTCTACCAACTCTGTTAAACTGATCTCTCCCAAGCGCTGAGTTCAGTGTTCTGCACACAGTGAGTGCTCAATAAATGATTAATTATCAACTAAAAATAAATTGGATGTGAGAATCTAACACCTTCCTTAGTCAAAACCAAAGTAGAAAATCCATTGCCTTCATCTGACTTTTTTTTCCACCCGAGAGCACCTATTATAACACAAGAATCAGGAGCTCACTGGTTTTCTAGCCAGCTTCACTAATCAATCAATCATATTTATCAATTGTAATTTACTGAGTGCTCACTGTGGGCACAGCACTTTAGTAAGAGCTGGAGAAAGTACACTTTAACAGATTTAGCTGATACATTCCCCGCCCACAGGGAGCATACAGTCTAGAGCTTCACGTTTTTGATGTATTTAAAGAATTTTTGGTTGTCGGCTTTGACAACTCTTGCAACGTACGTCTCAAAATCCTGTCTGGCCCAAGTTTGTTTACACCTGACCTTCTTTTATTCAATCATTCATTCAATCGTATTTATTGAGCGCTTACTGAGTGCACAGCACTGTACTAAGCGCTTGGGAAGTACAAGTTGGCAACATATAGAGACGGTCCCTACCCAACAACGGGCTCACAGTCTAGAAGAACCTTTTAATGAACCTTCTTCACCTCCTCCCATTTGACGTCACATGGATGGGCCTTCTGTTTTCCTAAAGGGTGAACTTTTCCCTCCGATGAGCACTTTTAGCTGTGGAGGGCTTCTGTTTGGTCACCTCCCTTTTGGTTTGGTTTTGCAACACACATTTTCCCTAGTCCTCTAAGCTGGTGTTGTAAATGAATGATTAAAGACAATATTAATAATAGTAATGATTGTGGTTATTTTACAACTGCTTACCGCCTGCCAAGTCCTTTGCTAAACACTGGCATACGAACAGAGAGAATCGGATCAAACGCTGCCTATGATCTTTGCGTGGCTCAGAGTCTAAAGGGGAGGGAGTTCCATGAGGAAACTGAGGCACAGAGAAATCCGGGTGGGCAAAGAGCAGAGCTGGGATTGGGATCCTGTTCTTCACACCCTAGCTCTTTCCGCTAGTCCACACCAGTCTCCTCTAGACTGTAAGATTGTTGAGGGGAGGGAACGTGTCTGTTTATTGTTATAGTGTACTCGCCCAAGCGCTCAGTACAGTGTCTGCACACAGTAAGCGCTCAAGAAACACAACTGACTAGTTACCAGCCTTCTAATAAGTCACTTTGTGCTTTTAAACCATCCTTCTCGGTTTTGGTAATTGAAGGCAACCGAGAGTCAGAGAGAAAGTATAAGGAGAAAAAAGAGTTATCCAAGCTATTGGTTGGTTACATCAACAGAGTCTGATGTTGTTCTTGGCGGCAAATGCCATAAAGAAATGTTTTTGTTTGGGTGTGTTTGTGTGTGTTTTTTGTCCTCTCCAAAGCTCTAACACCGCTAGCAGGATCTCTTTGAAATGAAAGTGTCACAAAGAGGATTTCTAGTGAATGGCAAGTGTCATCTTTACTTAAGGCAGAGGCATCTCACTTTTTCTTCAAGTGCAATAACAGGAAACTGGTAACAGAATTTGCCATACACACCCACAGTGGCACACTACTACATACGGGCTGACTGGGGTTTCTCTATCGTCGCTCTTTCAAGATGCTATCGGTGAGGTCCCCCTGACCTTTTTAAGTATCAAAATAACCCGCCCCTGTTAGAACTGTCTGCAAAATTCCACCTAAAATGACTGCCTTTAAGACCTGCCGGGGTTTTCTGCATCCACCCAGTATTGCATGGAAATTTAGATTAATAATACCATATTCAAAGTGCCCTCTCGCCAACATAATATACAGTCATTTCTGCATCAGCAGGGTAGTTGTGTTCTTGAAGAACGTCGTATTATGGGAAAATCACCATTACAGCACCCACTGATTCGGGTGGGAATTAATAGGTAGATGGCTCAAAATTACCAGCAAAACTGACATTTTTCCATACGAATTTTCGGCACGATTATGCCCACATATTCAGGAGGGCCACTCGTTCATCGCCGCTTTTCTATTTTAAAGACCTAAAAGTTATAAAAACAGAAAGAAACACAAAGTACTACATGGCAGAGAGGCTGGGACAGAGTGGCATCATGCATTGAGTGGCACAAACATGCAAGCGCACCACTATTTCTTCCAGCATCAAATCCACTTGGGTCAATCTGTGGATCGTGCTGCACCCAGAGCACACTTTTAATAATAATGATGGCATTTGTTAAGCGCTAACTATGTGCGAAGCACTGTTCAAAGCGCTGGGGGGATACAAGGTGATCAAGTAGAGAAGAAGCGTGGCTCAGTGGAAAAGAGCCCGGGCTTTGGAGTCAGAAGTCATGGGTTCAAATCCCGGCTCCGCCAATTGTCAGCTGTGTGACTTTGGGCAAGTCACTTCACTTCTCTGTGCCTCAGTTCCCTCATCTGCAAAATGGGGATGAAGACTGTGGGACAACCTGATCACCTTGTATTCTCCCCAGCGCTTAGAACAGTGCTTTGCACATAGTAAGCATTTAATAAATGCCATCATTATTATTATTATTACTGTGTACAAAACAGCAACAGCCAAAAGGTATTCAGCCCTAACAGTAAATGTTTTGGGTTTTGATTTGTTTGATTTTATTGCATCTCTCTTGGTGGACATAACCTTAACTGAAATAGCTCAATGTGAGCCGGGATACCTTTGGATACTTGCAGTAGCTTTGCTATTTTCCAAACTTTGGAAAGCGTTTTGCACTTGGCACCGAGGATTCAGAACTGGCCATTTTTTTCTGTTAAAAAAGCTACCACTAAAATGACCTTCTTGTAACACCGACTGCAGTGACATAATACTGAGTTCTGGAAATGGTTGTGATGGCAAGACTGAGGTTTATGACTTCAGAAGGGAACTGAAACAGCAAGAACCTAATACCCCTACGGAAAACTACAGTGTGAACAAAAGAAGAACAGCAGAGCTTGCTCTTTCTTAGGTTTTAATCTCATCCTTAAACCTTAGTCAAAACACTTCTGAAAATATCACTGCTGTATATGAATGGAATAAATAGACCAGCCCAAAACAGTAAATCTTTCAATTTCTTACACCTTCAGTAACAGAAATAACTGACTCATTCAGAGATAATACCAGACAAAGAAAGTCGGCCTAATTCCCTTAGAAACCTAAATAAGCCTAAAGATTTTTTAGAGTGCTACTAACCTATACCATTCTAGGCTGATAATTATTTATGATGGCATTTGTTAAGCGCTTACTATGTGCAGAGCACTGTTCTAAGCACTGGGGGGGATACAAGGTGATCAAGTTGTCCCACGTGGGGGCTCACAGTCTTAATCCCCATTTTCCAGATGAGGGAACTGAGGCTCAGAGAAGTTAAGTGACTTGCCCAAGGTCACACAGCAGACATGTGGCGGAGCCAGGATTCGAACCCATGACCTCTGACTCCAAAGCCCGGGCTCTTTCCACTGAGCCACGCTGCTTCTCTAGCGTGGCTGTGAGAAGACTGTGAGCCCACTTTTTAGACTGTGAGCCCACTGTTGGGTAGGGACTGTCTCTATATGTTGCCAATTTGTACTTCCCAAGCGCTTAGTACAGTGCTCTGCACATAGTAAGCGCTCAATAAATACGATTGATGATGATGATTTATCCAGTTATTAAAAATACTCCTGGAAGGAACTTTTTGTGATTGTAGCCTCCAATAATTCAGGGCCCTTAAAATTAGAAGATTTTTCTGTACATCTAATTGAAGTCCCACTTACTGAAGCTATAAACCGTGAGAAGTAAGATGTTTCTGTGAGCACCCGCGGCCAACCCAATTTGCCTCGGTTTGTCTCCGAGAACCTGCGGCATAATCGGTTCCGTTTACCTTCCTCTGGATCATCTCCCATTCCTCCTCAGGGTGGGAGCCACAGTTTGGAACACTATTCACAAAGACCAACGGACTGGAAAGGCCAAGTATGGAAATCCCTCTTATCACAGGAGAGGGGAGTAGCCTGTAAACTCCACCCTGTAAACTCGTTATGTGTCTGCTGATTCTGTTGTATTGTACTCTCCCAGGCGGTTAATACGGTGCTTTGCAAATATTAAGCGTTCAATAAATATTCATTCATTCATTCAATCGTTTGTATTGAGCGCTTACGGTGTGCAGAACACTGTACTAAGCGCTTGGGAAGTACAAATCGGCAACATCTAGAGACGGCCCCTACCCAACAACGGGCTCACAGTCTAGACGGGGGAGACAGACAACAAAACAAAACAAGTAGACAGGTGTCAATACTATCACAATAAATAGGTCATGGGCTCTAATCCTAACTCCTCCGCTTGTCTGCTGGGTGACCTTGGGCAAATCGCTTCACTTCTCTGGTACCTCACCTGTAAAATGGGGATTAAGACCATGATCCCCACGCAGGTCAGGAGCTATACCCAACCTGACAATATTTTCTCTATCCTAGCACTTAGTACAGTGCCTGGCACATGGTAAGCACTTATACAGAAAAACAAAAAACCCTAGAGGAAGTCTGAGCTGAGCCACAGGCTTGGCTTCCCAAGCACCGTGTCCTCTAAGGAGCTCCTCGTCTCCACAAACCAAATATACTTGCCCTGACAAACCGTCTTCTTGTAAATAATGCATGTTCATTTCCTTTCTGGAAGTCAGCATTTTCTGGAACTAAGAATCCAGTTCTCCGTAACACTTCATTTGAGGAGAGGAATCGACCATGATAAAAGACGCACTCCCCTTCAAGTCCCAAAACATCACGGGCTGGGCTCTAACCATCTACTATTATGAAGAAAAAGATCACGGCAGATGTGGCTGGAATGAATGAGGTGAAAAAACACATCTGGCCATCGTAAATAACTGACTAGCTCTAGGAAGATCTTTGCTCTAAGTTTTTCTTAGGCTTGAGATGAAAAATGCATCAGTTACTTCTTCGGACTCCTCTTTGGCCACCCTCCACATCACAATAAGTGAACTCTGGTGTTATGCAGAGAACCGATACGAACGAGGGATGAACCGAAACCCGCATCCAGATTAACAAAAATAGGAAGAACAAGCTGAAGAGCTGCCAAAGAATGAAAACAAAAAGACTGTTATGCTAAATGTTTGTTTTTAATACTTGCATAATAATAATAAAGAACAGAATGTTAAAACAATAATTTCCTCTCTTTTGATTTGTTCAGTGTGCCAAGTAGAGAACACAACACATTGACAGATAAATCTCTGAAGGGGAAACAAAATATTGTGGGATGTCTAGGAAAGATTAAAAGTGAAAATCAGGAAAGCAAACTTTTTTTCTATAAAAAGACATACACCTTTTTAAATAGCTATTTTACGGGCAATTTCCTTGTACACCAAGCACAATCTATCTCTTCAGCCAGTGGTAGGTCAAGAGTACGTTATCTTGCCACCTTGTACTTCCCAAGCGCTTAGTACAGTGCTCTGCACACAGTAAGCGCTCAATAAATACGATTGATTGATTGATTGATTGATTACCCATCAGGGTCAGAGGGGAAATACATGTCTGTAGAGAAGGGGCTTTCCCCTTTCTACAGAAACATAAACCTGACAGCTCAATAGTCAGTGGAAGTATTCTCCTGGCTGTACCCAGGCTTCTCCAACTCCCTTCAGTCCGTTGCTATTTATTAATCGCCTACTGTAAGCCCCGTACTATGCGTTTGGGATGAGTTGGGAGAAGCATCCTAACCTGGTGGATAAAGCACGGGCCCGAGAGTCAGAAGAGCTGGGTTCTGATTCTGGCTCCGCCATGTACGTGCCTGCTGTGGTGACCTTGGGTAAGTCACTTCACTTATCTGTGCCTCAGTTCCCTCATTCATTCAATCATATTTATTGAGCACTTACTGTGTGCAGAGCACTGTACTAAGCACTTGGGAAGTCCAAGTTGGCAACATATAGAGACGGTCCCTACCCAACAGTGGGCTCACAGTCTGGGGGGGGACAGACAACAAAACAAAACATGTGGACAGGGGTCAAGTCCTCAGAATAAATAGAAGTAAAGCTAGATGCACATCATTAACAAAATAAATAGAATAATAAATGTGTACAAGTAGAGTAATAAATCTGTACAAACACATATACAGGTGCTGTGGGGAGGGGAAGGAGGTAGGGTGGGGGGGGATGGGGAGGAGGAGAGGAAAGAGGGGGCTCAGTCTGGGAAGGCCTCCTGGAGGAGGTGAGCTCTCAGTAGGGCTTTGAAGGGAGGAAGAGAGCTATTTTGGTGGATGTGCGGAGGGAGGGCATTCCAGGGGGAGGACGTGGGCCGGGGGTCGACGGCGGGACAGGCGAGAACGAGGCCCAGTGAGGAGGTGAGCGGCCGAGGAGCGGAGGGTGCGGGCTGGGCTGGAGAAGGAGAGAAGGGAAGTGAGGTAGGAGGGGGCGAGGGGATGGACAGCCTTGAAGCCGAGAGTGAGGAGTTTTTGCCTGGTGCATAAAATGGGGATTAAAACCGTGAGCCCTAGGTGGGACAGGGACTGTGTTTAACCCGATTATCTTGCATTTACCCCAGGGCTCAGAAAAGTGCCTGGCACATAGTAAGCACTTAACAAATATCATAAAAAAAAAACCCAAACAGGAATGACAGCAGAAACAGTACCCTGACCCAGGAGCAACTGCTCTGCTCATCCACTCGACCTCTTGCTGGTTTCCCCCAGAGCCGCTGCTGGACTGACCACAGGGGCCACAGCCCCATCAAAGACGTTTTTTAAAAAATCACCACTTTCCACAAAATGCGTGATCTTCAGTAAATACGGGGGCATCGTTTGTAGGACTTTTAGTAATATGAGTCATTAAAGGGCTTATTCAATCAGTCAGTCGGATTTATTGAGTGCTTACTGCGTGCCAAGCACAGTTCTAAGTACTTGGGAGTGTACAGTATAGCAGAATTGGTAGAAATGTTCCCTGTCCACAGCGAGCTTACAGTCTAGAGGGGGAAACAGACATTAACATAAATATATAGTCAGTCAATCGTATTTATTGAGCACTTACTGTGTACAGAGCACTGTACTAAGCACTTGGGAGAGTACGAATATAACAGACATACTCCCTGCTCACAATGAGCTTACGGTCTACAGGGAGAGACAGGCATTAATATTATTATTAATATAAATAAATAAAATGACTGATATATCCATAAGTCCTGTGAGGCTGATGGGGGCAGAGTAAATCAAAGGTGCTTATTGTGTGCAAAGTACTAAAGTATAGAAAGTTGAAAGTAGGGACCCAATTCTCATTTTCTCCTCTTCCTCCCAAAATGCCTCTAATGCAGAGTGTGCAAGGAATACTGTGGAATGAACAAATGCGGCTAATCCTGTTTTTCCTCATCTAGATAATGTGTTCTAGTAACAGCCTCACAAAAGATGCTCATTAATCACATGCACTAGCAACAGTATAATGTACATACAGTGTTCAGAAAGATGCAGAAATTGATTCGCAAAGGAAAACCAGGCTGGAAAACCAACTTCCCTTAAGTCTTTTCCAAAATGCAGCTTAATGGGATATATAATTAAAAAGTAAGGATGATCAATCAAGATGCTTCAAGGTCAAGTACTCCAAACCCTAGCTGCAGTGCAGACTGTAAGACTATAAATAATGCCATCACAGATGAGCCCGTTGTTGGGTAGGGACCGTCTCTATATGTTGCCAACTTGTACTTCCCAAGCGCTTAGTACAGTGCTCTGCACACAGTAAGCGCTCAATACGATTGAATGAATGAATGATTAGGAATATATTTCCTCATATCCTCAAGTTTCCCTCAAGAATCTATCACCCTTGAAACCACTTTAACCAATCAGTCAATCAAAATCAATCAAATTCTAGATTGTGAGCCCGTTGTTGGGTAGGGACCGTCTCTATATGTTGCCAACTTGTACTTCCCAAGCGCTTAGTACAGTGCTCTGCACACAGTAAGCGCTCAATACGACTGAATGAATGAATGATTAGGAATATATTTCCTCATATCCTCAAGTTTCCCTCAAGAATCTATCACCCTTGAAACCACTTAAACCAATCAGTCAATCAAATTTAATCAAATTCTAGACTGTGAGCCCATTGTTGGGTAGGGACCTTCTCTATATGTTGCCAACTTGTACTTCCCAAGAGCTTAGTACAGTGCTCTGCACACAGTAAGCGCTCAATACGATTGAATGAATGAATGATTAGGAATATATTTCCTCATATCCTCAAGTTTCCCTCAAGAATCTATCACCCTTGAAACCACTTAAACCAATCAATCAGTCAATCAAATTTAATCAAATTCTAGATTGTGAGCCCGTTGTTGGGTAGGGACCGTCTCTATATGTTAAAACTTGCACTTCCCAAGTGCTTAGTACAGTGCTCTGCACACAGTAAGCGCTCAATAAATTTGATTGAATGAATGAGTGCTTACTGTGTGCAGAGCATTGTACAAAGCACTTGGGAGGGTACAATATAACAGAGTTGTTCGATAAGCTCCACGTCCACAGTGAGCTTACGGTCTGGAGTGGGAGAGAAGAAATCACATAAACGCTTCTCCCAGGCCCCCCAAAATTATTTAAATCACCTAATCATACTTGTCATAAAAATCTCTAATGCTGGAGATTTCATAATACACTAAAATGGTTGTTTTAGGCACTGGATCACTGCATCTTTAAATGCCAAATTTAAACGTTTTTGGTTGTAGTTTTAATCCACTCCTCTTTTCAAGGCTCCTCCTACAAATCATCATCATCATCATCATCAATCGTATTTATTGAGCGCTTACTGTGTGCAGAGCACTGTACTAAGCGCTTGGGAAGTACAGGTTGGCAACATATAGAGACAGTCCCTACCCAACAGTGGGCTCACAGTCTAAAAGGGGGACTATCTTTGGACTGTTCTTTCAGCAAGAGGTCATTTGTTAAGGTTGAAGCAGTGTGGCCTATTGGATAGTGCACGGGCTTGGAGTCAGAAGGTCCTAGGTTCTAAACCCGGCTCTGCCACGTATGCTGAGTGACTTTGGGCAAGCCAGTTCACTTCTCTGTGCCTCAGTTACCTCATGTATAAAACGGGGATTAAAACACGAGCTCCACGGGGGATAAGGGCTGAGTCCAACCTGATCAGCTTGTAAATACACTAGCACTTAATATAATGTCTGGCACATAGTAAGCGTTTAACAAACACCATAAAAAAAGACTTAGAGGCCTTTAAATGATTAGTTTTGTAGATTGTGCATACTATATTAAAGCAGCGTGGCTCAGTGGAAAGAGCATGGGCTTTGGAGTCAGAGGTCATGGGTTCGAATCCTAGCTGGGCGACTTTGGGCGAGTCACTTAACTTCTCTGTGCCTCAGTTCCCTCATCTGTCAAACGGGGGTGAAGACTGTGAGCCCCCCGTGGGACAACCTGATCACCTTGTAACCTCCCCAGCGCTTAGAACAGTGCTTAACAAATGCCCTCACTATTATATTAAAGTGAGATTTATTCATTTTTTCCCTGGCTCATTCTAAGAGACAGAGATGGGTTTTGGTCCATTAAAATATACACATCTTGTAGAAACAATAAGCAGGGTTAATGTTTGAAGCAGCTGCTTAGCCATTAAGATACAACTGACGTGATTTGTTTTTTTCTGGGCCTGCACATATCAAAATAAATAACAGATGGACAATGACCCAACAGCTCACTCCATGTATTTGAACAAAGTTTCATATAGCATGTTCTTGCCCTTAGCAAATCAAAATAGGTGGGGCGATTCATATGACGTACCACTGAAACTGTTTCACTTGATAACAAAACCAAATGGAGAGTCAAGAAATGTAATGAATGTTTACAAGGATAGTTTTTAAAGCTTTTCCAAGCTCCTCGGTATTAGCCGTACTGCTTGAATACTGCAGTAAAAAAAAAAATCATACACCTTGAGGCAGAGTAACACTTTTAGACAACGAACTGGTGTCACTAAAGCCTTAAAGGAAATATTTCAAAAAACATGACTGACTACAGCCAGAATTTCATACTCCCTTTTATTTATTGGACAGAGCAGCTTATCCCTTCCTGCTGTGTAGTGGTCACCTGAAATTAACATATTTTAAAATTTGATTTGGGAGGAAACTTGTCGGCCAAGGGAATTAGGACTTCAGATGGAGAAAAATAAGCGACTTGAAGAAAAAGTCCCAAGAAATCAAGACCTAAAAGAGAGGAGGACGCTTCTTCCCCCAAATTCCTGTCGGTTATATTGAAAGTCAGTCAAACAATGGTATTTATTAACAATAATAATAATAATGATGGCATTTATTAAGTGCTTACTGTGTGCAAAGCACTGTTCTAAGTGCTGGGGAGGTTACAAAGTGACCACATTGTCCCAAAGGGGGCTCACAGTCTTAATCCCCATTTTACAGATGAGGTAACTGAAGAACAGAGAAGTTGTGACTTGCTTAAAGTCACACAGCTGACAATTGGAGGAGATGGGATTTATTGAGTGCTGGCTGTGTGCAGAGCACTGTACTAAGCATTTGGGAGAGTACAGGCTCCCTAGACTGTCACCTCATTGTGGGCAGGGATCGTTTCTACCAACTCTGTTATATTGTACTTATAAAAATATACAATATAACTACATTGGCAGGGGTGTATATTCATTCATTCATTCAACTGTATTTAGTGAGCGCTTACTGTGTGTAGAGCACTGTACTAATTAAGCACTTGGGAAAATACAATAAAACAATAAACAGACACAGTCCCTGCCCACAATGAGCTGATAGTCTAAAGGAAATATATATATTTCCTTAAGTGTCTGGTTGTCACCCCTTCCCATCCCTTGCCTGGTTTTTGCCTTATCTGTAAACTGGAGATCGAATACCTATTATCCCTCCTGCTTGGACAGTGAGTCCCATGTGGGACAAGGACTATGTCCCACTTGTTTGGCTTCTATCTACCCCAGTGCTTTGAACAGTGTTTGACTCATAGGAAGTGCCTAACAAGTACCTTAAAAAATAAAATAAGGAAAAAATGAAGTGGAATTAGGCAAGTTAGCCTTGCCACTTCAGAGAACCCAAGAAGAGTCCGAGAGAGCAGCTTCCCTCCAGGCCCACAGGGAAGAGAAACTGAGCTCCGCAATTCCCTCCGGCCCAAGGGAACAGGTTCTGGGCCCCATTCCTTGAAATGACTAAAGATTCATCTCTAACTCTTTCACCTAAGCATGCCCTCTTTTTTATTAATAATAATTGCACATCTGTTAAGCGCTTACACAATGCCAGGCACCGTATTAAGCGCTGGGGTAGATACAAGGTAATTGGGTTGGACACAGTCCCTATCCCACATAGGGCTCACAGTTTTATCCAGGTTATAGATGAGGTAACTGAGGCCCAGAGAAGTGAAGTGATTTGCCCAAGGTCACACAGCAGACAAGTGGTGGAGACTGGATTAGAGTCCAGGTCCTTTCTATTCCCGTGAGCGCGTGGACTGCTGACAACAGGGCTTGATTCTACCCCCGGGTATCCTCTTTTCCCTTGGCATGTACTCCCTCGGGAAACTCATCTCCTGCGTTGGCTTCAAAGACCATCTCGGCTAGCCCAGACCTCTGACCCCTCTGCAATCTCACATTTCCTTCTTCGCTAGGGCATCTCTCTCATCCCGCTGGCACCTAATCCTCAATATGTCCAAAATTCAATTTCTCGTCTTCCCTCCCGCTTTCTCTCCCCCAGCTAACGCTCCCATCCAGGCTGACAGGACACCAACCTCTCCTTCTTTGGAGCCGAAACCTGACATCATCCTTGATGCCTCACTCTCAGTCCCCTTATTAAGTCAGTCCACAAATCCTGTGGGATTTTCCTACCTTTCCAGCATCCCCTCACCTCTCCCTCCAAACAACCATCATACTGCTCCAGGACCCTTTTTTATGGTATTTAAGTGTTTACTATGTGCCAGGCACATAGTAAAGATACAAGATAATCGGGTTGAACCCAGATCACACCCCACATAGGGCTCGCGGTCAATCCCCATTTTACTCCCGAGGTAACTGAGGCCCAGAGAAGTTAAATGACTTACCCAAGTTCACTTAGTAGACGAGTGGAAGAGCCAGGATTAGAAATCACGTCCTATGACTCTCTGACCTGTGTTTCTTCCACTAGGCCACTATGCTTAGTTTGATTACTTGCTCATCTCCCTTACTCCAGTCTCCATCCCCCACTCCATTTCATTCTTAACTCTGCTGCCAGGGTTATTTTTCCAAAATGCTGCTCTTCACACTTCTCCCTCCTCCTAAAGACCTCCAAAGGCTTTCCATTTCTTTACCCATCGAATGGAAATCCCTGACTTTAAAAGCACTCAATCAGCTCTCTGTTTCCCACTTTTCTCCGACTATAGCTCAGCTCATAATCTCTGTTTCTCTCAAGCCAACCTCTTCTGTGGCTTGTTCCCAATTTCTCCCATCATCCACGTATTGTTCATGCCCTTTCCCCAACCTGGAACTCCCTGCCCTTTTAACAGACACCTGCTCTTCCCCAACTGCAAAGCCTTATTGAAGGCTCATCTCCTCCAAGAGGCCTTCCCTTTTCTTCGACTCCCTTCTGCGTCACCCTGACTTGCTCCCTTTATTCATCCCCCATCCCAATCCCGCAGGATTTATGTCCATCTCTGCAATTTATTTATTTGTATTAATGCCTGTCTCCCCCTTTAGACTGTAAGCTCGTTTGGGCAGGGAATGTGTCTGTGATATTGTTGCATTGTACTCTCCAAAGTGCCTAGGACAGTGCTCTGCACACAGTAAGCGCTCAATAAATATGACTGATTGACTTTAAATTCAGCCACTCATGCACCCCTTCCACTTGGGCACGCATGACCTCCTAGAAAAATTATATACGTATAATAATACTGGTATTGTTAAGAGCTTACTATGTGCCCTTATAAGCTCAAGCACTAACATGAGTAGTATTTGTTCATATTCCCTTTTCTTTCATGCTCCAATCTGTAAATCATTTTAGTGTCTGTCTACCCAATTAGACTGTAAATTCCTTAATAGCAAGGTTCATGTCTGCCAATTCTACTGTACGCTCCTAGGTACTTACTAATACTACTAATAATAATGGTGGTATTTGTTAAGTGCTTACTATGTGCAAAGCACTGTTCTAAGCGCTGGGGGAGATACAAGGTGATCAGGTTGGCCCACTTGGGGCTCACAGTCTAAATCCCCATTTTCCAGATGAGGGAACCGAGGCCCAGAGAAGTTAAGTGGCTTACCCAAGGTCACACAGCTGACAAGTGGCAGAGCCGGGATTCGAACCCATGACCTCTGACTCCCAAGCCCGTGCTCTTTCCACTCGGCCACGCTGCTACTACAGTGCTCTGCACGCAGGAGATACTAAATGCCACTGATTGATGATTCAGTTGAGGCAGGGTGAAGGAGAGTGGATCTGGGCAAGGAGGTTGAGAACTTGTTTTTGATCCCTTTGACACAAAGTGGAAAAGGGGGCTGGCTTCCTAACGCAGTGTGGCTTCATTCACGATTTACGAAAACTTAATTCTCCTTCAAACTCTAGCTACAACCTCCCGGATCGATAGCAGCATCACTCAGAAAAAGTCTCAAAAGTGCTTAATGAGTGGGGTAAGTAGCACCCCTTATAACCACGAGCTGGGGTTTCCCTAATGCTTCAGTATACAAAAAAAGGCTGACTTTCATTTAAAATTGACCGTTGGCTCCGGGAGCAATGAGTGATCCCATCAAGGTATTCAGCCAAGAAGAATGCCTAATTCGACTTTATAAGCCAGCCGCCACTTCATCATGGGCCGAAGACATGGGAGAGAGCCTTTATCCGTTTTCTTAATTACCTCCATTTCACACTATTTGTACAAAGCGAATGCCACAGGCACACTAAAAAACCGCATAAGACCAATACAAACAAGTAGATTAATAATGAGCCGATAGACGGAGAAGATCCAACATCAAAGCTGTAATTAACCCAAAAGCTTGCTTTTCAGGCCAAACGCTTCTGTATGCAGAGCGTGATGCCTTAAACGACAGTCTAGACTGAACTTTAAAAATAGCTAAATCCTATCATTCCCAGTAAGATCTACAACTTCATTTTGCTTTTTAACCTAGATCCTAACTCATTCTATTTTGTGGGTGTCTAAAAGTAACACTTCATCGTCTTCCAAATTAATAACAAAATTCCCTAGTGTTGCTAGAGAATGGGAAAATTTAGAACCTGGCCAGCCAGTAAATTGAACTGAATATTACTTCATAAACGCAAAAAGACACAAAATAAGCTTTGGAGGCACAGGGTTTGGTGGGAAGAACACGTGACTAAGATTACTACGGGAGATCAATCCATAAATGGTATTTATTTATTTATTGGTATTTATTGTGTGCAGAGCACTCTAACTGCTGTGGAGAGTACAATATAGCCAATTGATAGACATTTTCCTTGCCCACAAAGAGCTTACAGTCTAGAGAGCTTGTTTCCAATCCCGACTCCGGCATATGGAAGCAGGGTGGCTCAGTGGAAAGAGCCCGGGCTTGGGAGTCAGAGGTCATGGGTTCAAATCCCGCCTCCTCCAATTGTCAGCTGTGTGACTTTGAGCAAGTCACTTCACTTCTCTGTCCCTCAGTTCCCTCATCTGCAAAATGGGGATTAAAACTGTGAGCCCCCCGGGGGACAACCTGATCACCTTGTAACCTCCCCAGCGCTTAGAACAGTGCTTTGCACATAGTAAGCGCTTAATAAATGCCATCATTATTATTATTATATCATTGCTGCGCACGTCAAGTTTCCTCATCTCTAGGCTGTACACTCACTATGTGCGGGGAAAGTGTCTGCCAACGTATTGTACTCTCCCAAGCGCTCACAACAGTGCTCTGCACATAGTAAGCGCTCAACAAATACCACTGATTGACTGATCTGTAAAATAATAAGATATTTGCTCTTGCCACCTCCTAAAGGGAGCACTCCATGTGGGACAGGGACTGGGTTTAATTTGATCATCTTTCGTCTAGCCCGGCACTTGGCACTTACTTAGCATTTAATATCATTATCTTGATGATGATGATGAAAAAGGCAGGCTAATATTGGAGCTGTAACACAACAGGGAACCCACAAGGGCTTGGCTGCACCTTACCCAAAGGCTGCACCTTCCTTCCTTTGTCCAAATTGTATTTAAGTTAAAAAAAGAAGAGTTTTTAGCTTCGATGAGTCCCAGTTTCCATGCCCTTTCCCAACCCACCCTGTGCGGTCTCTATGTTACAGCATTTCAAAATGCCAACCACATTACCAGAACACTCAGTTATGCCTTATGTATTTTCACTACCTATTTTGGCAAGAATATTAGAGAAGTAGGCCCACGTTCTTTTTTTTAAGGTATTTGTTAAGCGTTTATTATGTGCCGGGCACTGTACTAGGTGTCCCCGTGTCCCACCTGGGGATTACAGCGCTAATCCCCATTTTACAGATGTGGGACAGCATTTCAAAATGCCAACCACATTACCAGAACACTTAGTTACGCCTTATGTATTTTCACTACCTATTTTGGCAAGAATATTAGAGAAGTAGGCCCACCTTCTTTTTTTTTAAGGTATTTGTTAAGCGCTTACTATGTGCCAGGCACTGTACTAGGTGTCCCCGTGTCCCACCTGGGGATTACAGCGCTAATCCCCATTTTACAGATGTGGGACAGCATTTCAAAATGCCAACCACATTACCAGAACACTTAGTTACGCCTTATGTATTTTCACTACCTATTTTGGCAAGAATATTAGAGAAGTAGGCCCACCTTCTTTTTTTTTAAGGTATTTGTTAAGCGCTTACTATGTGCCAGGCACTGTACTAGGTGTCCCCGTGTCCCACCTGGGGATTACAGCGCTAATCCCCATTTTACAGATGTGGGACAGCATTTCAAAATGCCAACCACATTACCAGAACACTTAGTTACGCCTTATGTATTTTCACTACCTATTTTGGCAAGAATATTAGAGAAGTAGGCCCACCTTCTTTTTTTTTAAGGTATTTGTTAAGCGCTTACTATGTGCCAGGCACTGTACTAGGTGTCCCCGTGTCCCACCTGGGGATTACAGCGCTAATCCCCATTTTACAGATGTGGGACAGCATTTCAAAACGCCAACCACATTACCAGAACACTTAGTTACGCCTTATGTATTTTCACTACCTATTTTGGCAAGAATATTAGAGAAGTAGGCCCACCTTCTTTTTTTTTAAGGTATTTGTTAAGCGCTTACTATGTGCCAGGCACTGTACTAGGTGTCCCCGTGTCCCACCTGGGGATTACAGCACTAATCCCCATTTTACAGATGTGGGACAGCATTTCAAAACGCCAACCACATTACCAGAACACTTAGTTACGCCTTATGTATTTTCACTACCTATTTTGGCAAGAATATTAGAGAAGCAGGCCCACCTTCTTTTTTTTTAAGGTATTTGTTAAGCACTTACTATGTGCCAGGCACTGTACTAGGTGTCCCCGTGTCCCACCTGGGGATTACAGCGCTAATCCCCATTTTACAGATGTGGGACAGCATTTCAAAATGCCAACCACATTACCAGAACACTCAGTTATGCCTTGTATATTTTCACCACCTATTTTGGCAAGAATATTAGAAAAGTAGGCCCAGCTTCTTTTTTTTAAGGTATTTGTTAAGCGCTTACTATGTGCCAGGCACTCTACTAGGTGTCCCCATGTCCCACCTGGGGATTACAGCGCTAATCCCCATTTTACAGATGTGGGAACTGAGGCACAGAGAATTTAAGTGGCTTGCCCAAGACCATACAGCAGATAAGTGGTGGTCGGGATTAGAACCCAGGTCCTTCAAACTCCCAGGACTGTGCTGCTTCTCAACACTGCTTCTGAAGCTCTTCTGACAACGAGTACCTGTTTGGATTTGTCATAATGGGGGTGTCACAAGAAAAGGTTGTACAGAGGAGTTGATAGAGTGAAGAGTTTCAAGTAAGACTTCTAAAAGCATTGATAACAACTGTTAATACTGTAGAGGAAGGAAGAGTTAGATCTCAGTGATCTTGAAGGAGAACGGAAATTAATGGAAAAGCCTATTTATTTATCGGACATGTTTTAATCTAAACTCACGCCATATGGATGAGTGTATTTACCTTAAACAATTTTCTCCACACTCCCTCAATTCTTATTAGTGCTGAACTATCATTGACACCTCTTCATGAAGTTCCACCTTTTCTTACCAGCATTCCATGTGAATTGAGCTTTACTTTGCCAAAAAATGTAGGTGCTTTCTCATCCAGCACTTAGAACAGTGCTTTGCGCATAGTAAGCGCTTTATAAATGCCATTATTATTATTATTATTCAAAGATAAGAGTCTTGAATTCCACCTTCAGCTTTAAAGCTTCAAAAGGTCTTATTACAGAGTGCTGTCTGCTCAGTGGAGCCAAGCTTCATCCTTCAGCCTTTTAAAAATATGGTTTGCGAAGGCTAAATCTACCCAATATGTGGTCCTTTAAGTGTTTTCAGTGTTCAAAAACCAACTCAAAATATTCGGAGAACAATGTTCACTTACGTAGTGATCCAACTGTTTCTCAAGCTTCTTTTCACTCGGGGAGTGTGTGGATAAAACAAGAGTTCCTGGAAGTTTTGTTGAAAAACAATCGCATGAATATATGCCTTTATTGGGTGTGGGAGGGCGGAGGGGTGGCGGGGAGAAAGGGTAAGGCTTTACTGTTGATTGTGTTCAGAATTCATCATAGTCCTGGGGCAACAGAATACAATTCCCCAAGATATTATTTCCAGGACAATCCAGGGCATTTGCTAAATTCAGGATGGGATCCCTCAAGAAATACTCATACCAGGAACAAATGCTTCCTCTAATTATAGAGCTTGAGGACCCAGAGCTGAAAGCAAAGGAACTGACCACAATCCTCCCTGGACCACTTAATGGATTTTCCCATTCAGTTACAAGGCTGCTTCCTTGTCCAAAATAGAATTCATCTTCCCACCCAAACCCTGTCCTCTCCATCTTTCCCATCACGTAGAAAACACCACTATCCTCCCTGTCTCACAAGCCTGTAACCTAGGCACTATCTTCAACTCATCTCTCTCATTCAACCCATGTATTCAATCTGTCACCGAACCTCGTCGGTTCTACCTTCACAACTTCTCTAGAATCTGCCCTTTCCTCTCCATTCCAGCTGCTACCGTGATGATCCAAGCACCTTGACTATTGATTAGCCTCCTCACTGACCTTCTTGCCTCCCGTCCTTATTTCGATCTGCTGCCCAGATAATTTTTCCAAAAAAACCATTCAGTTCACGTCTACCCACTCCGCGTGAACCTCCAGTGGTTACTCAACCACCTCCACAACAAACGGAAACTCGTTACCATCAGCCTTAAAGCATAATGAGCTCACCCCATCTTACCTCACACCTCCAACTACAACCCTGCCCACAGACTCTGCTCCTCAATCGCCAGCCTGCTCACTGCATCTTAATCTCGCCGACGCTTGTCTACGTCCACCACTCTTCCCACCTTCGACGTCTTGGTAAAAACTACTTTTCCAAAAGGCCTTCTTCCCCAAATAAGTTCTCATTTCCCCTCTGTCTGTATCGCCTATGTGCTTAGATCTGTGTCCTCTAAGCACTAGATATTCACTCCAGCCTCAGCCCCAAAGCATTTATGTACGTACCTGTAATTTATTTCACTGGCTGTTTCCCACTCGAGTCTGGAAGTTCCCCGTGGGCAGGGAACGTGTCTCTCTATTCTGCTGTACTCTCCCAGTAAGTGTTCAATAGATGGATTCCTTCCAACCTTCTTTTACATTCACATTTCAATACAGTAGCGTGCTTGCTCTCTCTCCAGGCCCCTCTGCTCCATCCCTTCCCAAACGGTGGTACAAAGGTGTCACAAGTTGCCTCTCATTTTGTGTTTTGCATTTCCCCTGCCATTTCTTTTCTTCATGAGCAGAGGTAACACAGAAGCAGCATGGCCTAGTGGAAACAGCTCGGGAGACAGAGGGCCTGGGTTCTAATCCCAGCTGTGCCGCTTGTCTGCTGTGTGACCCGGGGCAAGTCACTTCATTTATCAGCATTTAGAACAGTGCCTTGCACACAGTAAGCGCTGAACAAATGCCATCATTATGATTATTATTATTATTTTTACGTGGGCCTCAGTTACCTCACCTGTAAAGAGAGGACTAAGATTGTGAGCCCCATGTGGGAAAGGGACTAAGTCCAACCTGATTAGCTCACCGCACAGCTCTGTACAGTGCCTGGTACATAGTAAAGTACTTAACAAATAGCACTAAATAGAAAAGTTGACTGTATTTCCAACATTTTCCGTGCAAGGAATATGCTCAGAAATCCCCTGCGCTCTTTTGGCTGCAACCTCAGTCAATTCTAATTTAAGCAGAGCACTTTTCCCTCTGGAAAAATGTACAGGTGGATAGCGCATAGGCAGACCTGCAATTTGAGGAAGTTCTCTTTCAAACCACGATTTACTTCACCCTGTTCTTAGAAAAGAGAAGTGTAAGGACAACAGTCCACTCGCTTTCACTCTGCATTCTGGATAGTGAGTTAATCATATTTATTGAGTGCTTACTGTGCAGAGAGCATTATACTAAGTGCTGGGAGAGAACAACACAACAGTATAACAGACGCATTCCCCGCCCCAGGGATAGGAGATGGTGGCAGAATTAGGGAAGGGTCCTCTGATCCCACATGCTTGTCGGGACACAACGGTGTGATGTGGTGTCAGAAGTGGTTGTCTTCACGTATGGAGTGTCATCCGTGGGGAATCATTCATTCATTCATTCAATCGTATTTATCGAGCGCTTACTGTGTGCAGAGCACTGTACTAAGCGCTTGGGAAGTACAAGTTGGCAACATATAGAGATGGTCCCTACCCAACAGTGGGCTCACAGTCTAGAAACTGTGCATCACAACATGTGCATTCCTTAAAGGCGGTTCCAAAAGCCCACAACTCCTGTGTTAAGGGAGAGCTCGGTGCACCTTCACTGACTGATGCTTTGGATTCAAAATTGTACCATTTTTTCATATTATGAGCCCGCCGAGGGACAGAAACCATGTGTAATTCCCACCTATGGTTTCTTTCTCAGTGCTTAGTAAATATTAATACTATCACTTGTTCACTACATCTCCTGAAATCTCCATTTTGGTGCCATTTCTCACTCCTGCATTCACCCCTCCTTTCTTGCCAAAGGAGAAGCGGTGTATTTTTTTTTTTTATGGGAAGCAACGTGGCCCAGGGGCTGGAACACGGGCCTGGGAGTAAGAAGAACCTGGGTTCTAATCCCAGCTTCATCATTTATCTGCTGTGTGACCCTGGGCAAGTCAATTAGCTTCTCCGTGCCTCAGTTGGCTCATCTGTAAAATGAGGATGATGACTTTAAGCCCCATGTGGGACGTGGACTGTGTTCGACCCGATTACCCTGTACCTATCTTAGTGCAGTGAGTGGTGCATAGTAAGCGCTTAAATATGCTAAAAGAAGAAAAAAAGAAAAGAAAAAGGAAAGCATGAATTTCCTACTGTTAACAGCCTAGGTAGTCGAACCAGCAAAGGTTGGTGAAAGACCCGATACGATGATAGGGGCTAATTACAGAAAGGTTCAATAGTGAAACAGCTTATGTTCTCAGTCAAAAAGTTGAAGGTGATTTTGCAGGAACTCCAAATAGGGAGCTCCAGAATCTGTTATTAGCGAGCTGCTGTTTTGCCAGATATGCAATAACGTGTTTTTTCACTTCTGCTGAGCTAACTTTGCATTCAAAGTCAATGAAGTCTAGGAGGGCTGCTGGGTATTAGTCATTTAATAGACAATCAAGCAGCCAACATTATTCACTTGAGCTCTCGTTGGGTGCCAGGCCAGGCACTAGAGGCTTGAGGAGCTTCAAAAACGAGGACAAGTTTCAATCCCTGCCCAAAAGACACTTAAAGTCTATTGAGGCAAACAGAAGAAACCACCATATCAATGAAGCCATCATTAGAAATCAGCAGTGTGGCCTGGTGGGTAGAGCACGGTCCTGAGAGTCAGAGGATCTGAGTTCTAATCCTTGCTCTGCCACTTGTTTGTTGTTTGACCTTGGGGAAGTCACTTCCCTGCTCTGTGCCTCGGTTCCCTCATCTGGAAAATGGGGATTAAATCCTCCTCCTGACTTGACTGTGGACAGAAACTGTGTCCAACCTGATTATCCTGTATCTATCCCAGCGTTTGGTAAGTGTCTGACACACAGTAAGTACTTAACAAGTGTCATGATGATGATGATGATGGCATTTATTAAGCGCTTACTATGTGCAAAGCACTGTTCTAAGTGCTGGGGAGGTTACAAGGTGATCAGGTTGTCCCACATGGGGCTCACAGTCTTCATCCCCATTTTCCAGAGGAGGGAACTGAGGCCCAGAGAAGTGAAGTGACTTGCCCAAAGTCACCCAGCTGACAATTGGCGGAGCTGGGATTTGAACCCATGACCTTTGACTCCAAAGCCCGGGCTCTTTCCACTGAGTGCTTTGCTACATACCAAGCACAAAACTAAGCACTGAGGTAGACCAAGCGCTTAGTACAGTGCTCTGCACACAGTAAGCGCTCAATAAATATGATTGAATGAATGAATTCAAGATGATCAGGTCTCACGTGGGACTCACATTCTAAGTGAGAG
This sequence comes from Tachyglossus aculeatus, assembly GCF_015852505.1. Taxonomy (NCBI): domain Eukaryota; kingdom Metazoa; phylum Chordata; class Mammalia; order Monotremata; family Tachyglossidae; genus Tachyglossus; species Tachyglossus aculeatus. The sequence goes on along the minus strand of NC_052074.1, from coordinate 25,922,166 downwards.
GAAGAACAGATATTAAATCCCCATTTTGCAGATGAGGGAACTGAGGCACAGAGAAGTTTGGTGATCTGCCCAAGGTCACAGAGCAGGTACGTGGCAGAGCCAGGATTAAAACTCAGGTCCTCTGACTCCCATTCCCTTGCTCTTTCCTCTAGGCCACGCTGCTTCCCGTAAAAAAAAAAGGACCATAAAAAATACAAAAATAAAGCAGCTTCAAAGGGCAGCTGTTTCCAAGAGTACTGAAAAGACAGTTGCCAGTTTAAAAGGAAAATGAGGAGGAGGGGAAATCAGTCTCTGAGACGGCTGCCAAACCAAAGAGGTTGGGCCAGGTGTGTGGCAGAGAGGGCGGGGGAAGTTTGTGGATGATTTCTCCCAGGTGATTTACCGGACTGTGTCTAGTACAGTGCTCTGCACACGTAAGGGCTCAATAAATCCGACCGAATGAATGAATGGAAAACAGCAGCATTCAGGAAAGAATAAGTCAACCGTCCGTGGCACGGTCTTAGCAGATGCAACGTCGGACCATCCGGGCTGTCCTTGGAAAAACGGTTCATTGTATCTCTACCGAGACCTTCCCTGAGGGACAACTTTTGGAAATAACCAGTTTCCATTCCAAGCGGTGTTTATGGGAACTGTCAGAAGTGAGAGTTTGGGGGGCAAAGTCCTGCCCTTTCATCTGGAAACCCTACCCCATGAAAACTCACCTTGCTTTCATTCCTCTGCTTCACCGAAGTTTTCACAAGGGGTATGAACGATCGTTAGTGAGCCCCTGAAATCAGCAGAGCCCTACACTAGGTGCTTGGAAAACCTGTCCAAAAAGCAGAAGGGGGCCCTCCTACCCATGAGGATCTGACCATTTAGTTCAAAAGGCTAATGCCACTGTCTAGTGCTGAAGATCTTTTCATCTTGGAGATATTTTCATCCATGCGGTCTTGGTGTTGTGATGGGACAACTGTGCGCTCGAGACAAATGTACAATGTGACCTGCACGCCATTATGAATCCCTTCAAAGAGGAAGCAGTGTTAAATCATTCCATGTGTTTACTGAGTACCTACTGTGTGCAGAGCCCTGTACTAAGCCACATAATAATAATAATGGCATTTATTAAGCGCTTACTATGTGCCAAGCACTGTTCTACATCTCTGCCCACAAGGAATTTGTGAAGCACTTACTCTATGCCAAGCACTCCATTAAGCGCCAGGGCAGATACAAGGTAATCAGGGCAGACACAGACCCTGTCCCACGTGGGGCAGGCCACCTAAGGGAGAAGAAGAACCTTCTTCTGAATGAATTCCCATTTTTCAGATGAGGAAACTGAGGCACCTATAAGTACTGTGACTTGTCCAAGGTCACCGAAACCAGCTTCTCTAACTTCTAGGCCTGTTCTCTTTCCACTAGGCCACGGTGCAATCTAAATGCAACACAGCTCCAGCTGGGCAACGGCACCTCTCCTTTACTTATTGAAAGTCTGCTTCCCCCTCTAGACTGTACGCTCACTGTGGGCCGGGAATGTGTCTGTTATATTGTTATATAGTTCTCTCCCAAGCGATCAGTAGAATGCTCTGCACGTGATAAGCGCTCAATAAATATGAATGATTGACTGGCTGACTTACTCCTTCCCCTCCCCATCAACTACTACCAGGAAGAAGCCCTATCCTAAGGGAACAGGACAAGGACTGCAGATATCAATCCATCACTGGCATTTATTGAGCACTCACTATGTGAAGAGCACTTGCCTAAGCACTTGAGAGCTTAGTACAGTGCTCTGCACACAGTAAGCGCTCAATAAATACGATTGATGATGAGAGGATATAATGTAAAAGAAACAGTAAGCATGTTCCCTGCCCATAATGTGGGCCCTTATTCCCAGCCACTGGACCCCTAGGTTAAAAGACAAACAAAATAGGATCTACCGGAGCGCTTAGTAGGGTGCCTGGTACATAGTAAGCGCTTTACAAATACCAGAATTACTACTATTATTATTGTCACTCTATCTCGCACCACATTTCTGCCATTCTCACCACCTGGAAAGGGATTTTTCTGAAATAAAAATGATTCCTTTAAAAAACCCACAGGCATCACAAACTAAGGCAAATGACTGGGAAAACAACATAACAGTAACTGATGCTTTTGTTAAACAAGTTTCAAGCACACGTGCAAATGTTAATCTTGCGTCTTTCCAGTCAGTTTGGAATTATTCAATTGAGGTGGATTAAACCAAATGAAACAAACCACGAATGGAAAACATCTGCTGATAATTTTCTGAAGTTAATGGTTTCCACTGGTAGAAGATATCTTATCATGCTACTCTTCATGGAAAATGTTCAAGTATTCATTGGTGAAACACAAGCCTGATTAAAGTGGAACCACTATCAAAACCACTTGGACCACAGAGCAGCCTACTAATGTTTGGGGAATTTCATTAGTGGGGTCCTATGCAATCCTCTGCTTCATCAAAATGGTAGGTATAATTAATAAAAGTTTTACCACAGTTTTTCCTGACATCAGAAAAAGACCTGCCGCCTTAGACATAATCGTGCATATGAAATACTTCTTTTTGAATTCAAATAAAAGGATTGAATATGATCACTGGTGGACTTTAAACTAATCGATCTGTAAAACCAGAAAGGGTACCAAATCAGAGGCTGGCTCGTAGGGGAGTGGCTTGAGATCAATAAAATTCCTTACGAGATGTGTCAGGTGACAGGGAAGCACTTGGGAACTGTCTTTAAGCGTCTGCTTCCTAAAAGACAAAAAAAAAAGAAGAAAAACCAATATGAGCACTCGAGTCAGGAGAGCTATATTCACTTTGGCATGCGTTAGATTTTAAGAACTGTGTTAACAATTCGGAGTCATTTGGGGCTGATTCTTCCGGATTTCGTAAACTTGGATTTTAAGAAGAGGATAAATAGTAGAAACGTTTGCCAACTAAAAAGAACAAAGACGGCCAGCTTTCATTCTGGTAAGCACCAAAGTTACAAACACTAAGCAGAGCAACAGAGCGTCCGCAATGCCTCTGGTTTGGCAAACCACTCTGTACAAAACGCACTCCCCCAGCGCTTAGAACAGTGCTCAGCATACAGTAAGCGCTTAACAAATACCATAATTAACTAATCTTCTCACCAATACACACAATTCCAGTTCCACCTGAACCCAAAGTTGGGAATTTAGGGCAGGGGTCACAACTGCCACTAGTTTTGTAGTCTCCGAAGCACTGAGCACAATGCTCTGCACACAGTACGCGCTCAGTATCATCCAGTCAATAGTACTTCATTCATTCATTCAATAATATTTACTGAGCGCTTACAGTGTGCAGAGCACTGAACGATGCACAGGGACAGGCTAAAAATTCATGAGCATACCAAGCTATATCGATCAATCAATAGTATTTACTGAACGCTTACCTTTTTTACGGTATTTGTTAAGTGCTTAGTAGGTGTTAAGCACTGTTCTAGGTGCTAAACACTACATAATAATAATTATGGCATTTCTTAAGCGCTTACTATGTGCAAAGCACTGTTCTAAGCGCTGGGGAGGTTACAAGGTGATCAGGTTGTCCCACGGGGGGCTCACAGTCTTCGTCCCCATTTTCCAGAAGAGGTAACAGACGCACAGAGAAGTGAAGTGACTGGCCCAGAGTCACACAGCTGACAATTGGCAGAGCTGAGATTTGAACCCATCACCTCTAACTCCAAAGCCTGTGCTCTTTCCACTTCACTACGCTGCTTTTCTACTTAATGTGTGCTATGCCCTTGGGAGAGTACAGTACAACAAAGTTGCAACATAGGTTCCCTACCCACAAGGAGCTTACTGTCTAGAGGGGGAGACAAATGGTAAAATAAATTATGGATATAATAATAATGATGCTAATAAAGTTATTAGTAATCATAATAATAATGATGGTATTTGTTAAGTGCTTACTATGTGACAAGCACTACTCTAAATTAAGTGCTTACTATGATGCAAGCACTGTACCGAGTGCTGGGGTGGATATAATACTGCACAATGAAAACTGATACGTAAATAAGTGTTGTGGGATTGAGGGAGGGATGAATAAAGGGTAACAGTAATAATAATGATGGTAGTTGTTAAGCCCTTACTATGTGCAAAGCACTGTTCTAAGCGCCGGGGCGATACAAGGTGATCAGGTTGTCCCACGGGGGGCTCACAGTCTTAATCCCCATTTTACAGATGACGTAACTGAGGCACAGAGAAGTTAAGTGACTTGCCCAAAGTGACACAGCTGGCCTCAGTTACCTCATCTGTAAAATGGAGATTAAGACTGTGAGCCCCACATGGGACAACCTGATCACCTTGTAAATTCCCCAGCGCTTAGAACAGTGCTCTGCACATAGTAAGCGCTTAATAATGGCATTATTATTATTATTATTAAGTGGCAGAGCCGGTTACAAATCCAAATGCAAGGGTGACACAGAAGGGAGTGAGTCCGCTATTGGGCAGGGACCGTCTCTATATGTTACCAACTTGTACTTCCCAAGCGCTTATTACAGTGCTCTGCACACAGTAAGCCCTCAATAAATACGATTGAATGAATGAATGAATGAGTGGGAGAAGAGAAAATGGGGGCTTAGTCGGGGAAGGCCTCATGGAGGAGATGTGATTTTAAAAGGTCTTGAAGGTGGGAGAGGGGGAGTCAGGTGTATTTGGAAGAGGAAGAAGTTTCCATTCTAATGCCTTTCGTGATAGGGCTCATTTTCTATCCCTTCGACAGTGAATGCTACACCGCCTCTTATCAGCGCGTCATTTGTAAAACACCCAGATCAAAAGTGGACTTTTGAGAACAAGGGTCTGCACGAGCATTACTCTCGCTTGTAAGAGCGACAAACCGACAGGCCTATATTGCCTTTTATCCTACAAGACTCCCACACTCAGCTCGTCATTCACTATGATTCGCGGGTCTTCTTTCACCCATCAATAAAGGAAGAAAAGCAGAGCGAGCACTGGAAGTCTGGTCTTTTTCCGTCTAGCTTACACAAATATACTGGAAGCGACGACAAGGGAACTCAAAAATCTCCAGTGGCTACCAATCAATCTGCGCATCAGGCAGAAACTCCTCACCCTGGGCTTCAAGGCTGTCCATCACCTCACCCCCTCCTACCTCACCTCCCTTCTCTCCTTCTACTGCCCAGCCCGCAACCTCCGCTCCTCCACCACTAATCTCCTCACCGTACCTCATTCTCGCCTCTCCCGCCGTCGACCCCCGGCCCACGTCATCCCCCGGGCCTGGAATGCCCCCAATCCCTCTGCCCCTCCGCCAAGCTAGCTCTCTTCCTCCCTTCAAGGCCCTGCTGAGAGCTCACCTCCTCCAGGAGGCCTTCCCAGAGTGAGCCCCTTCCTTCCTCTCCCCCTCACCCCCCTCTCCATCCCCCCATCTTACCTCCTTCCCTTCCCCACAGCACCTGTATATATGTATATATGGTTGTACATATTTATTACTCTATTTATTTATTTATTTTACCTGTACATTTCTATCCTATTTATTTTATTTTGTTGGTATGTTTGGTTTTGTTCTCTGTCTCCCCCTTTTAGACTGTGAGCCCACTGTTGGGTAGGGACTGTCTCTATGTGTTGCCAATTTGTACTTCCCAAGCGCTTAGTACAGTGCTCTGCACATAGTAAGCGCTCAATAAATACGATTGATTGATTGATTGATTGATTCACTATGATTCGCGGGTCTTCTTTCACCCATCAATAAAGGAAGAAAAGCAGAGCGAGCACTGGAAGTCTGGTCTTTTTCCGACTAGCTTACACAAACATACTGGAAGCGACGACAAGGGAACTGGAAGGCTCGCCTTCCGACTAAACCACCAAACCCTCTGGGTGATACTTTCTGTGACTTGCAGGAATGATCCAAAGTCAGAAGCAGTGTGGCCCAGTGGATACAGCACGGGCCTAGACGTCAGAAGCTCCTGGGTTTTAATTTCTGCTCCGCCACGTGTCTGCTGTGAGACCTCGGGCAAGTCGCGTCGCTTCTCTGTGCCTCAGACACCTCATCTGCAAAATGGAGATTAATCATCATCAGTCGTATTTATTGAGCGCTTACTGTGTGCAGAGCACTGTACTAAGCGCTTGGGAAGTACAAGTTTGCAACATATAGAGACAGTCCCTACCCAACAGTGGGAGCTTCACGTGGAACGGGGACTGTGCCCAACCTCGTTAGCTTGTATCTACCCCATCGCTTATTACAGTGTCTGGCACATAGAAAGCGCATAAACACCATAAAAAAATGAGTCCTTGGGTCACTCAGAAGCTACAGCAAGGGAAACACACACACACACAAGAAACTACACAAGATACCACACCAGAAATCTGGGGGGGAATTGTACAGGGTGAGCACAGCGCTAAAAAGGTGATGATAAAATCTTACGACAACCAAAATGCTGAATCAACTAGCATCGTTTTCACTGGCAATGTCAAGCTGAAAGCTCCCCCTGAATTTTACTACTTTCAAACACATTGTCGAATGATGTGTTGATATTCAAAGAATTTCTAAACAGAATCAGGAGAGCCAGCCTGCCTGTTGGGAGGCAAACAGAGTTCACTGTCAAAACGGCATCAAGCTCCAGAGTTAAACTGTAGTATTCCACCTCTTTTTTCCACCCCACAGCTTCAAAAAAACCCGAGTCCTTGGGTCACTCAGAAGCTACAGCAAGGGAAACACACACACACACACACACACACACAAGAAAATACACAAGATGCCACACAAGAAGTCTGGGGGGATTTGTACATGGTGAGCACAGCGCTAAAAAGGTGATGATAAAATTTTACGACAACCAAAACGCTGAATCAACTAGCATCGTTTTCACTAGCAATATCAAGCTGAAAGCTCTCCCTGAATTTTACTACTTTCAAACACACTGACGAATGATGTGTTGATACTCAAAGAATTTCTAAACAGAATCAGGAAAGCCAGCCTGCCTGTTGGGAGGCAAACAGAGTTCACTGTCAGAACAGCATCAAGCTCCAGAGTTAAACTGTAGTATTCCACCTCTTTTTTCCACCCCACAGCTTCAAAAAAAACCGAGTCCTTGGGTAACTCAGAAGCTACAGCAAGGGAAACAGACACACACACAAGAAAATACACAAGATGCCGCACAAGAAGTCTGGGGGGGTTTGTACAGGGTGAGCACAGCGCTAAAAAGGTGATGATAAAATCTTACGGCAATCAAAATGCTGAATCAACTAGCATCGTTTTCACTAGCAATATCAAGCTGAAAGCTCTCCCTGAATTTTACTACTTTCAAACACATTGCCAAATGATGTGTTGATATTCAAAGAATTTCTAAATTCAAAGAATTTCTGCCTGTTGGGAGGCAAACAGGGTTCACTGTCAAAACAGCATCAAGCACCAGAGTTAAACTGTAGTATTCCACCTCTTTTTCCCCCCACACAGCTTTAAAGCTTGGACTTTGCTTTTAATTGTGTTTGTCAGGCACTTACTATGTGCCAGGGACTGTATGAGCTAATCGGGTTGGGCACGGTCCGTGTACAGCACTCTTAATCCCCACTTTACAGATGAGGCAACTGAGGCCCAGAGAAGTGAAGTGACTTGCCCAAGATGACACAGAAGACAAATGGCGGAGCTGCTTCTCACCGGCCATAAATGTCATCTGACTTCTAAAGGAGTTTCAAACTGCCTCCTAGACGGGGCATTCTTGTCATCAAGTAGCCTGATGAAATCACCAAAAATAAGATTCTGGACTGTAGTTAACCCACTGGCGCTGCGCGGCTGGGATTCCCTCAAATTCCCTTAAGAACACGGGCTTGGGACTGGGAAGCCGTGGGTTCTCATCCCAGCTCCGCCACTTGTCTGCTGTGCAACCTTGGGCCAGTCACTTTAACTTCTCTGTGCCTCAGTTACCTCATCTGTAAAATGGGGATTGAGACTGTGAGCCCCACGTGGGCCTGTCTACTTGTATTGTTTTGTTGTCTGTCTCCCCCCTTCTTGGCTGTTAGCCCATTGTTGGGTAGGGATTGTCTCTATTTGTTGCCAAATTGTACTTTCCAAGCGCTTAGTACAGTGCTCTGCACACGAGTGCTCAATAAATACGACTGAATGAACAGCCTGATTACCTTGGATTTACCCCAGGCTTATAACAGTGCTTGACACATAGTAAGCACTTAAATACCATCATCATCATTATTATTATTATTACTATGATCTTCTATGAGGTAAAAGTAGAACCATACAAGTAGAGCACGTAAGGGGAACTACAAGGAGACAAAGTAAGAAGTAACAGCAGAAGAGAGTGTTTTGTTCAATGCCTTAAGGTAATAATACTGATACTAATCATAATAATAATAGTATTTGTTGAGCACTTAATAATAATAATACTGATGATGGCGTTTGTTAAGCACTTACTGTGTGCAAAGCACTGTTCTAAGTGCTGGGGAGGTTACAAGGTGAAGAGGTTGTCTCACGGGGGCTCACAGTCTTAATCCCCATTTTACAGATGAGGTAACTGAGGCCCAGAGAAGTTAAGTGACTTGCCCAAAGTCACACAGCTGGCAACTGGCAGAGCCGGGGTTTGAACCCACGACCTCTGACTCCAAAGCCCGTTCCAAGCACTGTTCTAAGAACTGGGGTAAATACAAGATAATTAAGTTGTACACAGTCCCTGTCCCACATGGGTCTCACAGTCTAAGTAGGAGGGAGAACCTCTATTTAATCCCCATTTTACAGATGAGGAAACTGAGGCACAGAGACGTTTAATGACCTGTCCATGGTTACACAGCAGGCAAGAGGCAGAGCCAGAATTAGAACCCGGGTCCTCTGACACCCAAGCTCTTTCCACTCGGCCACCCTGCTTCTCATACTAGAAGATGGCCGCTGCATCTTGGAAAACTTCCCGGTTTTCCGGGTCCCATGCACCGAATCGCCACAGCACTCCCAAATGCTTGCGTTCTTTCCAGATCCTCTGACTCTCAGACTTGGGCTCTTTCCACTAGGCCGGGGCTGGGAGTCAGGAGGACCCGGATTCTAATCCCGGCTCGGCCACTTGTCTGCTGCGTGACCTTGGGCAAGTCGCTTCACTTCTCTGGGCCTCAGTCCCCACATCTGTAAAATGGGGATTAAGACTGTGAGCCCCATGTGGAACAGGAATCGTGTCCAATCTGATTAGCTTGTAGATACAAGTACTTAGATACAAGTACTTACCCCAGTACTTAGAGCAGTGTTTGACACAGTAAGTGCTTAACAAATAACATTATTATTATTATTATTATTATTCTCACACAAGGAGATGCATCTTGGAAAACTTTGCAGTTTCTTCTTATTTTTCAGGATCAAGCCCCACCAATTCTTCTCATTATGCCTGTGTCCTTTCCAGACAATAAGGCGCTAGATAAGCCCATCAACTGAATCAGGCCTCAAGGGTGGAATAGAGTGTATTTCTGCTGCGGCGAATTAGATGATATCCTGGCAGCTGAGCCAGTGATCTTGCCTCCTTAAGCAACTAACTTTTCAGGGAAAGACTTATGTCATTGGAAAACAGCCAATTATGGGGTGGGGGGGGGGGGGCGGGGGGAGGTATTTTTTAATGAAGTTATACGGGCTTTGAAAGATTTTCATGGAAAACACGCACTCAAAAATGTCAAAAATGTTCAGAGACTACATTTCACTTTCATTTCCCGGCAAGTGGGCTAGTAAAAAATATATTCGATTTCTACACATTGGAGGATTAAACTACAGCTAATGCTAATTTTAACATGCCTGGAAAAAAAAAGCTCAGCCTACGCTGATTAAATCTATATTTATAGAGGAAAATTGTAAACCACAGAAACTGTGCTTACTTTAGAAAAAGAACATGCACGCTATTGCCAAAATGCAGTCCCCCCCTGTTTAGATGTCTGTCTTCCTAAAACACTGTAATTATGAGAAACCAAAATGTATTTCTAAGTGCTTCAAGATGAAACAACCACTGGGTAATTTGCAAGGCGTGTAATTACCTGCTTGGAAAGGTAAATATCCTTCCTTTCCATTACAATACCGATTTGAAAAGTTAAGCGGGATTTCGCATTCCAATGTACTTGCTGATCTAAGTCACCTATGTGAGCTGGCACCTTTAAAGCCGATAAAGGGGTCCGAGAAACCTCAGGAAAATAATTAATAAAATAAATCACACGTAATGAAGCTATCTGCTATACTCCTCCACCCTGCCACATCCTGGATTTATTATGCTCCTTCAAGGTGCATTTTCTAAATATATTCAGTTAACGTGCCTCCAGGTTACTGATATAGGCCAAAAAGGAAACACTCAAGAACACAGAAGAGCTTTGCTTCAATTATTAAGTTTTTCTACCTACAAAAGGGCAAACGGTCGAAAAGTGATACATTATTCTATTGCATGCTTACAAAATGGTCTCCAGAGAGGTGAAAGGTTGCAGAGAAACATCGTATAGCATTTGATTACTTATTAATCAGCTGGACTTTTTTTTCCCTTTGTGTCCAGGAGAGTGGGAGCGATGACCACAGAAGACAGACAATCCTCTCCCCGGGGCAGTTCCTTCAGAGATTTTCCATTAATGCTGATTTTCTCCAGAGCTTGTGGAAAGAATAGCCCCCCTACCGCCCTCGCCGTCACAGCTGCTTCCACTGCTAGAAGAAAAATGGCTTTATGGTGCTTCAAAAGCATTCTATGGTAGCATGCAGCATGCTACAGAACTGGAAAAATGTGCTGATGGTGAAGTCCAAAGCCCTATTCCCAAAGCGCTCACGGCCCCCCTGGAGGGATGGGTGTCAGCACAGCGTGGGGGGAAAGTGGGTGAGCGGGAAAAATGAGTGGGAAAAGTGAGCGGGAAAAGTGAACGTAAGCCGGTTGTGGCCAGGGAATGGGTCTGTTCATTGTTACCTTGTACTCTCCCTGGCACTTAGTCCAGTGCTCTGCACACAGTAAGCGCTCAATAAATACCCCTGACTGCCTATTGCCACTGCTTAGCTGCGGACAGAAAAATATCCCAAAGGGTCTGGGATGGGGGTGTGGGGAACAGGATGAGGGGAGGAAAACCAGGTGATAGTCTGCAAGGCCTAGAGCCCAGAAACTATCATAATGTTTATTTTGGAATTTCCTTTGTAAACAAAGTTTGTTATCGTTTCTGGGTCTCTTTCCATTCCGCTGGTGAAGCTCTATGACAAGGAGACTGTAACAAAGTCTGCTTACGGAGAGATTCGGAAATAAAAATCAGGATCAGGAGCTCCGGTCTCTCCCTCGCATTTGGTTGTTTGCAAAATACAGAAGAACATAGCAAATGTGAAGAAAACAAACACAGTCAACTTCAATGCACAGAGCCATCTGCCTCTTGAAAATAACAGAGCAAGAAGCAGATACAAACATATACGTGAGATGGACGAAGATAATACATGCGAGCTCCACAAGATGATGAAAAAGGAAATCGAGGAGCCGGAAAATGAGGTTGATGAGGACTCAAGATAGGTATCGCAACGGGCTTGAAGCTTATCTGCAGACGTTAATATGAGACCAGGGGTGAAAAATACCCTTCCCTCCAACTTGCCCTTCAGAAACTGATCAAGAAGACCAGGGTTTCACCATCATCAGTGATATTTATGCAGCATCTATAAGTATTTATTGAGCACCAATGGTATTTACTAAGTACCAATGGTATTTATGGGGCGCTTACTCTCATCATTAATAGTATTTATTGAGTGCTTACTCTCATCATCAATGGAATTTATTGGGCTCTCTCACCATCAATGGTATTTATTGGGTGCTTACTCTCATCAGTGGTATTTATTGAGTGCTTTCTCATCATCAATGGTATTTATTGAGTGCTTACTCTCATCATCAATGGTATATATTGGGCGCTTACTCCCATCAGTGGTATTTATTGAGTGCTTACTCTAAATGGTAATTATTGAGTGCTTACTCTCATCCCTAATGGTATTTATTGAGTGCTTATTCTCATCACTAATGGTATTCACTGAGTGGTGAATGGATGCTTTCTCTCATCAGTAATGGTATTTACTGAGCACTTACTGTCATCACTAGTGGTATTTATTGAGCACTTACTCTCATCATTAGTGGTATTCACGGAGCACTTTCATCAATGGCATTTACTGAGCACTTACTCTCATTGTCAATGTTAATAACAATAATGATAGCATTTATTAAGCACTTACTATGTGCAAAGCACTGTTCTAAGAGCTGGGGAGGTTACAAGGTGATCAGGTTGTCCATGTGGGGCTCACAGTCTTAATCCCCATTTTACAGATGAGGTAACTGAGGCACAGAGAAGTTGACTGACTTGCCCAAAGTCGCACAGCTGATAAGTGGCGAAGCCGGGATTAGAATACTACTAACAATGCCCTTTAGCCAAAACTAAAGTCACAGAAGATACACGTATCTTTAAAACGGCTACACTAACGGGCAAAATTCAACAGCCAACGGGTTCACACTACACACGAGCCATGGTTTTATTAGTGCTGGAAAATGATAAACGCATCATCAGCAAAATCTTAAGGGTCTGTCTGCCCAACAGTCTGGGGATGGATTTATTTCCAGAAATGGCTAGCTCAAGAATTTCATAAATGCTTTGTCAAACCTACTAATCACACAGCTAGATGCAATTACTGCAGAGGAATATTATACTGAGCTCAAACTCATATGGAATGTTAAACTGTCAGAACATCTTCCTGACTCTCCATTCATTTTCGACCAAAAAAGCTCTGTTTGGAGAAATACATCCAAGTGTCATAAAAGACCTTTCCTTGGATTTCTGGAAAACCTAGAAGTGAGAAATAAGAAGTTGAGATTAGGTGACGCTGAAGGAACCCACCCCAAAATATAGAGGAAGGATAACAAAAAAAAATCCAGAAAACACGCCATGTTTCATTTGTTGAGCGTATAGCTCTTGAAGGAGGAAACTGAGTAGCTATCTAATAATTATGGCATTTATTACATGCTTACTATGAATCAAGTACTGTCCTGAGGGCTGAGGTAGATATAAGTTAATCGGAATGGATACATTCCCTGTCCAAGGAGACTCACAGTCTACGTGGAGGAAAATGAGGCACAGAGACATTAAGTGATTTGTCCAAGGTCACACGGTGGGTAAGTGGGGGATCTCGAATTAGAACCCAGGTCCTCTGACTCCTATTTATTTGTCCTTTCCATTAGGCCAAGCCGCTTCCCAATCTCTATTTACTTACTGTACCATAATTCTTTGTGAGAAAGGTTTGACAAAGAAAATAGAGTAACCTTTGTTCAACATCCTCTGCCTCCAAGTTGGGCATAAAAAGACACCTTCAGCAAAAAAAACCCCAAAACATATTGCTTTAATACTGAATTAAAGACAACTTGTCAGTTATCCAAAATAGTTATATACAACATAGTATTTGCGGGAATGTAGCTTCAGTAACAGGAGAAATATTCAGAGTGCTTTCTCTGGGTGCAACTGCAAATTCCAGAAAAAAAAAAAATCCCATTCAACATAGATCTAAATATGCCCTACAAATGACATAAAATATCACTTCTTAGTTGTTTTATAAATCTGATCAGTTGTTTAACCCTAACTTTGCAAACGACTCGGCTGAGTGTTTTTCCACGAACTTAAATGCATCAAATTGCCTCATACCTAGTCTTTGTTGTTATAAAAATGTATCAAAGAAGTCAACATCAAAGGCATATATAGAACAGCTAGCACCCAGGTGTTAAGTGTCTATGTTTTAAAGTGTATACAGAAGGCTTAGAATAAATGCTTGACAAATTATTTTACTAACCAGCGGACTGTCAAATTTATTTTTACTCTCTATATTCTTCCGGACATGAAATTTCAAAGCCAATTTAAGACCCTTGAACTTCTAAAAGAATTATGAAGCCGGGGGATTAGCAGGCTCTGATCAGCTCTCAAGATCTTTAGTTAAGCCTATAAATAACGCTGCACCACATGCCTTGGAATTACAGAGTGGCTGACGATTCTGAGGAATTTTGGGGGTGGGACCGAGGATGCAGGAAGAACACTCGGAAGGAAAAAAATTGGACAATGGCAAATAATTAATCAACTGGTGGCATTCACTGAGCACCCAGAGTGCGAATCAGGGTACTAGGCACTTGAGAAGAAAGCAAATATTCTTGGCCCACAAGGAATTTACAATATCGTGGCAGAAATGGATGAAAATTACGTCAAATAGCAAGAGGAGGAGAAAAAAGGGGGATAGGTGAAGGTCGCACAGATATGATGGGATGACAGAGTTGACTGTAAAAAGAGAAACATTCATAGGTGTAGAGAGGCCCTGAGTATTGGAATAAAATACATCAATCATTCATATTTACTGAGCGTTTGCTGTGTGCACAGCACTATACTAAGCTATATTAGCACAGCTATACTAGCACAGCTATACTAAGTACAATATAACAGTTGGTAGACACATTCCCTGTCCACAGTGAGCTCACGGTCTGGAGGGGGAGACAGACATTGACATAAATAAATTACGAATATGTATGCAAATGCTGTGGGGCTGAGGTAGGAGTGAGAAAAAGGAGAAAATAAGTGGTAAGGACGGGTTGAGGGAAGGCCTCGGGGAAAAGGTGGGATTTTAGGAGGCCTCTGAAAACCAAGAGAACTGTCATCTTGCTGACCTCCCTGCTTCGGTCCATACTTCACTCTGCCGCCCAGATGATTTTTCTACAAAACTGTTCAGCCCGTGTTTCCCCACTCCTCAAAAACCTCCAGTGGTTGCCCATTCTCCCTCTGCATCCAACAGAAACCCCTTTAAAGCACTCAATCACCTTGCCCCCTCCTACCATACCTCCCGGATTTTCTACTAACACCCAGCCTTTACGCTTTGCTCCAATGCCAACCTATTTAATGTACCTCTATTTGATCTATTTTGCCGCCAACCCCTCGCCCGCAGCCTGGCTCTGGCCTGAAATACCCTCCCTCTTCATATCTTCCCACCTTCACAGCCTTACTAAAAAGTGCATCTCTTCCAAGGGTTCTTCCCCAACTAACCTCTTATTTCCTCTTCTCCCACTCCCTCCTGCATTGCAAATAAATAAAGGATTGGCAACCTTTATTCACCCCACCCTCAGCCTCCAGCACTTAAGAACATAGCAGTAATATAATTACATTAATGTCCACCTTCCCCTCTAGACTGTATGTTCGTTGTGGACAGGGAGCATGTCCACCGACTCCGTTACGTTATAACATCAAAATTGTCTCGAACTTGGGACTCTGGAGACACTTGATTGAACACTTTTTTTTTGTTCTTATTTTTTTTAACCAAGAACAAAGTCTAGAAGTGAACGACCACTTGGACCATTAGAAAATCCCAGCTCCGATGGCCAGAACACCTGCCACCGACCAAGGTTTTCACCCTTCCCACAAGTTCGGGTAACTGGCCGTACCGCTTTACGGCACCATCGATCCAATTCGGACCGAAGCCAACCCTTTCGGGATCAATTAAATTGGAAGGTTTTAACCGTTTTCACTGGCGTTATCTTCCAAACGAAAAAGAATTCATTTTCTTCCACTGATTGAAGACCAACTTTTGGCTGTAAAAATCAGATACAAAAAGTTGTTTTTACTCTGAGAAAATAAAAACGTTGCCATCGCTAACAGGAAACGACTTCCAAATACAATTCCATGTATTTCTCCCCTCTTTCTGAATCACCGGGACCAGACACCGATATCCATCACAAAATAGAAACTCAATTTTGAATCAAACAAACAAAAAACACACAAAAATAACCCAGGCCGGGTGCTTGGTCACCTCGGGAGTTTTTCAGTTAACAGCAGCAAACATTCCCAGAACTCACGCAAAACACAAGTAAATAATTCATTTCTCTCATATGAGCAAGATGTAACTATGGCAACCTTCCAAAAACAGCATGAAAACAATGGGAAACCGTATAAATTCAGGAGTAACACAAAGTGCCCAGGTACACGAGGAAAAAAAAAAGAAATCAAACAGAGCTTCGGAAATATTTTTGAACAGACTTTTGAACAGAACGGGATAAATCGGGACCTGGAAAAAGTAAAGAATAAATGTCACAGGGATCAACTGAACAGCGTGGAGCATTCATTCATATTTACTGAGCGCTTACTGTGTGCAGAGACTGTACTAAGCGCTTGGGAAGTACAAGTTGGCAACATATAGAGACAGCCCCTACCCAACAGCTGGCTCATCATCATCATCATCAATCGTATTTATTGAGCGCTTACTGTGTGCAGAACACTGTACTAAGCACTTGGGAAGTACAAGTTGGCAAAATATAGAGACAGTCCCGACCCAACAGTGGGCTCACAGTCTAGAAGGGGGAGACAGACAACAAAACAAAACATATAAACCAAATAGAATAAATATGTACAAGTAAAATAGAGTAACAAATATGTATAAACATATATACATATATACAGGCGCTGTGGGGAGGGGAAGGAGCAGTGTGGCCTAGTGGAAAGAGCACAAGCTGGGAATCAGAGGGCCTGGGTTCTAATCCCCGCTCTGCCACTTACCTGCTGAATGACCTTGGGGAAGTCACAATTCTCTGGGCCTCAGTTCCCTCATCTTCAAAACGGGGATTAAGACTGTGAGCCCCATGTGGGAGACGGACTGCGTCCAACCTGATGAGCTTGTATCCATCCCACTGCTTAGTACAGTGTCTGGTACATAGTAAGCGCTTAATACAATTTTTACAAACCCAGACGCAGACTACGTGCACAAAAACTATTGCTCATTCCTTCTTTACTGTTCCCAAACACTCTTTATTTGACGGCTACTCAAAACTCCACAATAAAGAATAAAACTCCACAACTAGAGAAGCAGTGTGGCCTAGGGTATAGAAACAGGGCCCAGGAGTCTGAAGAACTCAGCTTTTCTACTTGTCTGATTTGTGACCGTGGGAAAATCGCTTCACTTCTCATCAATTGTATTTATCATCAATCGTATTTATTTATTCCCTGGGCCTCAGTGACCTTATCTGTAAAATGGGCTATGAGCCCCATAGGAGACCTAATTAGCTGTGTGACTTTGGGCAAGTCACTTCACTTCTCTATGCCTCAGTTCCCTCATCTGTAAAATGGGCTATGAGCCCCATAGGGGACCTAATTAGCTCTGTGCCTCAGTTCCCTCATCTGTAAAATGGGGATTAAGACTGTGAGCCCCCCGTGGGACAACCTGATCACCTTGTAACCTCCCCAGCACTTAGAACAGTGCTTTGCACATAGTAAGCGCTTAATAAATGGCATTATTATTATTATTATTACCTAACCCAACACTCAGAACAGTGCCTGGCACAGAGTAAGCGCTTAACAAATAACCATTTTTAAAAAACAAACCAAAAAAAACCCCTTAATTTATCCCATTTGGATCATTTGAGGCTTTGGGCCTCTGAACTTAAATAGTTTTTACCTAGAGGAAATTTTCCACTGAAGTTAATTTAAAACAAAGGAATATTATTTCTATTTCACGATAAAAACCATTTCTTCTGGGATTGGGGTATTTCGAAACCCAATGCCATTCTTTCGCATTCATGTTGCCAACTTGTAGTTCCCAAGCGCTTAGTACAGTGCTCTGCACACAGTAAGCGCTCAATAAATACGATTGATTGATTGATTGACACAATACAGCCACTCTCAACCAATTGTTGAGGTCTCGGGAAATCCAGTCCTTTCCCTCATCCCCATTTTGCTGACTTGCCTCCTAATTTTATCCTTAATGATGGCTAATCTTCTGGAGCTAAAGAGGACTGGTGAACTGTTGCAAATCCTCATTCCACCCAATTTCTCCCTACATTGTAGGCAGGGAATATCTCTGGAATAATGTTGTATTTACTCTCCCAAGTGCTTATTTCAGTGCTCTACACACAGTAAACGCTCAATAAATACCATTGACTGACTAGGGTGTTCTCCCCTTCTAACTGTCCTAGCTAAAATACAGCCCCTCTCACCAGCCAAACCACAAGTTGAATCAATTTCCAACCAGTCTCTTCCTTGGGAAATTTGTGTACATATCCATAATTTATATTAATACCTGTTTCTCCCTCTAGACTGTAAGCTCATTGTAGGCAGGGAACATGTCTACTGACTCTCAATCGTATTTATTGAGCGATTAGTGTGCGTAAAGCATGAGAAGCAGCATGGCGTAGTTAGAAGGTCGTGGGTTCTAATCCCGGCTCCGCCACCTGTCTGCTGCGTGACCTTAGGCAAGTCACTTCACTTCTCTGGGCCTCAGTTACCGCATCTGGAAAATGGGGATTGAGACCGTGAGCCCTACGTGGGACTGCGGCTAACCCGATTTGCTTGTATCCATCCCGGCGCTTAATCCGGTGCCCGGCACAGAGTGAGTGCTTAACAGATACCATTATTATTATATATGTATATAATAATAGGTATATAATAATATAATATACATAATATAATAATATGTATATAATAATATACATATATTATGTATATATGTATATCCTGTACATATGTATATATGTTTGTACATATTTATTACTCTATTTATTTATTTATTTTACTTGTACATATCTATTCTATTTATTTTATTTTGTTAGTATGTTTGGTTTTGTTCTCTGTCTCCCCCTTTTAGACTGTGAGCCCACTGTTGGGTAGGGACTGTCTCTATATGTTGCCAATCTGTACTTCCCAAGCGCTTAGTACAGTGCTCTGCACATAGTAAGCACTCAATAAATACGACTGATGATGATGATGATGATGATCACTGTTTCAAGTGCTTGGGAGAGTAATAATAATAATAATGGCATTTATTAAGCGCTTACTATGTGCAAAGCACTGTTCTAAGCACTGGGGAAGATCCGGTTGTCCCACGGGGGGGGCTCACAATCTTAATCCCCATTTTACAGAGGAGGTAACTGAGGCACAGAGAAGTCATACTGAAGAATTTTGCACTTTCGACACCAACCAACACTGTGTTTCCTTGTCTCTCTTGCCTTCCCAACAGTGGGCTCACAGTC
The DNA here is from genome assembly GCF_015852505.1 of Tachyglossus aculeatus. Lineage (NCBI taxonomy): Eukaryota > Metazoa > Chordata > Mammalia > Monotremata > Tachyglossidae > Tachyglossus > Tachyglossus aculeatus. The sequence continues at coordinate 25,903,210 of NC_052074.1, read as the reverse complement.
TAGACCTGACTGATTCCCTTCTTTCAGATTCCTATTTCCTTTCTTTTACAATTTCCCAGGATCTTCCGTGACGATTTTATTTATTTATTTTACTTGTACATATCTATTCCATTTATTTTATTTTGTTAGTATGCTTGGTTTTGTTCTCTGTCTCCCCCTTTTAGACTGTGAGCCCGCTGTTGGGTAGGGACTGTCTGTATATGTTGCCAACTTGCACTTCCCAAGCGCTTAGTACAGTGCTCTGCACCCAGTAAGCGCTCAAAAAATACGATTGATTGATTTTGAAGAGAAAATCTCGGTCCACATCGCATTTATTTTTCCAAGCATGGAAAAGAACTTCTCAGAATTGTTGATTTCCAAGTCCAAGCTTAAGATGTAAATAAGTGCTCCGGGGGCTGAGGGTAGGGCGGATTTCCGCTTAAAAGAGGAAAGATCCAAGTGCACAGGTGACAGAGGAGAGAGGGAGTAGGGAAAATAAGGGCTTGGCAGAGAAGGCGTCCTGAAGGAGATGGGATTTTAGTAAGGCTTTGATCTTCCCATCGCAGATTCCCCGCCGTTCACGCCTTCACTGAAAGTTCTGCGAGATTGATTCATTCATTCAATCGCATTTATTGAGCGCAGAGCACCGTACTAAGCGCTTGGGAAGTACAAGTTGGCAACATAATATTACCATAATGCGAGATGTGAAGCAGGGGTAGAGACGGCCAGAAGTAGAAGCAGGAGTGGTATTTACTAAACCCTTGCTCTGTACAGAGCACTGTACTAATCTATTTATATTAACGTCTGTCTCACCCCCCTAGGCCGTAAGCTCATCGCGGGCAGGGAACATGCCTCCCAACTCTGTTATAGTGTAGCTTCCCAAGCGCTTAGTACAGTGCTCTGCACACAGTAAGCGCTCAATAAATACAAACTGATTGACTGGGGTCTGAGGCAATCTTCATTCATTCTTTTAGACTGTGAGCCCACCTTTTAGACTGTGAGCCCACTGTTGGGTAGGGACTGTCTCTATATGTTGCCAATTTGTACTTCCCAAGCGCTTAGTACAGTGCTCTGCACATAGTAAACGCTCAATAAATACGATTGATGATGATGACGATTCAATCGCATTTATTGAATGAGAATCTATTGAGAAGCAGCGTGGCTCAGTGAAAAGAGCCCGGGCTTTGGAGTCAGAGGTCATGGGTCCAAATCCCGGCTCTGCCAATTGTCAGCTGTGTGACTTTGGGCAAGTCACTTCACTTCTCTGTGCCTCAGTTCCCTCATCTGTAAAATGGGGATGAAGACTACGAGCCCCACGTGGGACAACCTGATCACCTTGTATCCCCCCCAGCGAGTGCTTTGCACATAGTAAGCGCTTAAATACCATCATTATTATTATTATTATTATTTATTAAGCGCTTACAGCGTGCAGAGCACTGTACTAAGCTCTTGGAAAGTACAATTCAGCAACAGAGAGAATCCCTGCCCACACCGGGCTTACCGTCTAGAAATCTGCACGTATCCCTCGATCTATTTCCTTATTGCAAGTGAAGCCCAAGCAATTTCTCTAGTTACAGTCAGGGGAGATTTTATGTTTTGAGAAAAGGGAAATGGATTGGGCAGAGAAGATGCAGTGCAATAGTTTCTCTGACCAAGGGGAATCTTGCCCATGCCCGGAATAATTTTTGGCTTCCTTGTTTCATCCTGAATGTCACAATAAGGATTTTGTGAGGGGAGCCCCTAAATATGAACTCGCAGTTGAATGAAAATAAAGGATCCCATAGAAATTACCTCGGCGGCATTGAACGAGAGTGCTGTGAATACCAAGACCCCAGAGCTTCCGATGCTAATTTACTCTTTCTTGCTCCTTTCATGTCACTGGACAATTCAGAATGAAGTCAGATTAGTACCGTGTTTAACGAACACCAGGGTTTATTTCAAAATACGTATCAGTAACACAATCATAAATTCCCTCTTCAGGAGTTCTCATAAGTTATTCATTTTCAGAGTTGAATAAAAAAATAATTGAATTGTTTTAATGATCAATTTATGTACCACGTTTTAAAAAAATGAGTCACCAAAACTTATTAAGATGCTTTTAAATCGCGGCTGGAATAATGGAAACCAAAGACATGAAGGGCAAACATTCCACCTCCTGACAATTTCCAACAAGTTTTGAGCAGCGGAGATGCTACTTTTCCCCACAGCAAATTGAAGTCATTACCCTATAAAAATCTCTGGTGGATGCTAACGAAATGAATCATTGTTGTTATTTACACAATTAATGCAAATACTAGTCCCTAAATATATAAGCGACTTGGTTATTTGAACACCCAGTATGTAATTTCAGCCTGTGTGAATCACTTCATTAAGCTCTAAAGCTGCAACATCTTGTCTGGTGACAAGATTAAAAATGAATTTGGAAATGATGATTCACGGATTAGTGAAAGGAAACATGAAAAAAGGAACGTGAGGACCGGCCGGGTCTGATCGGCTACTTATTGATTAGCAATTGGGAAGCAATGTGAGCTGTTGGAAGGAGAGGGAGGGGGAGACAGGTGGAAGTTTTAATCATTTAACTTCTTTGGATCCCAGTTCCCTCACCTGTAAAATACCTGGTCTCCCTTCATCTTTAAACTGAAAACCCCATAAGGGACAGGGACTGTGTCCGAGCTGATGACGTTGGATCTTCCCCAGTGCTAGTCCCAAGTAAACCCTTTGAAGTCATTACCATAGAAAAATCTCTGGTGGATGCTAACAAAATGAATCACTGTTGTCATTTACACAATTAATGCAAATACTAGTCCCTAAATATATAAGCGACTTGGTTATTTGAACACCCAGTATGTCATTTCAGCCTGTGTGAATCACTTCATTAAGCTATAAAGCTGCAACATCTTGTCTGGTGACAAGATCAAAAATGAATTTGGAAATGATGATTTACGGATTAGTAAAAGGAAACATGAAAAAAGGGAACGTGAGGACCGGCCGGGTCTGATCGGCTACTTATTGATTAGCAATTGGGAAGCAATGTGAGCTGTTGGAAGGAGAGGGAGGGGGAGACAGGTGGAAGTTTTAATCATTTAACTTCTCTGGATCCCAGTTCCCTCACCTGTAAAATACCTGGTCTCCCTATTTTACCCTATAAAATTCATTACCCTATAAAAATTTCTGGTGGATGCTAACAAAATGAATCACTGTTGTTATTTACACAATTAATGCAAATACTAGTCCCTAAATATATAAGCGACTTGGTTATTTGAACACCCAGTATGTAATTTCAGCCTGTGTGAATCACTTCATTAAGCTATAAAGCTGCAACATCTTGTCTGGTGACAAGATTAAAAATGAATTTGGAAATGATGATTCACGGATTAGTGAAAGGAAACAAGAAGAAAGGAATGTGAGGACCGGCCCAGTCTGATCAGCTACTTATTGATTAGCAATTGGGAAGCAGTGTGAGCTGTTGGAAGGAGAGGGAGGGGGAGACAGGTGGAAGTTTTAATCATTTAACTTCTTTGGATCCCAGTTCCCTCACCTGTAAAATACCTGGTCTCCCTTCATCTTTAAACTGAAAACCCCATATGGGACAAGGACTGTGTCCAAGCTGATGACGTCGCATCTTCCCCATTGCTAGTCCCAAGTAAACCCTTTGAAATCATTACCATAGAAAAATCTCTGGTGGATGCTAATGAAATGAATCACTGTTGTTATTTACACAATTAATGCAAATAATAGTCCCTAAATATATAAGTGACTTGGTTATTTGAACACCCAGTATGTAATTTCAGCCTGTGTGAATCACTTCATTAAGCTATAAAGCTGCAACATCTTGTCTGGTGGCAAGATTAAAAATGAATTTGGAAATGAAGATTCACGGATTAGTGAAAGGAAACATGAAAAAAGGAACGTGAGGACCGGCCGGGTCTGATCGGCTACTTATTGATTAGCAATTGGGAAGCAATGTGAGCTGTTGGAAGGAGGGGGAGACAGGTGGAAGTTTTAATCATTTAACTTCTTTGGATCCCAGTTCCCTCACCTGTAAAATCTCGGCTTTAAATGGAAAACCCCACGTGGGACAGGGACTGTGTCCGAGCTGATGACGTGGGATCTTCCCCAGTGCTAGTCCCAAGTAAACCCTTAAATACCACCACCATTACTGATATTTTCACTGAAACTTGTGCCCCGTCAACCGGCCTTCAGAGTTGGGGAAATGTTCTCGGGTGACCTAAACCGTCTTCATCCTGAAGTACAAGAAATGTTATTGTATATTTTTCCATTACTGAGCACCACAACTTTGCCAAGTCCAGATTCTCACCTATTCCACACATTCGGGTCTCCTAAAGAACCACCTATTGTGAGAAAATTGTGTTAGGGTCACACTTTCTGCAAAAGGAAGTAATGGGTCAGGGGCTAAATGGTCTGAAAATCCACCATAGCTGACTTTTTCCAGTAGAGATCCCAGGATTACGTCCACCTCTCTTTAAATGCTTTGCAGCCTTGTCACTGTTACTTTATACTAACACGCTAACAAAAAAAAAAAACCAAAACCACACAGAATCTCCAAATACTGTACCTTACGGCGTGGCTCAGCGGCAAGAGCACGGGCTTTGGAGTCAGAGGACATGGGTTCAAATCCTGACTCCGCCAATTGTCAGCTGTGTGACTTTGGGCAAGTCACTTCACTTCTCTGTGCCTCAGTTGTCCCCAAGGGACAACCTGATCACCCTGTAACCTCCCCAGCACTCAGAACAGTGCTTTGCACATAGGAAGTGCTTAATAAATGTCATTATTATAATTATTATTATTAATGCTGAGAAACATAGCAGCATCACTTTCTCACCAATGTAACCTAGTAGTAGTAATGGTATTTACCGTGGACTCAGCACTGAATTAAGTGTTGGGAAAGACGATATAGGTGGATATTTTGTACATATTTATTACTCTATTTATTTATTTATTTATTTATTTTACTTGTACATAGCTATTCTATTTATTTTATTTTGTTAGTATGTTTGGTTTTGTTCTCTGTCTCCCCCTCTTAGACTGTGAGCCCACTGTTGGGTAGGGACTGTCTCTATATGTTGCCAATTTGTACTTCCCAAGCGCTCAGTACAGTGCTCTGCACATAGTAAGCGCTCAATAAATACGACTGATGATGATGATGATATTTTAATAGTATTTACAGTAAGCACTCAATAAAGACGATTGAATGAATGAATGAACTAAGCCCTGACTAGGGGTTGCGCACTGTACTACATGCTGGGGTAGATACAGTGCTTAGAACAGTGCTTGGCACATAGTAAGCGCTTAACAAATACCATCATCATCATCATCATTACCATTATTATTATTATAATTACAAGCTAATCAGGTTGGACAGAGTCCCTGTCCCACATGGGGCTCCCAACCTTAATCCCCATTTTACAGATGAGAGAACCGAGGGACAGAAAAGTGAAGTGACTTACCCAAGGTCACCCAGCAGACGGTGGCAACGCTGGAAATAAAAACGAGGTTCTCTCCCAGGCCCTCGCTCTTTCCACTAGAGCACGTTGCTTCCCGACACGGTCCCGACTTCTTCCACCACTAAATCTACTGGTGCCAACAACTTATCGATCATTTTATATTAGCACCGGATCCTACTGTGGAAACACTCCCATTGTTTGGATGCCGTATCCAAATTGAGCAATAAAACCATGTGTTCATAACAGAACTGACTTCACTCGATTATCTTATCTGATCATCCTGCAATGACCCCAGCACTCAGCATAGGCGCTCAATAAATACGATTAAATGAATGAATGAATGTTGAATGAATGAAGGAATGAATGAGTTACTCTACTTTACTTGTACATATTTAGTCTATTATTTATTTTATCTTGTTAATATGTTTTGTTTTGTTGTCTGTCTCCCCCTTCTAGACTGTGAGCCCGCTGTTGGGTAGGGACCGTCTCTATATGTTGCCAACTTGGACTTCCCAAGCGCTTAGTCCAGTGCTCTGCACACAGTAAGCGCTCAATAAATACGAATGAATGAATGAACGAATAGTGCTTGGCACAGAGTAGGTGCAAAATCTACCACTGATTGAACAAACACGGCAATATTTATTATTCTCATTACTTCCCAAGCGCTTAGTACAGTGCTCTGCACACAGTAAGCACTCAATAAATACGATTGATTGACTGATTGATTGATTGATTACCACTATTACCCAATGCATTTGGCCGTCGAACCACTGTGGCTGGAAAAGCTATAACCAGATGTCGGTTACATTGCTAAATGTCGGTTAAATGTTAAGCGTTTACTACGTGCCAAGCACTGTTCTAAGCGCTGTATCTACCCCAGCGTGGAGTACAGTGCGCAACCCATAGTAAGGGCTTACTAAATACTATGCACATTACCCTCTGAGTTTTTTGGTTTTTTGAGTTCAGCGAGTCTCAGTAGAGGTAAAGGGTTAAGGAAGAAGGATTGGAGACCTTTATTAATAATAATAATAATGATAGCATTTATTAAGCGCTTACTATGTGCAAAGCACCGTTCTAAGCGCTGGGGAGGTTACAAGGTGATCAGGTTGTCCCACGGGGGGCTCACAGTCTTAATCCCCATTTTAATAATAATAATGATGGCATTTATTAAGCGCTTACTATGTGCAAAGCACTGTTCTAAGTGCTGGAGAGGTTACAGGGTGATCAGGTTGTCCCACGGGGGGCTCACAGTCTTAATCCCCATTTTACAGATGAGGTAACTGAGGCCCAGAGAAGTGAAGTGACTTGCCCAAAGTCACACAGCTGGCAACTGGCAGAGCCGGGATTTGAACCCATGACCTCTGATTCCAAAGCCCGGGCTCTTTCCACTGAGCCACGCTGCTTCTTTAAGTGGAACTGGGGGAAATGAAGTGAAGTGACATACCCAAAGTCACACAGCTGGCAATTCTTAGAGCCAGGATTTGAACCCATGACCTCTGATTCCAAAGCCCGGGCTCTTTCCACTGAGCCACGCTGCTTCTTTAAGAGAAACTGGGGGAAATGAAGTGAAGTGACATACCCAAAGTCACACAGCTGGCAATTATTAGAGCCGGGATTTGAACCCATGACCTCTGATTCCAAAGTCTGGGCTCTTTCCACTGAGCCATGCTGCTTCTTTAAGTGGAACTGGGGGAAATGAAGTGAAGTGACATAAGAATGATAATAATAATGGCATTTATTAAGCTCTTACTATGTGCAAAGCACTGTTCTAAGCGCTGGGGGGGATACAAAGTGATCAGGTTGTCCCACGGGGGGCTCACAGTCTTAATCCCCATTTTACAGATGAGGGAACTGAGGCTCAGAGAAGTTAAGTGGCTTGTCCAAGGTCACACAGCAGACATGTGGCGGAGCCGGGATTCAAACCCATGACCTCTGACTCCAAAGCCCAGGCTCTTTCCACTGAGCCACGCTGCTTCTCTAGTCACATACCCAAAGTCACACAGCTGGCAATTATTAGAGCCGGGATTTGAACCCATGACCTCTGATTCCAAAGCCCGGGCTCTTTCCACTGAGCCACGCTGCTTCTTTAAGTGGAATTGGGGGAAATACAAAGCTTCTCCCCTGACCCGCCATGGCTAAGAGCCTTAGGAAAAATGTCTATAATATATTTTGTTTTGTTGTCTGTCTCCCCCTTCTAGACTCCGACCCACTGTTGGGTAGGGGCCGTCTCTAGATGCTGCCGACTTGGACTTCCCAAGCGCTTAGTCCAGTGCTCTGCACACAGTAAGCGCTCAATAAATACGACTGAATGAATGAATGAATGTCTCTTTTGCCCAATCTCATAAACCTGATGATCTGTCACCTACAGCGTGGGAGAAGCAGCACGGCTCATTGGAAAGAGCCCGGGCTTTGGAGTCAGAGGTCATGGGTTCGAATCCCGGCTCCGCCACACGTCTGCTGTGTGACCTTGGGCAAGTCACTTAACTTCTCTGAGCCTCAGTTCCCCCATCTGTAAAATGGGAATTAAGACTGTGAGCCCCCCGTGGGACAACTTGATCACCTCGTATCCCCCCCAGCGCTTAGAACAGTGCTCTGCACATAGTAAGCGCTTAACAAATGCCATCATTATTATTATTATTACAGCGACGGCCGATCCGACGTGCACCGATCCCATTTCACCTGCTGAATCACCACGAACGCCCGACGTTAAGGTCGGAAGCCACAAGGCGAGCAGTCTTGCAGATCAACCACTCAATCAATCAATCGTATTTATCGAGCGCTTACTGTGTGCAGAGCACTGTACTAAGCGCTTGGGAGGTGCAAGTTGGCAACATATTGCGGATGGTTTCCGTATTTCCACCTAGCCGGTCGAAACCCACCTCCGTTTTCAGAAACGCCCCAACGTAAGCGTTGAACAAATACCGTCCGAGACCCACCTCACCGTCGCCGTGCTCAGCCGGGGGCGAGCCGACTTTTTCCGCGGTCGGGAATCCTTCCAAACCCGCCGGGCCTTTGGCAACGCAACGGGAGTTGAAGACGCGAGCGGCAATTTGGCTCCTGCTCTTGTTTTTCCTTCTCGCGGAGGGATGGGCGGGAGACAGCTGGGAAGGAGAGAAAAGAGGCCCTGCTGTTCCTACACTTTGCAATTAGCTGCTTTTCATTCATTCATTCATTTATTCATTCATTCATTCATTCAATCGTATTTATTGAGCGCCTACTATGTGCAGAGCACTGGACTAAGCGCTTGGGAAGTCCAAGTTGGCAACCTCTAGAGACGGTCATCATCATCATCAATCGTATTTATTGAGCGCCTGCTGTGTGCAGAGCACTGGACTAAGCGCTTGGGAAGTCCAAGTTGGCAACCTCTAGAGACGGTCATCATCATCAATCATATTTATTGAGCGCTTACTGTGTGCAGAGCACTGGACTAAGCGCTTGGGAAGTCCAATCAATCAATCAATCAATCAATCAATCGTATTTATTGAGCGCTTACTAGGTGCAGAGCACTGGACTAAGCGCTTGGGAAGTCCAAGTTGGCAACCTCTAGAGACGGTCATCATCATCATCATCAATCGTATTTATTGAGCGCTTACTGTGTGCAGAGCACTGGACTAAGCGCTTGGGAAGTCCAATCAATCAATCAATCAATCGTATTTATTGAGTGCTTACTAGGTGCAGGGCACTGGACTAAGCGCTTGGGAAGTCCAAGTTGGCAACCTCTAGAGACGGTCATCATCATCAATCATATTTATTGAGCGCCTGCTGTGTGCAGAGCACTGGACTAAGCGCTTGGGAAGTCCAAGTTGGCAACCTCTAGAGACGGTCATCAACATCATCATCAATCGTATTTATTGAGCGCTTACTGTGTGCAGAGCACTGGACTAAGCGCTTGGGAAGTCCAATCAATCAATCAATCAATCAATCGTATTTATTGAGCGCTTACTAGGTGCAGGGCACTGGACTAAGAGCTTGGGAAGTCCAAATTGGCAACATCTAGAGACAGTCCCTACCCAACAGTGGGCTCACAGTCTAAAAGGGGGAGACGGAGAACAAAACCAAACGTACTAACAAAATAAAATAAATAGAATAGATATGTACAAGTAAAATAAATAGAGTAATAAATATGTACAAACATATATACATATATACAGTCCCTACCCAACAGTGGGCTCACAGTCTAGAAGGGGGAGACAGAGAACGAAACAAAACATATTAACGAAATAAAATAAATAGAATAAATATGTACAAATAAAATAGAGTAATAAATACGTACAAACATATGTATATATATATATACAGGTGCTGTGACCGACTGGGCTGTATGGGCCCCAAGGATTCATTCAGTCGCATTGATTGAGAGCTCGCTGTGTGCACAGCACTGTACTAAGCGCTTGGGAAGTACAATTCGGCAACAAATAGAGACAACCCCTACCCAACGACGGGCTCACAGTCTAGAAAGGATGGGCCTCTCATTCATTCATTCATTCATTCAATCGTATTTATTGAGCGCTTATTGTGTGCGGAGCACTTCCTTCCTTCAATCGTATTTATTGAGCGCTTACTGTGTGCAGAGCACTGGACTAAGCGCTTGGGAAGTACAAGTTGGCAACATCTAGAGACGGTCCCTACCCAACAGCAGGCTCACAGTCTAGAAGGGGGAGACAGAGAATGAAACAAAACATATTAACGAAATAAAATAAATAGAATAAATATGCACAAATAAAATAAAGAAATAGAGTAATAAATACGTACAAACATATATATATATATATATATACCACCATATATATAACAAAATAAAATAAATAGAGTAGATATATACAAGTAAAATAAATAAATAAATAAATAGAGTAATAAATATGTACAAACATATATACATATATACAGTCCCTACCCAACGGCGGGCTCACAGTCTAGAAGGGAGAGACAGACAACGAAACAAAACATATTAATGAAATAAAATAAATAGAATAACTATGTACAAATAAAATAGAGTAATAAATACGTACAAACATATGTACATATATACAGGTGCTGTGACCAACTGGGCTTTATGGGCCTCAAGGATTCATTCAGTCGCATTGATTGAGAGCTCGCTGTGTGCACAGCACTGTACTAAGCGCTTGGGAAGTACAAGTCGGCAACAAATAGAGACAACCCCTACCCAACGACGGGCTCACGGTCTAGAAAGGATGGGCCTCTCATTCATTCATTCATTCAATCGCATTTATTGAGCGCTTATTGCGTGTGGAGCACTTCCTTCCTTCAATCGTATTTATTGAGCGCTTACTGTGTGCAGAGCACTGGACTAAGCGCTTGGGAAGTCCAAGTTGGCAACATCTAGAGACGGTCCCTACCCGACAGCGGGCTCACAGTCTAGAAGGGGGAGACAGAGAATGAAACAAAACATATTAACAAAATAAAATAAATAGAATAAATATGTACAAATAAAATAAATAAAGAAATAGAGTAATAAATACGTACAAACATATATACATCTAACTGAAAACGGTCACTCGGTCTCCACTGAGGCCTGGGGAAAGACCCGAGCGATCCTTCAACGTCCCGGGCTGAACCGTGGAGCCAGTGTTCGCCATTCAATCAATCGTATTTATTGAGCACTTACCCCGGGCAGACCACTGTACTAAACGCCTGGAAAACCATGATGCAACATTCATTCATTCAATCGTACTTATTGAGCGCTTACTGTGTGCAGAGCACTGGACTCTAAGCGCTTGGGAAGTCCAAGTTGGCAACATCTAGAGACGGTCCCTACCCAACAGTGGGCTCACAGTCTAGAAGGGGGAGACAGACCACAAAACATATTAACAAAATAAAATAAATAGAATAAATATGTACAAATAAAATAAAGAAATAGAGTAATAAATACATACAAACATATATATATATATATATACCACCATATATATAACAAAATAAAATAAATAGAATAGATATGTACAAGTAAAATAAATAAATAGAGTAATAAATATGTACAACCATATATACACATATACAGTCCCTACCCAACGGCGGGCTCACAGTCTAGAAGGGGGAGACAGACAACGAAACAAAACATATTAACGAAATAAAATAAATAGAATAAATATGTACAAATAAAATAGAGTAATAAATACGTACAAACATATGTACATATATACTGGTGCTGTGACCAACTGGGCTTTATGGGCCCCAAGGATTCATTCAGTCACACTGATTGAGAGCTCACTGTGTGCAGAGCACTGTACTAAGCGCTTGGGAAGTACAAGTTGGCAACGACGGGCTCATGGTCTAGAAAGAATGGGGCCTCTCATTCATTCATTCATTCAATCGTATTTATTGAGCGCTTACTGTGTGCAGAGCACTGGACTAAGCGCTTGGGAAGCCCAAGTCGGCAACATCTAGAGACGGTCCCTACCCAACGGCGGGCTCACAGTCTAGAAGGGGGAGGCAGACAACAAAACAAAACATGTGGACAGGTGTCAAGTCATCAGTAACTAAACGCTCAGCGGGGCTCAGTGGAAAGAGCCCGGGCTTTGGAGTCAGAGGGTGTGGGTTCAAATCCTGGCTCCGCCAATTGTCAGCTGGGTGACTTTGGGCAAGTCACTTCACTTCTCTGGGCCTCAGTTCCCTCATCTGTAAATGGGAATTAAAGACTGTGAGCCCCCGGTGGGACAACCTGATCACCTTGTAACCTCCCCGGTGCTTAGAACAGTGCTTTGCACATAGTAAGCGCTTAATAAATGCCATCATTATTAGTATTATCATTACTACTGATCGCTATTCTCTTGTCTTGTCCTCTTCCAAGCGCTTAGAGCAGTGCTTTGTACGCAGTAACCTTAACAATAATAACACACATCAATTCCAGCGCTTAGAACACTGCTCTGCACATAGTAAGCGCTTAATAAATGCCATCATTATTATTATTATTATTATTACTACTGATCGCTAGTCTCATCTTGTCCTCTCCCCAGCGCTTAGAACAGTGCTTTGCACATAGTAAGCGCTTAATAAATGCCATCATTATTAGTATTATCATTACTACTGATCGCTATTCTCTTGTCTTGTCCTCTCAGCGCTTAGAGCAGTTCTTTGTATGCAGTAAACTTAATAATAATAACACACATCAATTCCAGCGCTTAGAACAGTGCTCTGCACATAGTAAGCGCTTAATAAATGCCACCATTATTAGTATTATCATTACTACTGATCGCTATTCTCTTGTCTTGTCCTCTCCCAAGCGCTTAGAGCAGTTCTTTGTACGCAGTAAACAATAATAATAACACACATCAATTCCAGCGCTTAGAACAGTGCTCTGCACATAGTAAGCGCTTAATAAATGCCATCATTATTATTATTATTACTACTGATCGCTTTTCTCTTGTCTTGTCCTCTCCCCAGAGCTTAGAACAGTGCTTTGCACATAGTAAGCACTTAATAAATGCCATCATTATCAGTATTATCATTACTACTGATCGCTATTCTCTTGTCTTGTCCTCTCCCAAGCACTTAGAGCAGTTCTTTGTACGCAGTAAAGTTAATAATAATAACACACATCAATTCCAGCGCTTAGAACAATGCTCTGCACATAGTAAGCGCTTAATAAATGCCATCATTATTAGTATTATCATTACTACTGATCGCTATTCTCTTGTCTTGTCCTCTCCCCAGCGCTTAGAGCAGTTCTTTGTACGCCTTAAACTTAATAATAATAACACACATCAATTCCAGCGCTTAGAACAGTGCTCTGCACATAGTAAGCGCTTAATAAATGTCATCATTATTAGTATTATCAGTACTACTGATCGCTATTCTCTTGTCTTGTCCTCTCCCCAGCGCTTAGAGCAGTTCTTTGTACGCAGTAAACTTAATAATAATAACACACATCAATTCCAGCGCTTAGAACAGTGCTCTGCACATAGTAAGCGCTTAATAAATGCCATCATTATTAGTATTATCATTTCTACTGATCGCTATTCTCTTGTCTTGTCCTCTCCCCAGCGCTTAGAGCAGTTCTTTGTACGCAGCAACCTTAATAATAATAACACACATCAATTCCAGCGCTTAGAACAGTGCTCTGCACACAGTAAGTGCTTAATAAATGCCATCATTATTAGTATTATTACTACTGATCGCTATTCTCATCTTGTCCTCTCCCAAGCGCTTAGAGCAGTTCTTTGTACGCAGTAAACTTAATAATAATAACACACATCAATTCCAGCGCTTAGAACAGTGCTCTGCACATAGTAAGCGCTTAATAAACGCCATCATTATTATTATTATTACTACTGATCGCTATTCTCTTGTCTTGTCCTCTCCCCAGAGCTTAGAACAGTGCTTTGCACATAGTAAGCGCTTAATAAATGCCATCATTATTAGTATTATCATTACTACTGATGGCTATTCTCTTGTCTTGTCCTCTCCCAAGCGCTTAGAGCAGTTCTTTGTACGCAGTAAACTTAATAATAATAACACACATCAATTCCAGCGCTTAGAACAGTGCTCTGCACATAGTAAGCGCTTAATAAATGCCATCACTACTAGTATTATCATCATTACTACTGATGGCTATTCTCTTGTCTTGTCCTCTCCCCAGCGCTTAGAGCAGTTCTTTGTACGCAGTAAACTTAACAATAATAACACACATCAATTCCAGTGCTTAGAACAGTGCTCTGCACATAGTAAGCACTTAATAAATGCCATCATTACTAGTATTATCATCATTACTACTGATCGCTATTCTCTTGTCTTGTCCTCTCCCCAGCACTTAGAGCAGTTCTTTGTACGCAGTAAACTTAATAATAATAACACACATCAATTCCAGCGCTTAGACCAGTGCTCTGCACATAGTAAGCACTTAATAAATGCCATCATTATTAGTATTATCATTACTACTGATCGCTATTCTCTTGTCTTGTCCTCTCCCCAGCGCTTAGAACAGTGCTTTGCACATAGTAAGTGCTTAATAAATGCCACCATTATTAGTATCATCATTACTACTGATCGCTATTCTCTTGTCTTGTCCTCTCCCCAGCGCTTAGAGCAGTTCTTTGTACGCAGTAAACTTAATAATAATAACACACATCAATTCCAGCGCTTAGAACAGTGCTCTGCACATAGTAAGCGCTTAATAAACGCCATCATTATTATTATTATTACTACTGATCGTTATTCTCTTGTCTTGTCCTCTCCCAAGCGCTTAGAGCAGTGCTTTGCACACAGTGAGCAACATAATAATAATGATAATAATAACACAATAATAATACCAATAATGCCCAATCAATAGCCCTGATCACTATTCTCTGGCCCTCTCCCCAGAGCTTAGAGTAGTGCTTTGCACACTGTGAGCAACATAATAATAATAATAATAAAAATAATGATAATAATAATGATAACGCCCAATCAATAGCCCTGATCACTATTCTCTTGTCCTCTCCCAAGTGCTTAGAGCAGTGCTTTGCACGCAGTGAGCAACACAATATTAATAACATAGTAAAGATAATGATAACAATAACGTGCAATCAATAGCACTGATCGCTATTCTCTTGTCTTGCCCTCTCCCAAGCGCTTAGAGCAGTGCTTTGCACACAGTGAGCAACATAATAATAATGATAATAACAACACAATAATAATACCAATAATGCCCAATCAATAGCCCTGATCACTAGTCTCTGGCCCTCTCCCAAGCGCTTAGAGCAGTGCTTTGCACACCGTGAGCAACATAATAATAATAATAATAATAATAATGATAACGCCCAATCAATAGCCCTGATCACTATTCTCTTGCCCTCTCCCAAGTGCTTAGAGCAGTGCTTTGCAGGCAGTGAGCAACACAATAATATTAATAACATAATAAAGATAATAACAATAACGTGCAATCAATAGCACTGATCACTATTCTCTTGTCTTTCCCTCTCCCAAGCGCTCAGAGCAGTGCTTCGCACACAGTAAGCAACGTGATAATAATGATAATAACAACACAATAATAATAATACCAATAAAGCCCAATCAACAGCCCTGATCACTATTTTCTGGCCCTCTCCCCAGAGCTTAGAGTAGTGCTTTGCACACCGTGAGCAACATAATAATAATAATAATAATAATAATAATAATAATAATAATGATAATGCCCAATCAATACCCCTGATCACTATTCTCTTGCCCTCTTCCAAGCGCTTAGAGTAGTGCTTTGCACACCGTGAGCAACATAATAACAATAATAGTAATGATAATAATAATGATAACACCCAATCAATAGCCCTGATCACTATTCTCTTGCCCTCTCCCAAGCGCTTAGAGTAGTGCTTTGCACACCGTGAGCAACATAATAAGAATAATAAAAACAATGATAATAACAATGATAACGCCCAATCAACAGCCCTGATCACTATTCTCTGGCCCTCTCCCAAGCGCTTAGAGTAGTGCTTTGCACACCGTGAGCAACATAATAATGATAATAATAATAATAATAATAATAATAATGATAATGCCCAATCAATACCCCTGATCACTATTCTCTTGCCCTCTTCCAAGCGCTTAGAGTAGTGCTTTGCACACCGTGAGCAACATAATAACAATAATAGTAATGATAATAATAATGATAACACCCAATCAATAGCCCTGATCACTATTCTCTGGCCCTCTCCCAAGCGCTTAGAGTAGTGCTTTGCACACCGTGAGCAACATAATAATAATAACAATGATAACGCCCAATCAATAGCCCTGATCACTATTCTCTGGCCCTCTCCCAAGCGCTTAGAGTAGTGCTTTGCACACCGTGAGCAACATAATAACAATAATAGTAATGATAATAATAATGATAACACCCAATCAATACCCCTGATCACTATTCTCTGGCCCTCTCCCAAGCGCTTAGAGTAGTGCTTTGCACACCGTGAGCAACATAATAAGAATAATAAAAACAATGATAATAACAATGATAACGCCCAATCAATAGCCCTGATCACTATTCTCTGGCCCTCTCCCAAGCGCTTAGAGTAGTGCTTTGCACACCGTGAGCAACATAATAATAATAATATAACAATAATGCCCAATCAATAGCCCCGATCACTATTCTCTTGCCCTCTCCCAAGCGCTTAGAGTAGTGCTTTGCACACCGTGAGCAACATAATAATAATAATAAAACAATAATGCCCAATCAATAGCCCCGATCACTATTCTCTTGCCCTCTCCCAAGCGCTTAGAGTAGTGCTTTGCACACCGTGAGCAACATAATAACAATAATAGTAATGATAATAATAATGATAACACCCAATCAATAGCCCTGATCACTATTCTCTTGCCCTCTCCCAAGCGCTTAGAGTAGTGCTTTGCACACCGTGAGCAACATAATAATAATAATAATGATAACACCCAATCAATAGCCCTGATCACTATTCTCTTGCCCTCTCCCAAGCGCTTAGAGTAGTGCTTTGCACACAGTGAGCAACTTAATAATAATGATAATAGCACAATAATACCAATAAAGCACAATCAATAGCCCTGATCACTATTCTCTGGCCCTCTCCCAAGCGCTTAGAGTAGTGCTTTGCACACCGTGAGCAACATAATAATAATAATATAACAATAATGCCCAATCAATAGCCCCGATCACTATTCTCTTGCCCTCTCCCAAGCGCTTAGAGTAGTGCTTTGCACACCGTGAGCAACATAATAACAATAATAGTAATGATAATAATAATGATAACACCCAATCAATAGCCCTGATCACTATTCTCTTGCCCTCTCCCAAGCGCTTAGAGTAGTGCTTTGCACACCGTGAGCAACATAATAATAATAATAATGATAACACCCAATCAATAGCCCTGATCACTATTCTCTTGCCCTCTCCCAAGCGCTTAGAGTAGTGCTTTGCACACAGTGAGCAACTTAATAATAATGATAATAACACAATAATACCAATAAAGCACAATCAATAGCCCTGATCACTATTCTCTTGCCCTCTCCCAAGCGCTCAGAGTAGTGCTTTGCACACCGTGAGCAACATAATAATAATAAAAATAATGATAATAATCAATCAATCGTATTTATTGAGCGCTTACTATGTGCAGAGCACTGTAATATGTGCAGAGCACTATAAAAATAATGATAATAATAATGATAACACCCAATCAACAGCCCTGATCACTATTCTCTGGCCCTCTCCCAAGCCCTTAGACCAGTGCTTTGCACACCGTGAGCAACATAATAATAATAATGATAATAATGATGATAACGCGCAATCAACAGCCCTGATCCCTCTCCTGCTGTCCCGTCCCAAGCGCTTATCACAGTGCTTTGCAGACGGTAAGAGCTCAATAAGTGCCGCTGATGGCTACTGTGTGGCCCCCTCCCAAGCGCTTAGCGCAGGGTCATTGGTGGGGGCGGTGGGGGCCGAGGCCTCCCTGACCTGAGAGGGGTCAGAGGTCAGAGGTCAGGGGTCAGGGGTCAGGGGTGGGGGGGGAGCGGACTCCTCTTACCCGCAGGCGCCCCCGCCGTCGCCTTAGAAATGCGTGCCGCGCTGCCCCGCGCTGATTGGCCGCTCTCCGCGGTGACGTCATCGTCCCGCCCCCTCGGGCCGCCCGTGATTGGCGCAGGCGGGAAGCCACGCCCACCTCCCCGGGACACGCCCCCTTCCCCGCCCGTGTCCCCGCCCCCTTTCTCGGATCTAGCCTATCCCCGCTCTCCGTTCCGTGGCCACGCCCCTTTCCTCGCCGCTAACCTGATCCGTGGCCACGCCCCCTTTCCTCGCCGCTAGCCTATCCCCTCCCTCCGTTATGTGACCACGCCCCCCATCCCCCCGCCCCTCGCCCCCCCTCCGCTGAGGGCGGGGCCCGTCACGTGATCCGCGCTGAACCAATCCGCAGCCGGGATTCCTACTTCGTTCATTCATTCATCAGCCGTGATTCCTACTTGTCATTCATTCATTCGTTCATTGACCAATCCGCAGCCGGGATTCCTACTTCGTTCATTCATTCATCAGCCGTGATTCCTACTTGTCATTCATTCATTCGTTCATTGACCAATCCGCAGCCGTGATTCCTGCTTCGTTCATTCATTCATTCATCAGCCGTGATTGCTGCTTGTCATTCATTCATTCGTTCATTAACAAATCCGCAGCCGTGATTCCTACTTGTCATTCATCCGTTCATTGACCAATCCGCAGCCGTGATTCCTACTTCATTCATTCATTCATTCATTCATCAGCCGTTATTCCTACTTGTCACTCATTCATTCACAAATCTGCATCCGTGATTCCTACTTTTCATTCATTTGTTCGTTCATTGACCAATCCGCTGCCGTGATTCCTACTTGTCATTCATTCGTTCATCAGCCGTTATTCCAACTTGTCATTCATTCATTCGTTCATTAACAAATCCGCAGCTGTTATTCCTACTTGTCATTCATTCATTCGTTCATTGACCAATCCGCAGCCGGGATTCCTACTTCATTCATTCATCAGCCCTTATTCCTACTTGTCATTCATTCGTTCGTTCATTAACCAATCCACAGCTGTGATTCCTACTTTATTCATTCATTCATCAGCCGTTATTCCTACTTGTCATTCATTCATTCGTTCATTGACCAATCCGCAGCCATTATTCCCACTTGTCATTCATTCGTTCGTTCATTGACCAATCCGCAGCCGTGATTCCTACTTCATTCATTCACTCATCAGCCGTTATTCTACTTGTCATTCATTCATTCGTTCATTAACAAATCCGCAGCCGTGATTCCTACTTGTCATTCATTTGTTCGTTCATTGACCAATCCGCAGCCGTGATTCCTACTTCATTCATTCATTCATCAGCCGTTATTCCTACTTGTCATTCATTCATTCGTTCATTAACAAATCCACAGCCGTGATTCCTGCTTCATTCATTCACTGGCATTTATTGAGTGCTTACTGTGTGCAGAGCACTGTACTAAGTGCTTGGGAAGCACAAGTTGGCAACGTATTCATTCATTCAATCGTATTTATTGAGCGCTTACTGTGTGCAGGGCACTGTACTAAGCACTTGGGAAGTACAAGTTGGCAACATATAGAGACGGTCCTTACCCAACAGTGGGCTCACAGTCTAGAAGAATTAGGCCGGACACAATCCCTGTCCCGTATGGGGATCCCAGTCTTGAGTCGGAGGGAGAACAGGTATTGAGCTCCCATTTTATAGTCGAGGAAACTGAGGCAGGGAGAAGTTAAGTGACTGGCCAAGGTCACACAGCAAGCAAGTGGAAGAGCCAGGATTAGAATGTAAGTCCTCTAACTCTAAGGTCCATGCTCTTTCCACATTGCTTCCCCCCCGCCATACCTCCTTCCCTTCCCCACAGCACCTGTATATATGTATATATGTTTGTACATATTTATTACTCTATTTATGTATTTATTTTACTTGTACATATCTCTTCTATTTATTTTATTTTGTTAATATGTTTGGTTTTGTCCTCTGTCTCCCCCTTCTAGACTGTGAGCCCACTGTTGGGTAGGGACCGTCCCTATATGTTGCCAACTTATACTTCCCAAGCGCTTAGTATAGTGCTCTGCACACAGTAAGCGCTCGATGAATACAATTGATTGATTGATTGATTCTCAAAGGGATAGGGAGAAAACAGGAGGGCTTACAGACCAGTCACCTTATGGGGTCTTTTTGGAGAGCAGAGGTGAGCAAACCTGAAAGTCCAGCTCAAAAACCTATGGGGGCCATCACCTCCATTGCCCCAGAGGCCTGAGCTCCTTTGACTCTTACAAGGATTCCAGATCTTTTAGGTTAAGAGGTTGTAAAAAATTAAAAAAAACCCCAAAACTCTGAGGTGAGAGGAATTCCTATTTTACATTTGAAATTTTCAGAGAAATCCTCTTTAAATTGGAACAATAATAATAGTTTTTGTTCAATGCATACTATGTGTTAAGCACTATTTATTTTATTTTGTTAGTATGTTTGGTTTTGTTCTCTGTCTCCCCCTTTTAGACTGTGAGCCCACTGTTGGGTAGGGACTGTCTCTATATGTTGCCAATTTGTACTTCCCAAGCGCTTAGTACAGTGCTCTGCACATAGTAAGCGCTCAATAAATACGATTGATGATGATGATGCTGGGATAGGTACAAGTTAGTAAGTTCAGACACAGTCCCTGTCCCGCTTGGGGTTCACAGCCTAAGCAGGAGGGAGGACAGGGATGGAAACCCCATTTAACAGGTGAGGAAACTGAGGCACAGAAAAGTTAAGTGACTTGCCCAAGATCACACAGCAAGCAATTGGCAGAACTGGGATTCGAACCCAGGATCCTCTGATTCCCAGACCCAGACTCTTTTCACTAGGCAGTGCTGCTCCTTAGAAGAAAATCAGGATGACAGCCTAGAACAAATGAAATTGAGTCTGGGGAACAAACGATGAGGAGGGTCTAAAATGAGTTAAGGGGGAAGGATATGTAAGAGGGCAGGACTTGAGGATATTCAGAACCCTAAATGAGCAATCAACGGGCCTATAAACCCATACCAGCGTAGTCCTGTGGAAACTGGACTAGCTAGTTATCCCAGATGAGGGAAATGGGCACTGAAAATGAGTGGTTTTTAATTTTTTTATGCGGGGGAGGAAGCAATATTGTGTGAGAGCAACAGAATTGGCTTTTCGGGTCACAGCATGAAAGACAATGTCAAACGCTTATTGTAGGTAACTAATTATGGGTGTCTTAGGTGGGTTTGGATGCCAGAGCAGGAAATGAGCCCCTTCCTTATCATTACTAGGCTTTTATGGAGCATGTTATGAGTGCCAAGAGCTTTACAATCATTCTTTCACTCACTATATCCTGTTTAGTGATCAAGTTCCCCCTTCATATCCGACAGACCATCATTCTCCCCACCTTCAAAGCCTTATTAAAATAACCTCTCTTTCAAGAGGCCTTCTCCAACTAAGCTCTCATTTCCCCTACTCCGTCTCCTTTCTGCATCACCCTTGCACTTGGATTTGTACCTGTTAAGCACTTGATATTCACCCCATCCACAGCCCCCTAGCATTTATGTACATAGCCAGAATTTCAGGGCTTACTCATTCGTTAATTAATTCAATCGAATTCATTAAGTGCTTACTGTGTGCGGAGCACTGTACTAAGTGCTTGGGAAAGAACAGTACCGCACATACCGGAATAAGCTGGGCTTCCTTTAGATCAATATCATCATCCTCATGATCTTCCAATATTTAATGAACATGCTCTGGAACAGGTGCTATGGAGGGTTTTCAGAGTGTGGAGCTTTTAGGCTGTGAGCCCACTGTTGGGTAGGGACTGTCTCTATATGTTGCCAATTTGTACTTCCCAAGCGCTTAGTACAGTGTTCTGCACATAGTAAGCGCTCAATAAATGCGATTGATGATGATGATGATGGAGAATTTGGGGGGAAGTCCTGCGTCATAAAGAGGAAGACAAGCCAGCCCAACCTGAAGAATATTGAATACATCAATCAGTGGTATTTGTTGAGCGTTCACCGTATGCAGAGCGCTTGGAGAATACAATACAATAGTGTCGGTAGACATTTCCCTGCCCACAGTAAGCTTGAAAAAGGTACAAATAGACTCTGTACAAATATCTGCAAAATGATTCAACTTGTGTGGCGATATTAAGGTGGTGAGTGTGGTGACGTTTTCTGCTTAGTCCAAAAAGCCTAATGGAAAGAACGAGTAATAATCATAGTAAAAATTACGGTATTTGTGAAGTGCTTAGTTTGTGCCAGGCACTGTACTAAACGCTGGGGTGGTTACAAGCAAATAGGACTGGACACAGTCCCTGTCTCACGTGGAGCTCTGTCTCACTTCCCGTTTTCCAGATGAGGTAACTGAGGCCCAGAGAAGTGAAGTGAGTTGCCCAAGGTCAAACAGCAGACAAGGGGCAGAGTCAGGATTAGAACTCGTGACGTTTTGACTCTCAGGGCCGTGCTCTATTCACTACACAGGTGCTTAATCTCCCAGGCATCGATGGCAACAGAGACAAGCGAGAGAAAAATCTCAGACAGAAAGGCGTTAGAAGGTAGAAGCTCCTTGAAGGCAGGGATTTTGCCTACCAATTCTGTGGTACGATACTATTCCAAGAGCTTAGTTCAGTGCTTTGTACACAATAAGCACTCAGAAACTACAGCTGATGGATGGATTGACAAGATTTGAGACACGGGGTAAGGCCAACCGGTGAAGGATTTGAAAGTCGAGATCAAGAGTCGGCCCTTGAAGATGTTACCAAGTTGGGCCATGACCAGTTAATAATAATAATAATTATGGTATTTGTTAAGCGCTCACTATGTGCCTGGCACTGTACTAAGCACTGGGGAAATGAACGGTAATATTAATTAGAGAAGCAGCGTGGCTCAGTGGAAAGAGCACGGACTTTGGAGTCGGAGGTCATGGGTTCAAACCCCGGCTCCGCCACTTGTCAGCTAGGTGACTTTGGGCAAGTCACTTCACTTCTCTGGGCCTCAGTTCCCTCATCTGTAAAATGGGGGTTAAGACTGTGAGCCCCCCGTGGGACAACCTGATCACCTTGTAACCTCCCCAGCGCTTAGAACAGTGATTTGCACATAGTAAGCGCTTAATAAATGTCATCATTATTATTATTATTATTATTACTGGGATGAATGCAAGCAAATCGGATTGGATATAGTCCCTTGTCCCACATGGGACTCACAATGGGAAGCAGCGTGCCTCAGTGGAAAGAGCATGGGCTTTGGAGGCAGAGGTCAGGGCTTGAAATCCCGGCTCCGCCACTTGTCAGCTGTGTGACTTTGGGCAAGTCGCTTAACTGCTCTGTGCCTCAGTTACCTCATCTGTAAAATGGGGATGGAGACTGTGAGCCCCCCGTGGGACAACCTGATCACCTTGTAACCTCCCCAGCTCTCAGAACAGTGCTTTGCACATAGTAAGCGCTTAACAAATGCCATTTAAAAAAAAAAAATCTAATCCCCATTTTACAGATGAGGTAACTGAGGCACAGAGAACTTAAGTGACTTGCCCAAACTCAAACAGGAAATGGCAGAGCTGGGATTAGATTTAATTAGAGTAGAATTAATGAGCAATCATCAGCATTTCTAACATCTTGTTGTTCCCCAGAGGTTGAAGACTCGGAATAGTGGCCATGCCTAATATTTAACCACGCTTTATATATAGTATTTAGGGATGGGATGTGTCGGAATGAATGGGAAACCCAGAAGTGGAGTTCTCATTCTGTCTCTACCAGGGGCTTTCTTGGGGAACTGTTCTTGGTTAGGTGTTTCCTCCTGTCTAAAATGAGGTAGTTATGGAGTCCAGAGTGTTTGAAATAACAGACCTTAGAAGGGGACACAAACAAATGCTCTGCACACAGTAAGCGCTCAATAAATACGATTGAATGAAATGGGCTTACCGCCCTCCTGCCCACCAGCTGAGGAAATGGAACTAAGCTCCCATGCTTTAAAAATACAGTAGGAGCCCACCTCAGCATAGCAACGGAGTGTTTGCACATCAGTGACAAACAATCAAGCCTAGTGATTTGAAATAAAGGAAGGGAGGGAAGCAGTGTGACCTAGTGGAAAGATCACAGGCCGCAGAGTCATCACCATCATCATAAATAATAGTTATGGCATTTGTTAAGCGCTTGCTATGTGCCAAGCCCCGTTCTAAGCGCCGGGGTAGATACAAGGTGAGCAGGTTGTCCCACATGGGGCTCACAGTCTTCATCCCCATTTTACAGATGAGGGAACTGAGGCACAGAGAAGTCGAGTGGCTTGCCCAAGATCACACAGCAGACAAGTGGCAGAGCCGGGAATAGAACCCACGACCTCTCACCGTCACTGATGGCATTTTTTGAGTACTTATGACGTGCGGAGCACTGTATTAAGCACTTGGGGGAGAATGCCGAGGACCTGCGTTCTAATCCCAGCTCTGCCACTTGCCCGATGTATGACCTTGGGCGAGTAACTTCGCTTCTCTGTGTCTCCATCATCTCAACTGTAAAATGGGAATTCAATACTTGTTCTATCTCTTATTTAGACTGGGAGACTACACTTGACCTGACTAACTTCTATCTACCCCAGCACTTAGAACAGTGCTTAAAAACATAGTAAGTGTTTGAACAAATACCATTAAAAAAAAAACCTCTCCTTAACCAAGAGCTCTGGAGAAACCATGTTATCATAGGAAATACCCCAAACACCTCTAGTTCCTGAAAATATCAAATGTAATAACATATATATGTGAAAATACTGTATACTATGTACCTGGATACTACATACATTATTAACCATCAGTGGTATTTATTGAGCGCTTCCTGTGTGCAGAATACCATACTAAGTGCTTGGAACAGCACAATATAAAAGAGTAGATACCCACATTCCCTGCCCACTACAAGTTTACATATAAACATGCAGTAACATACATACATACATACAGTTGTCCTTCAACTTCAAAGATAGGATAATTTTTCCCAGGGGTAATAATAATAATGATGGCATTTATTAAGCTCTTACTATGTGCAAAGCACTGTTCTAAGCACTGGGACTGGTCTAAGCGCTGGACAGGTGCATTTGGGGGAAAAATGTCCCTGTAAAGGACAAAATGTAAATGTAAAAAATGTAAAAAAATGTAAAAATGTAAAAGACTGTCTTCACATGAATCCAGAGAGGAATAAAGATTTTTGCTCCGGGTTTTTCAGCTACACCAGCAGACACGGGTAAATTTCACCGTAAATGGTGCCATCTTGGAATCACATGCAGATGCAATAATGAAGCTGATAATAATGAAAGAAACAGTTTCTGCCTCTAATCCAAATTTGCTCCATAAGGTACTATTGACTAATATTTCATAACAGTACAGGCCGCATTGTTGTATAACTCTGTGAGGATTGAAATGCAGGGATTCAGCTACGACTTCCTGAAGAGAGCCTAAAAGCGGTTTTATTAAAAAGATAGAGATCTCTCTGATAGAATTCTGTCACGAAGGCAGAGTTGACCTCCGGTCATTAATTAATCCACACAATTCTCCTCAACGTAAATATTGCTGCGGTCAAAGATTAAGGAGCCACCCTTATGAAGACCTTTCAGTACACAGGATATGAGTCCCAGCATAGGGAAGTAGGGTGGTCTAGCACAAAGAGCCTGAACCTGAGAGTTAGAGGATCTGGGTTCAAATCCCTGCTCTTCCACTTGCCTGCTGTGTGACCTTGGACAAGTCCCTTAACTTCTCTGGGCCTCAGCATCCTCAGCTATAAAATGTGGATTAAGTGCCTCTTCTCCCTCCGATTTAGATTAGGAGCCCGTGTGGGACAGGGACTGCGTCCAACCTGATTAATGTGTGTCTAACCCAGTGCTTGGCACATAGTAAGTGCTTAACAAATACCACAAGTAGGTGACGGTGTTTTTAATGTGGTCTGCCACCTCTCCATCTTTCAGGCTGCGCAGCCATATCGGAGACCCGGATTGAGGAAGGAGGAGAGCCGGAATGAAAGAGTGTATAACCATGTGGTTCCAACATTTTGGCCCTGATATCTTATGTGATCCCTTCCCCCTGCCCACCTGTCCAGAGTCCAAATTGAAAAAAAGAGCAGAGAAGGGGTTCATTTTGACTCTGTGCCAATGGGAGAGAACCATGAGGCTGGCTTCTTTGGCGACAGAGGAATTCTAGGAGTCCATAATAATAATAATAATAATAATAATAATGGCATTTGTTAAGCACTTACTTTGCACATAGTAAGATACGTAAGAAAGTAAGTAAGTAAGGGCTTTGCCTTGGTTCTAAGCTCTGGGGAGGATACAAGGTGATCAAGTTGTCCCACGTGGGGCTCACAGTCTTAATCCCCATTTTGCAGATGAGGGAACTGAGGCACAGAGAGGGATTTGCCCAAAGTCACACAGCTGACAAGCCGGAGAGCCGGGATTTGAACCCATGACCTCTGACCCCCAAGCCCGTGCTCTTTCCACTGAGCCCCGCTGCTGCTCTTGTTCATCCTTGAGGAAACCAAAAGAAGTACCAGCGTGGCTCGGTGGAAAGAGCACAGGCTTTGGAGTCAGAGGTCATGGGTTCAAATCCCATCTCCACCAATTTTCAGCTGTGTGACTTTGGGCAAGTCACTTAACTTCTCTGTGCCTCAGTTACCTCATCTGTACAATGGGGATTAAGACTGTGAGCCCCCTGTGGGACAACCTGATCACCTTGTTACCTCCCCAGCACTTAGAACAGTGCTTTGCACACAGTAAGTGCTTAATGAATGCCATTATTAAGTACCAAGGTGTGTCCTCCCTCCTCTGAGGCCAAGCGAGGGTGTTCCCAGAATTTCTCCTTACCCAGATTCAAGGGAGAACGTTAGGGACCACCCTTCTAAAATTTCAGGATGAAATCGGGATTTGAATTCGGAACGTTTGACTCCCACGAAATAAGTCAAGCCTACCACTTCAACTGATATTGGTACCAACGGAAGTTTTTGGAGGAGACTGCCGCTTTAAAAACAATTCTAAAATAGGTAAACTCGACAACCACCGCCAACTGCATTCTCATGGGATTTCATAGATGTAGCTCTCTATTAATCTACACACTATTAATCCCACGTCTTAGATATCATCTACATCATCAACAGTATTCATTGAGCACCTACTTATTATAGTATTTTTTAAGCACTTACTATGAGCCAGACACTGTTCTAAGTGCTGTGTTCACAGCTACTGTATGCAGGGCACTGTGCTAAATGCTAGGGAGAGTGCAAAAAAGTTAGAAGGCACAATTCTTTCCCTCAAGGAGTGTATAGTCTTGCAGGGGAGACAAACACTTCAATTAATTATAGGAAGGGGGGAGTAATAGAATGTATAAGCTACACACTTTTTTATTTATTTATGATGGCATTTATTAAGCACTTACTATGTAAAAAACACTGTTCTAAGCGCTGGGGAGGTTACAAGGTGATCAAGTTGTCCCACGGGGGGCTCACAGTCTTAATCCCCATTTTACAGATGAGGTAACTGAGGCAAAGAGAAGTTAAGTGACTTGCCCAAAGTCATACAGCTGACAATTGGTCTTCTAGACTGTGAGCCCACTGTTGGGTAGGGACCGTCTCTATATGTTGCCAACTTGTACTTCCCAAGCGCTTAGTACAGTGCTCTGCACACAGTAAGCGCTCAATAAATACGATTGAATGAATGAATTGGTGGAGCCAGGATTTGAACCCATGACCTCCGACTCCAAAGCCCCTGCTCTTTCCACTGAGCCACGCTGCTTCTCTAAATATGTACTTATATAAGATAGTTAATTGTTATTAAGGGTTCTAATCCCAGCTCTGCCGCCCGATTCCTGTGTGACCTTGGGCAAGTCACTTCACTTCTCTGTGCCTCAGTTACCTTATGGGGATTAAGACTGTGGGTCCCATGTGTGATTACCTTGTGTCTACTCCACTGTTCAGAACAGTGCTTGGCACATAGTAAGCACTTAAATACCAAAAACATTATTATTATCAAATAATGTCACCAAATCTGGTGGTGGAGATCAATCACTTTTCACTTCCTAATGAAAATTTCAGTTTGGTTTTAGAGAGAACAGTATGCAACAGCGAACTTGGAGGACACAGAGTTTTTGGATGAATGGAGACTTGAGGGTTACCAATCCTTTAAAGCATTTTCCTTTCACACTGAAATATTACTCAACATCATCTTGATGAAAGCAAGTCAGGCTTCCAGACTAAAGGACAAACGAAAGTTAAAAAAAAAAAAGGCGCAGCAGCAGACTCTGTCTAAAGGAGATCTTAGATCTAAAAGGTCGCAGATATGAAAATACAAACAAAAGCGAAGGATCGTGGATTATTCAGGTCTCCAAGAAATCCCTAATAGGTTCGGCCGGTTGCCCGGTGATGGGAGGAGGTTCCCGTGAATGAATAGGAAGCAAATTTATGGAAGATGCCCCATAATTACAAGCGCTAACGAGAAGAAGCATGAACTAGTGGAAAGAACACAGGACTGGAAGCCAGAGGGCCTGGGACCATTAATCTGCCGTGTGACCTTGGGCAAGTCACTTCACTTCTCTGTGCCTCAGTTCTCTCATCTGCAAAATGGGGGTTTAATACCTGTTCTCCTTCCTACTTAGGCCCATGTGGGATCTGATTGTCTTGTATCTACCTCAGAACTTAGTACAGTGCTTGGCACATAATAAGCACCAAACAAATATTATTATTATTATTATTATTCAATCTTCATTCTTCCTGTTCCTCATATCATCACATTAGCTTCATTGTCAGTCCAACTTTCGGACAACGACGACTTTCCTTTAGCTCACTCTCTCCTTTGCCGCTTGGCTTCAAATTCAATTCCACGCACGCAGACGCACGCACGCACACTCACCCATTAGCCCTTGCTCTAATAACTTGTTATCCAGCATTTATTTGCATTGCATGACATCTACCATTTGCCAGTCCAGGTGATTGAAGGAATGAATGACTTGTTATTATCATTATTCCCATCTGTGACTTATTTTTAATATCTGCCTCCCCCTATACTCTGCAAGCTCCTTGAAGGCAGGGATCATGTCTACCTACTCTGTGGCACCATACTTTCCCGAGCGCTTCATACAATGCTGTATACATGGTGAGCACGCAATGAATTCTAGACTGTGAGCCCGTTGTTGGGTAGGGACCGTCTCTAGATGTTGCCAACTTGTACTTCCCAAGCGCTTAGTACAGTGCTCAGCACATAGTAAGCGCTCAGTAAATATGACTGAATGAACGAATGAATGCCATTGACTGATTCACTGACTGAGAGAGGAGAAAGCAGCACAGAAAGGCCGCGGAGCTTCGGAGAGGAGGATAAAATTGGGCTCCTGCTGCCAGCTTCCGTCACCGCTGCTTCAGGAGTTCATCATCATCATCATCATCAATCGTATTTATTGAGCGCTTACTGTGTGCACAGCACTGTACTAAGCACTTGGGAAATACAAGTTGGCAACATATAGAGACAGTCCCTACCCAACAGTGGGCTCACAGTCTAAAAGTGGGAGACAGAGAACAAAACCAAACATACTAACAAAATAAAATAAATAGAATAGATATGTACAAGTAAAATAAATAGAGTAATAAATATGTACAAACATATATACATATATACAGGTGCTGTGGGGGAGGGAAGGAGATAAGATGGGGGGATGGAGAGGAGTTGGAAGGGGTTGGGCTCGCTCATCATAATGCTTCCTGCCTGCAGGCTGGAATGAAACCTCGGTGGAAATAGGGATTCTCTGGTTTGGAAAAATAATGATCTGAGGTTGAACTGTTCCTGCCGAAAACAGAACAGCAGGCGCAGGTGTGTTTCGAGATGGGCCCCCGGGAAACGGCAAGTCGGAGTCAGATTAAGGGGCCCGCGGAGAGACGGTGATGCCTAGGTATGAGACTTCTGATCCTGTGAGCAACCTGAGCTGGGGGATCGGGTTCTTAGATTCGGAAATCATTTGCAGGCGGCTCGCCGAAAGTGGCAGTGGAAAATGATTAGACGAAAGGGAAAGCGTACGGGCAGTGAGGGGGAAAAGCAAGAGCTTGGATAATAATAATAATAATAATGATGGCATTTATTAAGTGCTTACTATGTGCAAAGCACTGTTCTAAGCGCTGGGGAGATTACAAGGTGAACAGGTTGTCCCATGGGGGCTCACAGTCTTAATCCCCATTTTACAGATGAGGTAACTGAGGCACAGAGAAGTGAAGTGACTTGCCCAAAGTCACACAGCTGACAATTGGCGGAGCCTGGATTTGAACCTCTGACCTCTGACTCCAAAGCCCATGCTCTTTCCACTGAGCCACACTGCTTCAGGGACCCTGTGACCTGGGCTGTCTCTACCTCTGTTTCCTCAGCTGCGAGATGGAGATGAAATGAATCCAGTTCACTGAGTTGGGAGGAATAATTAATAAGGAGAATGGTCAAGCCCTTCAAAAAATACACAGTTATTAATAATAATAATAATGATGGCATTTGTTAAGCGCTTACTATGTGCAAAGCACTGTTCTAAGTGCTGGGGGGAATACAGTGTGATCAGGTTGTGCCACGTGGGGCTCACAGTCTTAATCCCCATTTTTACAGATGAGGTAACTGAGGCTCAGAGAAGTTAAGTGACTTGCCCAAGGTCACACAGCAGACTTGTGGTGGAGACGGGATTCGAACCCATGGTCTCTGACTCCAAAGCCCGGCCTCTTTCCACTGAGCCAAAATGCCACTAGATAATGGATGAAGGAAAATGCAGTGGATCTAAGTGCTATTGTACCAGAGTAGATGTCCCATAGGGGCCCAAAATTTTAGATTAGTCTCCTCTGCTCTCATTAGGCTATAATAGTCATCATCATCATCATCTTCACTGTGTTATTTGCTAAGCACTTCCTATATAGTAGGCACTGTAGTAAGCACTGGGTTGGATACAAGCAAATCAGGTTGGACACGGTCCCTGTCTCACATGGCGCTCCCGGTCTTAATCCCCATTTAACAGATGAGGGAACTGAGGCCCAGAGAAGCTGAGTGACCCAAGGTCACTCGTCAGACAATTAATGAAGCTGGGATTAGAACCCAGGTCCTTCTGACTCCCAGGCTGTGCTGCCAGTGCTTTATAACACATTGCCTCCTGGGGAACAATGACGATCACTGATTCCACAGTTTCCAGAGTCGCATGAAAAAGAAAATCCTGCCTAAGAGAATCTGAAAGTGAGATCGGATGCCAAGCGTGAACAAAAGATATTCACGTGCGATGAAGGGAGCGGAGATAGAAGATACCGCCTCTCAAGAGCATGTGGAGTTCACCAGCTAAAATACTCCAGCTGGAGAGAAGAAGATTGAGTGGTTATTGCCAAAGCTCTGGGATCTAGATAAGGGCCAACAGCTACCCTAGGAAACTTCAAGTGAATTATTGTAACTCGTTGAGGATGCCGCTGGAACAATGGATCGGAAGTCAGGAAAGTGACAGCTCTTACATAAATAGAGCTTCCAAGTTTCACATCGGAGATTAAAAGTCTAGCAGGCAAAGTCTGTGGGACAGGAGGAAAATTGGCACGTTGGAGGGGGAGTTGGCCAAAGGGCAGGAAACAAAAGGTAGCAATAAAGCTGAATGTTTCGAGTTAGGAAGGGATTGTTGGTTGATGAACTGCAGGAAAGAGATTTGGGGCTGCGACGTTTTATTAGTTTTGGATGCTGAGAGCCAAAGCATCTTATCCAAGTTTCCAGAGATTATAGTAATACGAAAGGCAAAGCAATAATAAGGGACAAAACCATCAAATAAAAAAAAAGATTTATCCCGTTTAGTCACCTGGGATGGCAAATGGTAGATGTCATGCAATGCAAATAAATGCTGGATAACAAGTTATTAGAGCAAAGGCTAATGGGTGAGTGTGCGTGCGTGCGTATGCGTGCGTGGAATTGAATTTGAAGCCAAGTGGCAAAGGAGAGAGTGAGCTAAAGGAAAGTCATCGTTGTCCGAAAGTTGGACTGACAATGAAGCTAATGTGATGATATGAGGAACAGGAAGAATGGAGATTGAATAATAATAATGATAATAATACTATTTGTTCGGTGCTTATTATGTGCCAAGCACTGTACTAAGTTCTGAGGTAGATACAAGACAATCAGATCCCACATGGGCCTAAGTAGGAAGGAGAACAGGTATTAAACCCCCATTTTGCAGATGAGAGAACTGAGGCACTGAGAAGTGAAGTGACTTGCCCAAGGTCACACAGCAGATAAATGGTCCCAGGCCCTCTGGCTTCCAGTCCTGTGTTCTTTCCACTAGTTCATGCTTCTTCTCGTTATTACTGGGGCAAAGGGAAAATCTGAATATTTCTCTAGTCTTGATCCTTTTCATTTCACAACATCTTCACCATCACTCTCTCCGGGTAACAGGTACTGGGTATGCCCAGGGCCCATGGCTCTGTCTTTACAGGTAAGTGTTTGGGAGGGGAGGAACTAGGATTTGGTTGGAGCTGCATCATATAAAGGAGCCTCCTGAAAATATAGCAATCATTCAACAGTATTTATTGAGTTTCAATGGGTGTACCTCTGTCTTAGTGTCGGTAAGACTTGGTAATCTCTGATTCCACCATCATCCTATCCACTTGGTCGTGGAAAATTGAGGCAATTATTGGGAATGGAGAGGCTGATGGTTTGGGATTGGAGGAAATCTTGGACTAAATCAAAAGAGGAACATCTCTGGGGCTCGTTGTGGGCTCGTTGTGGGCAGGGAACATATGGTGTGTGCCAAGCACGGTTCTAAGCATTGAGCACTGTTCTAAGCACTCAAATACAACCTAACCAGGTTGGACACAGTCTCCGTCCCACTTGGGGCTCAAAGTCTTAATTCCCATTGTACAGATGAGGGAGCTGCAGCCCAAGGAAGTGAAGTGACTTCCCCAAGGTCACACAGCAGACAGGTGGCGGAGCTGGGATTAGAACCCAGGTCCACGTGACTCAGGCTCTTGCTCTATCCACTAGGCGACACAGCTCCTCCTGGTGATCCCAGGACTTCAAGGAACCAAGTGAGATCCAATCAATCAATCAATCAATCTTATTTATTGAGCACATACTGTGTGCAGAGCACTGTACTAAGAGCTTGGGAAGTACAAGTTGGCAACATATAGAGACGGTCCCTACCCAACAGTGGGCTCACATAGTTAGTTTCCCACTCTGGCTCTTTTTCTGGTCAACATTTTTAATCTTTTCATTGGGATCGGGTCAAATCATGATGACGATCCTGACCCATAAGCCACAAGGAAAGTGCTAACTAGGGCCAAAATGTATATTTGAAGCTAGGCCAGCTTCAGATATCTTATGCTTGTTCAGGGCTACTGGAACATCTAGTTTCTAAGCCTGCTAGATTGTAAACTCCTTCAGGGTGGAGTACATGACTACTTACTCTACTATATGCTTCCAAGCACTAAGAACAGGTCCCTGCACACAGTAAGTGCTCAATAAATGCCACTGATGGATTGGCATTTCTCATTGAACGTAGACACCCTTAATAATAATAATAATGATAGTATTTGTTAAGCGCTTACTATGTGCAAAGCACTGTTCTAAGTGCTGGGGGGGGGGATACAAGGTGATCAGGTTGTCCCACATGGGGCTCACAATCTTAATCCCCATTCTCCAAATGAGGTAGCTGAGGCACATTGAAGCTAAGTGACTTGCCCAGTTGGGAAGCTGACAGGTTGCCAGCAGGTACTTCTTTCTTCTCATCTCTTTTCCCCTCTGTCTTCCTCCATTCCTTTCTCATCCCCATTCCTGATGCCTTCTTCCAAAAGTCATTTCTGCCTTTGCAACTAACTACGCTTTCGGGGAGGCCTCCAGTCGCTTCCTCTTCTCCACTTCAGAATCAGGCAGGAGTAGCAATAGCCATTTGTTTCACCTGATAATGTCACCCGTTCCTCTTCCAGAAAATGCACTGCTTTGTAATTTATTCATTTCTATTAACATCTGTCTCCCCCTCTAGACTATAAGCTCTTTGTGGGCAGGGAATGTGTCTGTTTATTGTTATACTGTACTCTTCCAAATGCTTGGCACAGCTCTGCACCTAGTAAGAGTTCAGTAAATACAGATGAATGAATGAATGAATTAAGATCACCCTCACCCCAGCCCAATGCCCTGGGTCTGATTCAGAAAAGGACAAAGCACTGGAAAGTGAGGCCTATGAGGAAGACCTGAGGGCAGGCAATGTCACTGTTTATTGTTGTATTGCCCTTTCCCAAGCGCTTAGTACAGTGCTCTGCACACGGTAAGCCCTCAGTTCTAGGCTGTGAGCCTGGTGTGGGCAGGGATTGTCTCTCTTTGTTGCCAAATTGTACTTTCCAAGCGCTTAGTATAGTGTTCTGCACACGGTAAGCACTCAATAAATACATTTGAAAGAATGAATGAATACAATCGAGTGAATTAATGAATGAAAAGTCAAAAGGAACCGAGACTTTTGAGCCAATTTCCCACCTCAAGGCAGCAAGACGGCCAAATTCGAGAGAGTCAAGAAGGACCTCATCCCCCTCCTTGTAATCATAAGCCTGTCAAAGTCCATCATCTTCATTCCTCGAAGCAGAAAGAGTTGGAATCGGAGGAAAATATGTGAGTCTATTCTCCAAACACTGGGACTATCTTTGCCCACAAACGACGGCTGCTTTCCTGCCTCAGCACGTCTCAGGATGCTTGACACTTGAAGGATTTCAGAAGTGCTGTGTTTGGGATGGGACCTTCAGGATGTGGTCTCTCAGAGGCAGGCCCCATTTATGCAAGCCAATTTTAGACAAGACATCCAGCGTCACCAAGGGCCGGTTTATTGGCTCTGAGAAAGCAAAGAGCGGCTCTGCACCAAATGGAACCAAAAAAAAAAAAAAAGATTTTGTTTTCACCAATTATTAAGAAGAAAATTTACTCGTGGGAATAATTAAACTATTAGAGATGGGGGAATTTGGAGGTCCACACCAGGCCAAATCTCAGTGCAAGTCTGGCACCACTAGTTTGGGATCTTAAGAGTCTGTAGGAATAAAGCAGGCTGCCTGGAACACCTGCTCTTCATCAGTGGTACTTAATGAGTGCTTACTATGTGCAGAAGACTGTACTAAGCGCTTGGGAGAGTATAGTTCACCAAAGTTGGTAGAGATACTCCCTGCCATGATAGACATGTTCCTCTCTTGACTGTAAGCTCATTGTGGGCAGGGGATATGTCTGTTTATCGTTGTACTGTACTCTCCCAAGCACTTAGTACAGTGCTCTGCACACAGTAAGCCCTCAATAAATTCAGTTGAATTGAATGAATGAATGAATGAATGCTCACTACGACCTTACAATCAATCAATCAATCAATCGATCAATCGTATTTATTGAGCACTTACCGTATGCAGAGCACTGTACTAAGTGCTTGGGAAGTACAAGTTGGCATCATATAGAGACAGTCCCTACCCAACAGTGGGCTTACAGCCTGGAGCAAGAGACAGACATTAATATAAATGCATAATTTATAATGTATAATTTACAGAGAAGGACATAAGTGCTACTCTGTACAGGACAAGAGCATTTGACGAGGATCCATAAATTGGACCCATTAATTTCTAGGCCTGAAGCTTCTCATTCATTCTCGAGAACGCCCAAGCTCCCGGATTTATTCGTCGCACTCCTTTCTGGGAGACGGTCTTTGCTCTCCAGCCAGAACATTTCCATCCATAACACGAGGTCTCGCTTTCTTTCTGAGGCTGCAATTAGCTCCTACCCTGTGTTTGCACTCTTACCTTAAAGATATTTTTAGGCTCTGGTCTCGTTTCATCACATTATTCTCAATCTTTTGCGCTCCAGATGATTTAAATTGAGCTCCTGTCTTCAGCTTCCCTTGCTACACAGGATGTGTTTAGCAAGTCTGTTTCGCCCACCTTTAATTCCCTACTTCAATCACTGTCTTCAGGAAATAAATGTAACTACTTCCAAAGTTGTCGCTCCTAGTAATCAAGGAACAACACAAAGTTAGAACGCAAACCCATCCACCCCCGACACACCTACATATCACAGATGCTTAAGAAAGACTTTGAAATACTTTTTTTCCTTCATCTACATCAATAATAATAATAATAATGATAAAGATGGTGTTTATTAAGCATTTACTATGTGTCAAACAGTTCTAAAAGCTGGGTTAGGTATAAGTTAATAGGGTTGGACATAGTTCCAATCCCTCATCAGGTTCACAATCTAAGTAGTAGGGAGAACAAGTATCGAATCCCCAACTTACAGATGACGAAAATGAGGCAGAGAGAAGTTAAGACAAAGTCTTACAGTCAACAAGTGGCATATCCAGAATTAGAACCCAGACCTTTTTACTTCCAGGCCCAAGTCTTTCTACTAGGCCACTCTGCTTCCATTAAGTCTAGGTACATATCACTGGTGGTCTCAGAGGTGTGGGTAACACATTCTTTTCTTACTTGAGGAGTGAAAACTGTCTTGAAACATGGTAGAAGATTTAGAATAATAATAATAATTATGGTGTTTGTTAAGCACTTACTTTGTGCCAGACACTTTCCTAAGCACCAGGGTGAATATAAGCAAATCGGGTTGGACACAGTCCCTGTACTGCACGGGGGTCACAGTCTTGATCCCCATTTTACGGATGAGGTAACTGAGACCCAGAGAGGTGAAGTGACTTGCCCAAGGTCCCACAGCAGACAAGCGGGGGGAGCCGGGATTAGAACCCATGCCACTATGCCACGCAAGATGACATAAACAAAAAGCAGACAATGATTCCACTCTCTTTCTTCCAGTCCTCTATGTTCCCTATGCAATTATCTTTCTATCAGCCCTGAAAATTAGCAGCAGCCCATACGCTCAGGGTCTAGAGGAAAATTCAAAAGACTTAAAATGAGTTTAATAATTTCTCCCTTCTGTTCCTGACTTTTGGTGTTTTAAAGAGGTGAGGGAATTTCAGCTTTGCTCTAGTCAGGCAACAATCCTATGTTGGCATTTTTTTAATGGCATTTATTAAGCGCTTACTATGTGCAAAGCACTGTTCTAAGCACTGGGAAGGTTAGAAGGTGGTCAAGTTGTCCCACAGCGGGCTCACAGTCTTAATCCCCATTCTCCAGATGAGGTAACTGAGGCACAGAGAAGTGAAGTGACTTGCCCAAAGTCACACAGCTGACAACTGGCAGAGCTGGGATTTGAACCCATGACTTCTGACTCCAAAGCCCTTGCTCTTTCCACTGAGCCACACTGCTTCTCCATTTGTGTCTTTTAGCCTAGGGACAGGAGATTTTATGAGAGAGAACATAATTTAGCAAGTTAAAAAATGGTCAGGTCCAGTATAACTGAGCCAGTGGCCATTCCAATGCTCCACCAGCTCTGGGTTCACCCCATCTTTTCTCTGTCAACATCGATATTGAGCCCCCTCAAAATGCATAATGCTGTAATAATAATAATAACAATAATAATAATAATGATAGTATTTGTTAAGCACTAATATATATGAAGCACTGTATTGGGTGCTTGGGCAGATGCAAGATAATCAGGACAGAGACAGTCCCTGAACCACATGGGGCTCAAAGTGTAAATTCACAAAGTAAAACTTATTATCGGTAAACTTTAAAGGGGAGAAATAGCTCCTCTCCTCAATAACAGGAGCTATTAGCCTCAAGAATCTTACAATCCATCACCTACAAATAAGGAAGAGCAACAAACTGTACAGTCAACTTACATATAATAATAATGGTATTTGTTAAGCGCTTAGTATGTGCAAAACACTGTTCTAAGCACTTGGGGGATATAAAGTAATCAGATTGTTCCACGTGGGGCTCACAGTCTTAATCTCCATTTTACAGATGAGGGAACTGAGGCCCAGAGAAGTTAAGTGGCTTGCCCAAGGTCACACAGCTGGCAAGCGGTGGAGCTGGGATTCGAACCCATGACCGCCGACTCCCAAGCCCGGGCTGTTTCCACTGAGCCATGCTGCTTCTAGATACGTGCTGGTGTACTCGCACGGCATCTTTTTAGAAATTACAATCTGAGGGAGAAAGTTTCAGGCTACGGTTCCAGGTAGATTCTGGGTAATGCACGCGTGGTGTGGGGATCTTGCACAATTACGCTGTGGGCTGCTGGGACGTGAGTTGTGTAGGTGGAGTGAGTGGGCTGGGCTGCTAGGCCAAAAAATTTCCCAAGACCAGGGAAAATGGGAAGGGGTGTAAAGAGAAAAGTCAAGGCTGGGAGGGTTAGATTTGGGGGTCACCAAAGAGAGGTAATAGAATAAATCTTGTGTTGGTTATGGGCAGGGATCTTGTCTATCATCAACGCTTAGTACATACAGTGCTCTGTACATGGTAAGCACTCAATAGGTGCCACTGATCGATTGACTGTTAAGCTTCTAAGAGGATATATTGAAGTGGAGTCAGAGGAATCAGGTAGAAAGCCTTGGGGCCAGCCCACTGTTGGGTAGGGACTGTCTATATGTTGCCAACTTGTACTTCCCAAGCGCTTAGTACAGTGCTCTGCACACAGTAAGCGCTCAATAAATACAATTGATGGTGATGATGATGATGATAAATACGATTGATGATGACGATGAGAACAGCTGTCCCCAGAAGTAAGAAGAGTGCATGTTTCCTGAGTTCAAGAGTGCATGTCTCCTGAGTTCTTTCCAAGATCTATTATAAAATGGGAGGTGGATCTGGGGTCTTAGTTCCCAAACAGGCTTCCCCCTCCTTGAATGAAGAGTTCAATCAATCAATTGATGGTATTTACTGAGCACTAACTCTTTGCAGAGCATTGAACAAAGCACTTGGGAGAGTAGAATACAGTCAGTAGACACTATTCTTGCCCTCAAAGAGCATCCACTCTAAAGGAAAGAGTTAGGGCCAAAGTCGCTGAGCAAGTGGGGATCCATCTTGGAGGTGGATGATGATGATGATGGTATATCATCATGGTATATAAGTGCTCTGCACACAGTAAGCGCTCAATAAATACGATTGATGATGATACGTTAAGTGCTTACTATGTGTCAAGCACTGCTCTAAGCATTGGGGTAGATACAAGGTTATCAAGGAGAACGCCGCCCCTGTCCCATGTGGAGCTCAAAGTCTTAATCTTATTTCACAGATGAGGTAACTGAGGCCCAGAGAATTTAAGTGACTTGCCCAAGGTCACACAGCAGGCAAGTGGTAGATCAGGGATTAGAACCCAAGTCCCCTGAGACAGGACACTTTCTTTCCACAGTTTGCTTGTCTGTCTTTGTTCAACTCCGTCTGCTCAGACAGGCTTGGAAATGGCTCCCAGGAAAGAATTATGGCACTGTCTAAAGCGATGCAACAAGATGTCATCTTCCCAGCTCACTCGTGGAAAGTGAATTTACGGGAAGAATGGGCTAAAAAAGAAAAGCACCAGAGAACATCACCTTAGAGACAAAAGCGCTGGATTGATTTTGTGAAGGTCCTCTGTTATTTCACTTAAAGGAGCACAGGGATAGACTTTGTTGTTTTACTGATGATCACTTATCAAAATCAACCTGCACCAAGCTCCGCTTTCGCTAAAGAAACATGTGAAATCAAACCAACAGGCATGAATCCACACCTGTGTTCGCTCATGCACATAGACTCTCTGGGCTATTTATATACCTTTACCAGTCCAACACAAACATGCTGAGTCCTGTATCACTGGGCCAGCTGAGTGAGACTGTGTTCTGTGCCCAAACTCGGCTTCTGAACATCTGCCGATTTGTCAGGAGGCTTTCGGCGGTAACCCCTACGACTGGGAAATTCCGTGGACAAATTAGAGAGAGATTAAAAGAAAAAAAAGCCAAATCTTCCAATCCCAAA
Organism: Tachyglossus aculeatus; assembly: GCF_015852505.1. Taxonomy (NCBI): domain Eukaryota; kingdom Metazoa; phylum Chordata; class Mammalia; order Monotremata; family Tachyglossidae; genus Tachyglossus; species Tachyglossus aculeatus. The sequence continues at coordinate 25,863,497 of NC_052074.1, read as the reverse complement.
GACACATTCCAGGCTGCTCCTGTCTACTGCGGTTCAAAAACCTTCCTGTCTGTGGCAGTTTCATCAGTCACGTTGTAGGAATAATTGTTTCCTCTGACCTCACTGACAGATCTCTCTGTACAAGCTCAGGGATCTTTGCAGCATCTCAGAACTTTTTAACTCTAAATGTTGTGGTGTTTGGTATGGGAGCCTATTTGTCCAGCCCGGTTCAAGTTTGAGCACAAACTTTATTATTATCATTATTACTATTATGGTCGTTGTTATTGTACTTGTTAAGCACTTACTGTGTACTAAGCACTGTTCTGAAGCGCTGGGATACATACAAGTTAGTCAGTTTGGACACATCCTTGTCCCACATGTGGTTCACAGGCCAAGTAGGAGGGTGACGGATTAAATCTCCATTTTACAGATGGGGTAACTGAGGCACAGAGAAGTTAAATGACCTGCCCAGGGTCACCCAGCAGACACTAGGCAGAGCTGGGATTAGAATCCAGGTCATCTGACTCCCAAGCCGGTGTTTTTTCCATAAGGAGACACTGCTTCTCTTGAATGCTGGGTTAAATGCCACTCTGCCAGGATGCTGAAATCTACCCAGAAAGAGCTGTGGGGGAGAGATTTTTAGAAAATCATGTAGAAGAACTGATATTTCTGAAAGAAAAAAAACATTACCTTGTAATGACCATCAGGCAACAGAAAAGGGGAGGTTGGGGAAGAGATTGCCAAGTATCTAATTGCCAAATGTTGGGCTTCTTTTCCATCGAGGTTTCTTGGAGCTCTTCTTGTCTGGTCCTATTGCATCCTGCTGAACAAGTAGTCGGTCAGCTTGCACGTGTGTTTCCATCACGCAGTTTCTTCACTCAACGTGAGCCTGTTCTGGATTAAACACGATTCATGATTTGGCCCGAGGAGATTTGGTATAGAAAGAAACGTTTGTGGGAACGTGTGTGGTAAAGGTGAAGTTTGATGCTGCTACGCTTTTATGTTTAATGGTATTTGTCAAGTGCTTCCTAAGTGCCAGGCACTGTATTAAGCACCGGGGTAGATTCGAGTTCATTCATTCATTCATTCAATCGTATTTATTAAGCACTTACTGCATGCAGAGCACTGTACTAAGCACTTGGGAAGTACAAGTTGTTAATGTTTACTATGTGTGTTGAGCACTGTGCTAAGTGCTGGGGTCAATACAAGGAAACTGGGTCCTACACTCTCTTCAGTCCCCTCTCAATAACGATAATAATAAATTTTTATGGTACCTGTTAAATGCTTACTATGTGTGTCGAGCACTGGGCTAAGTGCTGGGGTAGATACAAGGAAACTGGGTCCTACACTCTCTTCAGTCCCCTCTCAATAACGATAATAATAAATTTTTATGGTACTTGTTAAATGCTTACCATGTGTGTCGAGCACTGGTCTAAGTGCTGGGGCAGATACAAGGAAACTGGGTCCCACATGGGGCTCACATTCTGAGCAGGAAGAACGGGTACTGAATCCCCATTTTGCCAAGCTTGCATTTTACAGAAATGAAGCACAGAGAAGTTAGGTGAGTTGCCCAAGGTCACACAGCTGACAAGTGGCAGAATGGGGATTAGAACTTGGCCCCTCTTACTCCCAGGCTCAAGCTCCTTCCATTAGCCCATGCTCTTTCTCTCAATCGCCTCTTGGATAAATCATTCCAGTTCTGTTGGCTTTGCTGTCCAACTTTCAAAACAATCCAGAGCGTCCCTTTAGACAGTAAGCTTGTTTAGGGCAGGGAACATGTCTACCAACTTCTAGACTGTGAGCCCACTGTTGGGTAGGGACCATCTCTATATGTTGCCAACTTGTACTTCCCAGGCGCTTAGTACAGTGCTCTGCACACAGTAAGTGCTCAATAAATACGATTGAATGAATGAATGAATGAACTCTGTTACATGGTACTCGGGAGTGCTCTGCACACAGTAAGTGCTCAATAAATGCAATTGACTAATTGATTTCCTTTGAACACCTTCAAGTTCTTCAGCGCTCATTCTTATACTAGCTGATGTTGCTGCACATGGATTGAGAAGCAGCGTGGCTCAGTGGAAACAGCCCGGGCTTTGGAGTCAGTGGTCATGGGTTCAAATCCCGGCTCTGCCAACTGTCAGCTGTGTGACTTTGGGCAAGTCACTTCACTTCTCTGTGCCTCAGTTCCCCCATCTGTAAAATGGGGATTGACTGTGAGCCCCCCCGGGACAACCTGATCACCTTGTATCCCCCCAGTGCTTAGAACAATGCTTTGCACATAGTAAGTGCTTAATAAATGCCATTATTGTTATTATTATTATTCTGCTGCTTAATAAACCAACCACAGAGCCGTTTTCACTCTTTGGTCATCCATTTCCCTTTCATCATGGTATGTGTGACATACTGCTTTCAAGAAGCTGAGACTAGACTAGACTAGACTATGAGCCCGTTGTTGGGTAGGGTCTGTCTCTATATGTTGCCAACTTGTACTTCCCAAGCACCTAGTACAGTGCTCTGCACACAGTAAGCGCTCAATAAATACCATTGAATGAATGAGAGAAAGGAATGAATCAAGGGTGATAGTGGTGGTGCTGTTTGGCTGGAGCCCACGATAGTCTACATTTAATTATGCACATCCCTTTGCTCCATTTCCTCCTGTATCTCATCTCTCTTCCTCTGATCTACCTAGACCTACTTTATCATAACTTGTCATCTGCACATAGAAAGAATGCACTTGGCCCTTCGTTTCCTTGATTTATTTATTTATTTTATTTGTACATATCTATTCTATTTATTTTATTTTGTTAGTATGTTTGGTTTTGTTCTCTGTCTCCCCCTTTTAGACTGTGAGCCCACTATTGGGTAGGGACTGTCTCTATGTGTTGCCAATTTGTACTTCCCAAGTGCTTAGTACAGTGCTCTGCACATAGTAAGCGCTCAATAAATACGATTGATGATGATGATGATTCCCTTCGGTCGCCAAATATTTTCCTACGCTCGTGCAACTTTTCTTTCTAAACCTGGCTCCGCCACTTGTCAGCTGGGTGACCTTGGGCAAGTCACTTTACTTCTCTGTGCCTCAGTTTCCTCATCTGCAAAATACCGGTTCTCCCTCCTGCTTAGACAGTGAGCAGCGTGTGGAACAGGGACTGTGCATGGCCTGTTTATCTTGTAACTACCCCAGATCTTGGCACTGAGTACCCTCTCTACAAACGGCCAAACTGAGGACCTTTCCGTCTTCAAGTCCCTCTTGAATATATTCTTGGTCTGAATCCTTCTGTTGCCCACAATCTTGGTCCAACTGGCATGCCCTTTAAGGAGAAAACCAATTAAAATAAAACCAAAGCAGGTGCCAAATCCAGAACCCAGCGTCCAGCCTTTTCAGCTCCTTGTCAACTGGACAAACCGATGCTATTTTTCTCAGCCAGACTGGGGTCTGGCACTTCCTCTAGGTTCTGGAAAACACCGAACTCATGCGACACTAAACTCTTGTCACCGAACGAGGAGGGTTAGAGAAATTAATAGTCGGAAACAGGGTTCTCAAAAGAATAACAGATTTCCTCTTTTTTACCGAATGCGTCAAACTCTTCCAAGTTTCGTTGCGTGGAAGCTGGAACTGGATGAAGTGAGATTTGACTCATTTCTTCTGAGTATCAAGTACTGTACTTAACAAGCTGGCTGCATTGTGTACTCTATTTTGTTTCTTAATAGCCTGATTAATCCATTGTAAACAAGAGTAAATCAAGCAGCAGAGGTTTTACAGAACAAATGACCTAATCAATGGTGCTGAAAACTATTGTCCTGGGGAGATCAGGACCTTTCCCTTAACTCTAGCTGGAACCAAGTGTTTTCATAGCTAGAACGGGGTTTGGGAATAGGTTATATCATCAGGGCTACTGCTGCTTGTCTTCTAGGCCGGTTTGGGTGGTGGGGGCCTGGTCTTGTTGTGATGATAATAATAATAATAATAATAATAATAATAATAATAATAATAATAATAATAATAATAGAATTTATTAAGCGCTTACTATGTGCAAAGCACTGTTCTAAGCGCTGGGGAGGTTACAAGGTGATCAGGTTGTCCCACGGGGGGCTCACAGTCTTAATCCCCATTTTACAGATGAGGTAACTGAGGCCCAGAGAAGCTGACCTGCCCAAAGTCACACTGCTGACAATTGGCGGAGCCAGGATTTGAACCCATGACCTCTGACTCCAAAGCCCATGTTCTTGCCACTGAGCCACACTGCCTGTCCTTCCAAAATTGCAGATACCACAGACAACAGGAGATGCTGAGGGCCAACAATTCTTTTCCCCACGAGTCAAAAAAAATGAAGATGACAAATGCTAGTACTCCCTTCCACCACATTATCTGATTCCCAGTTAGGTAAATGCGTTGACGGCAAGATGACACAGTCCAGATAATAATAATAATATTTGTTAAGCGCTTACTATGTGCAAAGCACTGTTCTAAGCGCTGGGGAGGTGACAAGGTAATCAGGTTGTCCCACGGGGGGCTTACAGTTTTAATCCCCATTTTACAGATGTGGTAACTGAGGCCCAGAGAAGTTAAGCGATTTGCCCAAAGTCAAACAGCTGACAGTTGGTGGAGCCGGAATTCGAACCCATGACCTCTGACTCCAAGATGTTCACTGAGATGGTCGTTCTGGGAGGGATGGAGGAGTGAGCGGGGAGCATGGATCAAGGCAGAGACTGAATTTCACGACTCGGAAGGATCGGGCCAGGGGGTCACTGTCGGGAGTGCTGGATGGATTTTTCCAGCCGTTTTTCAGGCCCAGATTTGTGCTGTGTAATCTGAATGCGTTTATCTGTTTCTGAAAATAGACAGGAATTTTTTCCAGAGTCTGGTCCAATCTGGCTGGGAGACACGAGGGAGAATTACAAGGATAAATTTGCATTTGGCCCAGGGAGCGGTCTTGGGCATTCCCCCAATCTTACCCTCCACCTCTCCTTGATATTGTCCCAGCAAAGTGACAACATCCTCAAGGCTTCTGAAGGGGGGAGTAGGCACTATTGGTGCCATTTAAGCAAAATGTATTCTTTCCCTCTCTCTGTTGCCCATTGCATTGGACTGGAGCCTCCCTTTTTGGGTAACAGGGATGGGGAGCTTTGTATCCTGTGGCTTCTGACTCCGGGCCTTGCTTAGCAGCGTGCTCTGCACACAGTAAATGCTCGGTAAATACTATCGATTGATTGGGCCAAGAATTGTGATATCATAGTGCCCCATCTAGACAAAAGACTTCTGAAAAGCCAATGTCAAAGAACAGAGGGAAGTCATTTGGCCTAAAATCGTACCCTGAGACGGCTGTACCTAGCTATTGTTGATTCCATATCTCCAGCTTAATTAAATCCGTGGGCATTATATGTTTTTTTTTTTCCTCCATCTTGATTGCCCAGAAGTATCACAAATTAACTTATCACGCACTTTCCATTCCTCTGAAATTTCAGGGAATTTGTATCATCACTTGAAGGTTAGGGCTGGGAACAGCCTCTCACCTCATAGCAATCAGTCAGTCAATCAATGGTGTTTATTGAATGCTTGGCTGCCCACATCTTGATATTGTTCATTCATTCAGTGGTATTTATTGAGCGCTTACTGTGTGCAGGGCACTGACTCCAAAACAAGCGATGTCATCAAGTGTCCTTCGCTTCATGCCAGACATGCTAAGGTAGGTGGCCTCTCCTTCTGTTTATTACCTCAGTTAATCAATCATTGCTATTTTGTATTTAATACTTACTTTGAGCAAAGCATATACCAAGAGTTTAGAAGAGTGTTGCTTCCCTTTCCTTCACTTGGAAGAGTACACTGTGAGCCCCTGTGGGACAACCTGATCACCTTGTAACCTCCCCCAGCTCTTAGAACAGTGCTTTGCACATAGTAAGCACTTAACAAATACCATCATCATTATTATTATTATTACAATAGAGTATTTCCCTTCTTGCTGCTTCCTCTTTCGCTTTTGTTTTATTCTGTTTTAATAGACTGTTAAAACAAAGGAAAGTGTTGAAGCAAGGAGCTCCAGGGTCTTTCCCCTTCCACTGTGGAGATTCTCTGCACTTCTAACCACCAAATGCCCATTTCACTCTAACCTCTACCAGTATTCTCATCACTGCAAGAATACCTTTGACCACCTCCCCCTACCCCCTATACATCTTCTGTTCGCCTGTATTGTGGTCCTTCTATTCACTATATTTTATCAATCAACGACATTTTTCAAGCACTTACTGTATGCAGAGCACTGTACTAAGTGCCTGGGAAAGTACAAAACAACAGTGCTGATAGACACGTTCCCTGATCTTTTCCCAAAAGCTGCTCAATTCTTATCTTCGTGGAGCCTCTGGAAACTTTGTTGGATCTCTCTCCCCTTTTGCATTTAGGACCCTTTCCACCTCTTCATCCCTATTCCCCACCTCCCGCAATCCTCCAGGAAGTTTGAAGTGAGGCTGTCCACTATTTCAGCAATCACCCTTTTGTTCTCTCTTGGGTCCAGTTGTCAACCTCTGACCTCTTGGCATGGAGAAGTGGCATAATAATAATAATAATAATAATAATAATGATGGTATTTGGTAAGTGCTTCCTAGGTGCAAAGCACTGTTCTAAGCGCTTGGGGGACACAAGGTAATCAGGTTGTCCCATGCGGGCTCACCATCTTAATCCCCATTTTACAGATGAGGGAACTGAGGCCCAGAGAAGTTAAGTGGCTTACCCAAGGTCACACAGCTGACAAGTGGTGGAGCCGGGATTCGAACCCGTGACCTCTGACTCCTAAGCCCGGGCTCTTTCCACTGTGCCACGCTGCTTCTCTGTGGCATCTGCTTGTCCTTTCAAAACTGCTCCCTTTTCCGCCACCTCCTCCTTTTCCTCCTCCTTTTCCTCCTCCTTTTCCCCCTCCTCTGCTTTTACTGTCTCCTGCCTCTAGGCAGATGACATAATCACATTCCCTTTCATCTTATGCATTGCATAGGATGGTATCTGTGCAATCCCAACAACCCTGATCCTGTTTCCCTCATTGGAAACTGGGTGAGGTTGATTAGTTGCTCCCTATTCACTAATGATAATAATAATAAAATAATGATAATAATGGTGGTATCTGTTAAGTGCTTTCTACCTGTCGAGCTCTATAGTAGATACAAGATCATCCGGTCTTGTACTGTGAGCCCATTGTTGGGTAGGGACCGTCCCTATATGTTGCCAACTTGTACTTCCCAAGCGCTTAGTACAGTGCTCTGCACACAGTAAGCGCTCAATAAATACGATTGAATGAATCCGGTCCCACATGGGGCTCACAGTCTAAGTAGGAGGAAGAATAGGTATTGAATCCCCTTATTTCAGATGAGGGAACTGAGGCACAGAGAAGTTAAGTGAGCTGCTCAAGTTCACACAGCAGATATGTGGTGGAGCCAGGATTAGAACCCGGGTCTTCTGACTCCCAAGCTGCTGCTTTTTCCACTAGACCACTCTGCTTCTTGTGATAGTGCTCACTTCTAGAGCTTCCACCTTCTCTATTTTTTTTTTTGCCCTCTCCTTGGGAGCCTCATTTTCCTTTGCACCTTTCCTCAAAAACGGTTCCCCAGAATTTTAACAGCTTTCCCCTCTAATTTCAAACTTCACTGCATCATCCTTCCCGTGTTTCTTGTCACAACTCTCCTTATTTACTTCAACTGGGATTTCAGCATAAACATCATATGTTTGAATGCACTGCTATATCTCTTACCCGTCCATTGAGGCTGCAATATTTATGGTCTGCAATGATGACTATGGGGTTCAGATTTTGGGAAAAGATCAGGGAATAAGTCTTCCAACTCTGTTGTTTTGTACTCTCCCAAGTGCTTGGTACAGTGCTCTTCACACAGTAAGTGCTCAATAAATACCATCGATTGATAAAACATAGTGAATTGGGGGGCCGCCACACAGAAGAACACAGGTGGAGGTCAAAGGTATTCCCAGAGTGACAGACTCTGAGAGAGGGGATAGTGAAATAGACACATAAATAATGCTCTTCTTTCATCCCCACATCAGATAAATATAATACCTGATGCATAAACCCTCAGATAGGAGACCATCATCCGAGAACATCAATCAGTGATTTCCAGACTGGAGGCTCATCATTTTAGTCATCCTGAAAACCTCCTTCAAATATGGGGACTGACGATGTTGTTACATAAAGTCTTGATTCTGTGGCCCAGCAGAGTCCATAAGTAAAACTATATTCCTCGTTCTTGTCAGAGGCCCTTTCCTGATCCGAACTAGCCAAATTTCCTTCCGTCTCCCTCTTCCCATGACTAGATAATCTTCTTTCCTCGGTCTAGCCAGGCACAAGCCATTTCCCTTGAGCAGAACATTTCTCTGCCACATTCAGCATCTTACCTCATGTGGCAATAAGATCCCTGTGAAGTCTTACAGTCGGACTTGAGATAATCTTATCACCAGTCCTACATTTTTTAAGCTCTTCCTTCTCTTTTCTCATACAGGACCTCAAGAAACCTCTCGACATTGATCTTGGTATTGTTCCTTCTGGCTTGATCTCTTTGGCCTGTGGCTCATTTAATTCTCTCTCCAGTTTTTTGTAAAACCCCACAAGTCTCCACCAATGCCTGGAGCGCTTACCATCATCATCTATCAATCAATTGTATTTATTGAGCGCTTACAGTGTGCAGAGCCCTGTACTAGGAGATTGGGAGACTATATCAGAGTTACTAGAACATTCCCTGCCCACAACAGGCTTGCGGTTTAGAGAACAGGGAGAATATCAATAAATGACATCAATTGATCTATCGATTGATTCTGGAGCACAGCAGGACACACAGGCCGGTCTGTCTCCAGCTCCGGCTTTTTAAAGTTCAGGGACCAACACTGCCCTGTATTGGCCCCAGTGTGTCAGGGAAACATCCCAAAACACCGCCACGGGCACTGGCATCAGAACATGGAGGAGAACGGCCAAAAAAGCAAGAATGAGCTGGAAGTGGAGAAAGGAAAATGAAGTCAGAGATAAAGGGAGAGAAGTGGATGATAAAGAACGCCACCTAATATGAACAGAACTAAAGCAATGAGATGAAAAGTAATATTTTAGCCAGAACTGGAACTGGAAAAGAATAACCTGAGACTGGCCACTGAGCTCATTTTAAAACACAGCTTGTAGCAGAGCAGGAAGGAATTTTTAAATGGCATTTGTCAAGCGCTTACTATGTGCCAGACACTGTACGAAGCGCTGGGGTAGATACAAGCAAATTGGGTTGGGATAGGGACTCACACTCTTTTTACATCCCCATTTTACAGGTGAGGCAACTGAGGCCCAGAGAAGTGAAGTGACTTAAGAGAAGCAGACAAGTGGCAGAGCTGCGATTAGAACCCAGTCCTCAAGCCTGTGTTTTTTCCACTAGGCCATGCTGTTTCTCAAATTTAGAGAAAGGTAAAGAGTGTGGGTAGAACAGCATGGGAAACAACAAACACCTAGCTTTTTCCTGGATATCTCTTTCTGTCTCTCTCTCTCTCTCTCTCTCCTCTCCTGCTACACACCACTCTTCCGAAAATAGGTGCATTTCCCCATAGAGGTGAAGTATCTTCACTCAAGCCAACGTTCAGCTGAAATTTTACCTGCTCTGTTTCCCCGGGACAGGAGACATGAAGAACGTTATCTCGGTCCCTCTAGGCGTGAGTGTGGATGGTAAACTGAGGCAACAGGCTCAAAGGGTGAAGTGCAACAGGACACAAGGGGAGAGTCTCATCTTTCTTAGCTCCTGCCCTGAATATGAACTGGCAGGCTCTATAGAAGTTGGAAGGCAGGGTCTGGAAGGGTGGAGAAATAAGATGCATTTTAGGCAGTGCTGAGGGCTGAAGGAGAGAATGGAATTGGATAGCACCAAATGATGACCAGATGTCTCCAACCTACGATGTAGGTGAAATATTAATCAATCAGTCATATTTGTTGAGCACTTTCTGTGTGCAAAGATCTGTGCTAAGTGCTTGGGAAAGTACACTCTAACAATATAACAGAGTTTATAAAAATAATAGCATCTCAAACAAGGCTTTCTGTTAGTTCCAAACCAGGACAGGCCCCTGGAACTGATTTTCAGCTCCTTGAGATAAAGGAATCCATTGTCTACTTCCTTTCTCCATCAACCAATGCCACGTTCATTCATTCATTCAATCGTAGTTATTGAGCGCTTACTGTGTGCAGAGCACTGTACTAAGCGCTTGGGAAGTACAAGTCGGCAACATATAGAGACAGCCCCTACCTAACAACGGGCTCACAGTCTAGAAGGGGTAGAGAGAGACAATGAAACAAAACATGTAGACAGGTGTCAAAATCGTCATAACAAATAGAATTATAGCTATATGCACATCATTAACAAAATAAATAGAAGAGTAAATATGTACAAGTAAAAGAAATAGAGTAATAAATCTGTACAAATATCGGACCCATTAGGTGCTTCATAAAACTCTGACCTTGTATAAATCCCTTGAGCACAGATGGGCTTGGAGGAGAGGGAAGGCGTGGCCCATACCGTAAGAAAGAGAAGCTCAGTGGATTTTCCCTGGCCTTGGGGAGCAACAGAACAGTGAGGAAACAGGAATGGAGGGGGAGCTCCCTCTCCCTTCATTCATTCATTCATTCAATCATATTTATTGAGCACTTACTGTGGGCAGAGCACTGTACTAAGCGCTTGGGAAGTACAAGTCAGTAACATATAGAGACCGTCCCTACCCAACAACGGGCTCACAGTCTAGAAGGGGGAGACAGACAACAGAACAAAACATGAGACAGGTGTCAAAATCGTCAGAACAGATAGAATTAAAGCTATATGCACATGATTAACAAAATAAATAGTAAATATATGCAAGTAATAGAGCCATAAATCTGTACCAATATATATACAGGTGCTGTGGGGAGGGGAAAGAGGTAGGGCGGGGAAGATGGGGAGGAGGGGAGGAAAAAGCGGGCTCAGCCTGGGAAGGCCTTCAGCACTACAACAGCGAGATTTCAACTCGTGGCTGACTCCATCGCCACGCTACGTTTCCTCCTGATGAAGGACAATCCTTTGGGCTCGGCGCTGAGCTGCAGTGCGCTAAAAATAACCGTGTCCGACGTGATGAATGGGGAAGGCATTTGCTCTCCTTCTTCTGCCTGAACGTTCAGGCTTGAATCATGTTGGGATGTGACATTCTGTTAACATAAGCACTTTAGTTTTCTCCCAGGCATCCTTCAGCCTGACACTCATCCTCAGAGGGGGTCCCTCTGTTTTGGGGGTTGATGGTATTTAATATCGCTCCCGAGACTAACCTACCCCCTTATTTGTTTGTCATCAGTCTTGTGTTGACTAAGGCCAAGACCAACCCCACTCATCTACCACAGGCTTGAGCTGAGTGTGGATTGACACCCAAGGGGAGGTTACAAGGTGATCAGGTTGTTCCATGGCAGGGGGCTCACAGTCTTAATCCCCATTTTACAGATGCAGTAACTGAGGCCCAGAGAAGTGAAGTGACTTGCCCAAAGTCACACAGCTGACACTTGGTGGAGCCCGGATTTGAACCCATGACTTCTGACTCCAAAGCCCGAGCTCTTTCCACTGAGCCACGCTGCCCCCTTATTAGCTTGTCATCAGTCTTGTGTTGGCGAAGGCCAAGAGCAACCCCACTCATCTACCACAGGCTTGAGCTGAGCGTGGATTGACACCCAAGCAGTATGGTTTAGTGACAAGGTCACAGTCTTGGGAGTCAGAGGACCTGAGTTCTAATCCCAGTTCTGCCATTTGCTTGCCGGGTGACCTTGCAAGTCACTTAACTGTGTGGCATTTTCCTCATCTGTAAAATGGGGATTCAGTGCCTATTCTCCCTGCCGGGCAGGAACAGTGTCTGACCTGGTTATCTGGTATCTACCTTTCTGCCACATAGTAAGCCCTTAATAAATAGCCCTATGATTATTCTCAAATCTCCCATACAAGGAATAGAACTGGGATGGTGGGGTGGAGGGTAGAGGAAAGAGGGCAAAGAGACTTGTTCCCCATTCAGGGGAACCCACTGCCAAAACTGATCTCTTGTTTGAGTGGCTTGCAGGATCCTGATATAAATATGCCTATTCAGTGCCAGCTTCTTTCAAAATCAACAGGCCTAGATTCTCCTTGGGCCTTAATCCAGACTGATAGTTCTCAAATGGTGAACCCTGAATGCTCTTTGTCAATGCACTGTGGCAGCCATACGTGTCTGCTGCCTTGAGCCCCAGAACGCCGATTCTCCAGAACCTTCCCTGCTCGAGACTGCGGTGATTTTAAGTCCTGAAAATTCAGAGCTTTCTCATTCATTCAATCAGTTGTATTTATTGAGCGCTTACTGTGTGCAGAGCACTGTACGGAACAGATCTTTCAAAGGGCTGCTGATGCCCTTTTTTCTCCGATGTGGATGTGTGGGACTGAAAGGGGTGAGGATCACAGCTCTCCTACTCTCCTCCCCTCACTGAACAGCCCAGAGGAGGGAAGCAACCAGCTGGAGGAATAGAAATCCATTGTTTCATCCTCATCACCTTGGGAACCATCAGATTGGAGGGTTGAATGAGGAGACTGGGGAGCTGGATTCGATTTTTCAGGACTCTATCAGTCAATCACTGGTATTTATTGAGTGCTTACTATGTGTGGAGCACTGTACTAAGCACTTGGGAACGTACAATACAAGAATTGCATTGTACAATACAATTCGAGATACAATACAATACAACACGAGAAGCAGCGTGGCTCAGTGGAAAGAGCACGGGCTTTGGAGTCAGAGGTCATGGGTTCGAATCCTGGCTCCACCACATGTTCGCTGTGTGACCTTGGGCAAGTCACTTAACTTCTCTGAGCCTCAGTTACCTCATCTGTAAAAATGGGGATTAAGACTGTGAGCCCCACGTGGGACAACTTGATCACATTGTATCCCCCCAGCACTTAAAACAGTGCTTTGCACATAGTAAGCACCTAACAAATGCCATCATTATTAATACAGCAGGATTAGCAGATACGTTCCTTGCCCATAATGAGCTTACAGTCCGGTTGGGGAGGTAGACTGCTGGGAAAGTTCAGAGGGACGTATATTTTGGAAACCCTCTGGGCCTGAACAAAGCATATACCCCCCCACACACACACACACCAATACTTGCAGAGCAAGTTCTTCCTTTGGCTCATCCTTCTGACCTTGGCCCAGTCCAGATTTCCTCACCTTTGGTGATTTCCCAGCAGAAATTATTCTGCCAGGTCTTCCACCCTGACAGAAACTGCTTCCTTTTGTTTATGATATTTGTTAAATGCTTCCTATATGTCAAACACTGTTCTAAGTGCTGGGTCAGATACAAGTTAATAAATTGGACAGAGCCCCAGTCCCATCGGAGCTTGCAGTCTAAGTAGGATGGAGAACGGCTGAGGAAACTGAGCCCCAGAGAAGTGAAGTGACTTAACCAAGGTCACACAACGGGCAGCTGGCCAAGCCGGGATTAGAACCCAGGTCCCAAGCAGGTGTTCTTTCCACTAGGTCACGCCGCTTCTCCTGGATAAATTGTCCTTTTTGACGGTTGATGAGTTCCAGTCAATTAGTACAGTGCTCTGCACACAGTAAGCGCTCAATAAATAGGCTTGAATGAATGAGAAGGCTAGTAGCAGACCTGGGATTCCTGACTCCCCACGCCAGGCTCTTTCCACTAGACCACGAATAAATGAAGGCAAGTTAAGGCAAATAAATGTAGGCAAATTAATCTATTTCAGATAGAAAGACCTTAGAGTGTAGAACTGAGAGTGATTTACTTTGCCCAGGTGAACTCTTAATAAAGAGCATTGATACCTGAGCTTGGAAGTCCCCCTTCCCCCTGTTCTAGACACAAGCCCATTGTTGGGTAGGGACCGTCTCTATATGTTGCCGACTTGTATTTCCCAAGTGCTTAGTACAGTGCTCTGCACACGGTAAGCACTCAATAAATACGATTGAATGAATGAATGAAAGTCAGACTCTCGCACTGTTTTTCCTTTGTAATAACAACAGTAGTGGCATTTGTCAACTCTTACTACATGCAAAGCACTGTACTTAATGATGGGTCAAATACAAGATAATCAGGTTGGACGCAATCCCTATCCCACATGGGGCCCATAGTCTAAGTAGGAGGGAGAACAGGGTTTGAATCCCCATTTTGCAGCTGAGGACACTGAGGCACTGAGGAGTGAAGTGATTTGCCCCATCCCACAGGGGGCAAGTGGCAGAGCATGCTCTTTCAATTAAGCTATGCTCCGTGCTTTTGACCAAGTCACTTAACCCCAGATTCAAGAGCTCCATGAGCTCTGAACAGCTGGTCGCAGAAGACTCATCAGTGGGTTTACTCGAGAGAGTAGAGTGGACATTCTGCTCCTGTCTGTTGCATGTCACTCAGGACAAGTCGGAACCCAAGTTATAACTAGGCGGACGCCAAGATTTCCTGAATTGCCTCTGCCAAGTAGAAACATTAGTCGGGTTTATGTCCTAGGCTAATATCATGTGTCTAGCTCATCCCAGCCTGGTCCCTTACAGCAACTTGGTTAATGTGAGCAATTAGTAACACTTTGGAGAATGATGATTCGTGACCATGGAAAATAGAAAGTTGGTCCAAGAAAGCATCTGGTAAAATATGACACTCCACCCTAAGCTGACCCTACTACTTTCAGAGCCACAAAACAGCTGTGGCCATATAGAACAGTCTTCCTCAAGAGACTGCTTGTCACGGAATCCGCTGTGCGGGCCTTACATTTCCCAGAGGACAATGAACTTCCAGGGAAGGGCCTGGATTCAGAGAAGGGCGGGAACCTTCCAGATGGAAAAATGTGGGCTCTGGCAGTTCCTGAGTGCTCCGTGGCTCATCATCATCATCATCAATTGTATTTATTGAGCGCTTACTATGTGCAGAGCACTGTACTAAGCGCTTGGGAAGTACAAATTGGCAACATATAGAGACAGTCCCTACCCAACAGTGGGCTCACAGTCTAAAAGGGGGAGACAGAGAACAAAACCAAACATACTAACAAAATAAAATAAATGGAATAGATATGTACAAGTAAAATAAATAAATAAATAAATAAATAGAGTAATAAATACGTACAAACATATATACATATATACAGGTGCTGTGGGGAAGGGAAGGAGGTAAGATGGCGGGGATGGAGAGGGGGACGAGGGGGAGAGGAAGGAAGGGGCTCAGTCTGGGGCTCAGTCTGGCTCCCGTTCACTGGGATCTCATTGGATCTCCCTCATGCTCTGCCCAACTTTTTCCGACCTCAGTGATTTCAGAGGGCAAAATTGCAGGCATAATCATGCTTAGAATTAGCCAACCAGGAGCCTGATGAAAGAACTGTCCTGTCAAGTGAAATTAAGTGGCCCACGAGACCCACAGTTCTGAACCTGTAAGCATTATTGTTGTCTGTCTGTAAGACTCAATATTTTTGGTCATAAATCCCATCTAAAAAGCACCTGGGTCTGAGCAACAGCTGCAGAACAGCATCTGGAAGTTCTACGAATGGATGAGAGAAAACAATTTCCTCATACACCCTCCCCTCCAATTCTACTCCCTCCCTGACATAGCCTACATCCCTTAATCCCCCACGTAAAGCAAGTAATTATTGCTTAGGTTGCATTCTTGTCATAATGTTCTTTCTCAGTGTGTGCGTGTGAGAGAGAGAGACACACAATTTTGTATTTTCATGGGTGACTCTGCCCTAGATTAATCTATTTCAGATAGAAACCTCTTAGAGTGCAGAACCGAGAGTGGTTTACTTCACCCACGTAAGCTCTTAATAAAGAGCACTGATACCTGATCTTGGAAGTCAGACTCTGGCACTGTTTTCCTTTGTAATAACAATAATAGTGGCATTTGTTAACTCTTACTATGTGCTATGCACTGTACTAAGCAATGGATCAAATACAAGATAATCACACAATCCCTATCCCGCATGGGGCTCATAGTCTAATTAAGAGGGAGATTGAATCCTTATTTGGCAGCTGAGGAAGCTGAGGCACTGAGAAGTGAAGTGGTTTGCCCAAGGTTACACAGCAGACAAGTGCAGATTAGGGATTCATTCATTCATTCAATCGTATTTATTGAGCGCTTACTGTGTGCAGAGCACTGTACTAAGCACTTGAGTAGTACAACCCAGGTCCTCTGACTCCCAAGCTCATGTTCTTTCCACTAAGCCACGCTCAGTGCTTTTGACCACATCCCTTAAATCCCTGAATTGAGAGCTTTGATCAGTCATGAGTGAAAAATCAGAACACTTAGTGCTCCCTTTAAGTATAATAATAATAATAATAATAATAATAATAATAATAGCGTTTATTAAGCGCTTCCTATATGCAAAGTACTGTTCTAAGGAGCCAAATTGAGTCGCTGGGGGTCATCACTGTGGATCACCCTCAGGTCAGCAAGAGAAGAATTGTGAGGAGCTGGACACACATACAGCTAGTCACACCCCAACTTCTCACATTTGAGGCCTTGGTCTTTCCCACAAAGAGGGCCACAGACCAGCCATGGTCTCAGGAACTGGGACTAATATTTATCGCAGCGGCTTTTGCCGGGCAGAGATTACATCCCTATTGGACCGAAGAACATTATTCTGCCGGTTCCCGCATCTCCCAGGGGAACACTTCCTTATTACAGCACCGCATTGGCAAGAAAAGACGAAAAGCTCAGCCTTCTCTAACTGCAGATCGAAAACCGGGGCCAGAAATAAAGCGACTTGCCTCGGGTTTCCAAAAGAAACACGGGCAGAGGCAGGAACAGAACCAGGTTTCCTAACTCCTGGCCTGATATTCTTATGCTGCGGTGCGAGGGTTTTGACCGCAAAATTGTTCGATGAAGTTCAGTTGAAAAACAGCCCCAGAGAAATAGCACTGTGGAAGTCTCCTGGGGGAACTCTTCCTGCTCCTTTTCCAGTGTTCAAGTTTGTAAAAGCGTCTCTAGCTTCCTCTCTCCCAAGAGAGCCGGTGAACATATAGTCTCAGTCTCTACTCCAGGGTCTGGGAGTTGTTTCTGCTGAGTTTTGGAGAATAAAACAGAGGAGGGAGAGTCATAACCAGAGAGAGACACAGCAGGGTCTCCAATTGACAAATTCCCCTTCTGCTTCCTCAACAGACCCTTCGGGTTTTGCGATGGTAACGCTTGCCCCGGTTCACATACTATTGTTTTTCCATGGCTGGTTTCAGATGATACCCAGGCTCCCTCAAAGCCCATAAAGTTCCTTTCAAAACCTCATAAAATTTCACCTGTGAATGTTTATTGCCCTCAGGATGTACGCCGAGTTCGTTTCGTTTTGATAGATTTACCATTATCCAACTTGGGCTCCCATTTCACGCTACGCGATGGGAAAGCAAATAACTCCTGGATTACTTCACCAGCGTTTTTCCTCATGGAAATGGCCTGTTTCCCCTTAGGTTGAACTCTGCCTCTCCCTTCCCTACTTCACAATCTTTCCCCCCTAAACTGTAAGCTCGTTGTGGACAGAGTTTTTCTACCAACTCTGTTGTAGTCTCCTCTCCCAAGCACTTACAATAGTGCTCTGCACACAGTAGGGGCTCATTAACTACCATTGATTGATTCAGAGAGGGACCAGTTCTTATGTCCCTCTGGGTCGTGGATGGCTGAATCCAACTCAGACTTACACTGTGAGCCCCATGTGGGACAGAGACTGTGTTGAACATAAAATTAACTTATACCTACGCCAGCACTTAGAACAGTGTTCAACACATAGTAAGCGCTTAACAAATACCATAAAATAACTCATATTCACCCATTTAATCTCACCTATCCTCCTGCCCTACCCACATAATCTCTATAGTCTCTATATGTTGCCAACTTGTACTGCCCAAGCGCTTAGTACAGTGCTCTGCACACAGTAAGCGCTCAATAAACATGATTGAATGAATGAATGAATAATCTGTGCCTCACTCCTCCCTGGCTCCTTAAAGACATAAGTTCCTTGTGGGCATCATTATTATTATAAACCAAGCAGTGTACTAAGCTCTGCGGTAGAGAGACGATAATCAAGTATTTCACAGTCCCTGTCCCACATGGGGCCCTCAGTCTAAGGAAATGCAGCCTGGCTATCCACTTCAATTCTTCCCATTGCTGGAAAGTAGTGGGATTATCTTCCTATAGAAACTTTCACGATACGTCACCGCCCCCCATCTCAAAAATCTCCAGTGGTTGCCTAACAACCTCCGTATCAAACAAAAACTCCTCACTATTGGCTTCAAAGCACTCCATCACTTTGCCCCTTCTTTTCTCACCTCCTTTCTCTCCTTCTACATCCCAGCCGGCACACTCCGCTCCTCTGGTGCTAACCTTCTCTCTGTGCCACCATCTCGCCTGTCCCGCCGTCAACCCCTGGCCCATGTCCTACCTCTGGCCTGGAATGCCCTCCCTCCTCAAATCCGCCAAACAATCAGTCTTCCCCCCTTCAAACCCCTACTGAAGGCTTACCTCCTCCAAGAGGCCTTCCCAGACTAAGCTCCATTTTTCCTCAGCTCCCCCTCCCTTCCCCAACACCTCGATCCCTTTGTTCATCCCCCCCTCCCAGCCCTACAACACTTATGTATATATGCATATATCTATAATTCTATTTATTTATATGGATGCCTGTTTACTTGCTTTGATGTCTGTCTCCCCCCCTCTAGACTGTAAGCCCATTGTGGGCAGGGATTGTTTCTCTTTATTGGTGAATTGTGCTTTGCAAGCGCTTAGTTCAGTGCTCTGCACAGAATAAGCGCTCAATAAATATGATTGAATGAATGAATGATGAATGAATGAAAATGGCAGGGCCCAGCGAGATAGGCAGAGGCTAAGCTATGGCCTGGGACGGGCTCTGCTTTGGGTCTGCTCACCAGGTCCAAGTAAGGTTCATTCAATCGTATTTATTGAGTACTTACTGTGTGCAGAGCACTGTACTGAGCGCTAGAGAGAGTAAAACACAACAATAGACAGACACATTCCCTGGCCACAGCAAGCTTACAGTCTAGAGGGCAGGTGTGCTCTAGGCTCTCCGGGTCACATTTTCCACAAGACAATTCCTGGCTTCCCTGTTTTCCCTACCGTCGGACATCAAATCCTCACCCCCAGCACAAACCAATACCCCAGGTGACAACATCACACACTCAGGTATAATAATCAGGAATAGTCTATAATCTTCTGGACTGTGAGCCCGCTGTTGGGTAGGGACCGTCTCTATATGTTGCCAACTTGTACTTCCCAAGCGCTTAGCACAATGCTCTGCACACAGTAAGTGCTCAATAAATAAAATTGAAAGAAAGAATGAATGAATGAATCCCCATCTTGAGAGGCAGCCTGGCATAGAGGATAGAGCAAAGGCCCGAGAGTCAGAAGGTCATGGGTTCTCATCCCGGCTCCACCACTGGTCTGCTGTGTGACCTTGGGCAAGTCACTTCGCTTTTTTTAATGGCATTTATTAAGCACTTACTATGTGCCAAGCACATGGGACGAAGACTGTGTCCAACCCAATTTGCTTGTATCCACCCCAGCGCTTTGCACAGGGCTGACGCACAGTAAGTGCTTAACAATAACCACAATTATTATTAATTATTATTCTCTGGGCCTCAGTTATCTTATCTGAATGATGGGGATTAAGAATCAACCCAGTCCCTCCCATCCAGGCTGGGGACCCAGGGGACAGCCGCCCCGTCTGTTGGCATGATTTTAACACCGAGAGAGCCCAGAGGGTTGGGCAACCCGGGGCCCTGGGTTACCTGCCCAGCCCGGACACTTACTGGCTGCTTGAGCCTATTTTCATCCCGGCTCTGCAACTTGTCTGCTGTGTGACCTTGGGCAAGTCATTTTACGTCTCTGGGCTTCAGTTACCCCATCTGTAAAATGGGGACTAAGACTGTGAACCCACATGGGGCAGGGACTGGGTCTGACCCACTTTGCTTGAATCCACCTCAGCACTTAGTACAGTACATGGCACGTAGTAAGCACTGAACAAATGCCACAATTATTAGATCTAATCATCACCTTCTAGGCATCAACACCCACCCACAGACATCAAGACCCTATGCCAGGTAAAAGCCCCTGCCCTATGTCCCTAGCTCCCATATACAACCCCTGTGCATTCAGTAGGTTATTTTCCCCCAACTTGACAAACTAAATATCCAAAGTTTCACTTTGGTATCCTGCAAGAAAACAAGTTAATGTTTGAAGCTCTGCCAAGAAGCAGCGTGGCTCAGTGGAAAGAGCCCGGGCTTTGGAGTCGGTGGTCATGGGTTCAAAACCCAGCTCCGCCAATCGTCAGCTGTGTGACTTTGAGCAAGCCACTTAACTTCTCTGGGCCTCAGTTACCTCATCTGCAAAATGGGAATTGACTGTGAGCCCCCCAGTTGGACAACCTGATCACCTCGTATCTACCCCGCCCACAGCTTTGCACACAGTAAGAGCTTAATAAATGCCATCATCATCATCATCATCATCATCATCATCAAGGCATGCTGAGCTCCCCTAGCATGACATGAGACTAGATGACACACTTGGCCTGTCTTGACGCAGAAAAATGAAGCCGAATCAGACCACATTTGTGCTATTCTTGCCCCATTTTTAGATTTCTGTGTGGTCATGTACTGCGTGGCTTGCATGCCCTGACTGCAGACCTCTGGTTGCTTGGAGAGTGCAAATAACTTTATTCCCTCTGGGGTCCCGTGCTTTCATCTTTCTGGAAAACAAAATTCCATCTTTCCCTCTTCCCTCCCCCTTGCAATTCCCCCGACTCCCACATTGGAAACTTCTGACAAGCTGAAAGCCCAAGTGTCAAATCATATATTGGCCATATTCCTGTGTTTGCTTGCCCTCCCAACTCCCTGGAAACTCAAACGCCTGTAAACAGCCGGACCTCGGGCGATGATTTGGAAAAGACTTGCCTGGGCAGATTTTTTAGTGCGCTCAGGGCTGGACTAGGGAAGGCAACATGTGCAGGCTGATGCAAAAGAAACGGAAGGAAGAAACTGGACTAGAGAAACCCAGGAGCCTCAGTACAGAAAAACTGCACCCGCTGCGATGGCAACGACAGCAAAGGGTTGGTGCCCAGGACCTAGTTTAAATCAGTAATTCAAAATCAGGAGAGTTCCAGGTGCAATCATTCAGGGAAGGGTGGTCTCTCAGGCGATTGGTTTTGGGGCGGGGGGGTGTATTCATCTTTTTTTTTTTCATTTGAAGATTGAAAACTGCTGAACAATAAAGCGAAGTCGGGTTTGGGCGTGAGAAGCCGAAAGTGAAACTGGGAGCAAGCTTCTGGGAACCACAGTTACCACATCCGCTCTGCTCTGTTCCGCTCCGCTCTGCTCTGCTTTGCTCTGAGGGACAAAGGCAGTTTGCATCCCGGTCCAAGAGCTGGAGAAGCAGGATCTGGGATCCAAAGTCGGGCCTGACTCTTCCTCAAAGTGCTGCTTCTGGGGAGCTCCCACACATTCCGTACTCAATCAATCGATCAATCAATCAATCAATCGTATTTATTGAGTGCTTACTGTGTGCAGAGCACTGTACTAAGCGCTTGGGAAGTACAAGTTGGCAACATATAGAGACAGTCCCTACCCAACAGTGGGCTCACAGTCTAAAAGGGGGAGAAATCTCCCTATTGTTCTCAATCTCTCTATTGTTCTCTCACAACATTTCTAGGATCTGTCCCCTCCCTTTCCCCTCACCCAAGTGGCCACCAATCAATATTTATTGAGCACTTCCTACGTACCGTAGTACACTGTACTATGTGCTTGGGAGAGTAATGATAATAATAATTATGGTATTTATTAAGTGCTTACTATGCGCTTACTAGAGAAGCAGCATGGCTCAGTGGAAAGAGCATGGGCTTTGGAGTCAGTGGTCATGGGTTCAAATCCCTGCTCTGCCACTTGTCAGCTGTGTGGCTTTGGGCAAGTCACCTCACTTCTCTGTGCCTCAGTTACCTCATCTGTAAAATGGGGATTAAGGCTGTGAGCCCCACGTGGGACAACCTGATCACTTTATAACTTCCCCGGCGCTTAGAACAGTGCTTTGCACATAGTAAGCACTTAATAAATGCCACCATTATTACTATTATTATTATTATTGTTATGTACCAGGCACTATACTAAGCGCTGGAGTAGATACACGCAAATCAGGTCGGACATGGTCCCTGTCCCACATGGGACTCACAGTCTTCACCCTCATTTTACTAATGAGGTAGCTGAGGCCCAGATAATTGAAGTGGCTTGCCCAAGGCCTCACAGCAGAGAAGTGGCAGAGCCGGAATTAGGACCCATGACTTTCTGTCTCCCGGGCCCACGCTCTAGGCACTACGCTGTCCCTAATGAGCTTTTACTCAAGACGGGGAGGCAAATATTAATATAAATGAATGAATTATGGATATGGACATAAGTGTTTGGGGGCTGAGGGAGGGGTGAATAAAGGGAGCAAATCAGGATCATGCAGAAGGGAGTGGAAGAAAAGGAAATGAGGGCTTAGTCAAAGGAAAGCCTCTTGGAGGAGATATACTTTTAATAAGGCTTTGAAGGTGGGGAGAGTAATTTTCTGTTGGATATGAAGAGGGAGGGTATTCCGGGACAGAGGAAAGATGTGGACGGGAGGTTGGCAGCGAGATAGACAAGACTGGGTTGAAGTAGGAGAGCAGGCAGGCGAGATAGAGGCAGGCAAGGTGATTGAGCACTTCAAAGCTGACTGTGAGGCTGTTCCAACCAGGTTTTTGTGCCGATAGCTGCCTTTCTTCCTGCTTCATTCATTATGTTGGGAGAAGCAGCGTGGCTCAGTGGAAAGAGCCCGGGCTTTGGAGTCAGAGGTCATGGGTTCAAATCCTGGCTCCGCCAATTGTCAGCTATGTGACTTTGGGCAAGTCTCTTAACTTCTCTGTGCCTCAGTTGTAAAATGGGGATGAAGACTGTGAGCCCACGTGGGACAACTTGATCACCTTGTAACCTCCCCAGCACTTAGAACAGTGCTTGGCACATAGTAAGTGCTTAATAAATGCCATCATTATTATGTTCTTGTTGCCCACTTTTGATTCACCTCCTGCTATGCTAGGTCCTCAGAGAGAAAGTCCAATATCTTATGATTTCTCAGGACTAAGACTTCTGAGGTGAGCTGATTTGAAATCAGATGGAAGGACTGAAATATCTCAATCAATCAATGATATTTATTGAGCGTTTACTGTGCGCAGAGCAGTCAATCAGTCAATCAGCAGAATTTACTGAGTGCTTCCTGTGTGCTTGGGAGAGTACAATCCAACAGAGTTGGCAGAAGCAGCATGGCCTAGGGAAAAGAGTATGGGCCAGGGAATCAGAGGACCTGGGTTCTAATCCCCGCTCTGCCACTTTTCTCTGTGACTCAGTTTCCTCAACTGTAAAATGGGGATTCAATACCTGTTCTTCTTCTTACTTAGAACTACGAGCCACGCAGGACATGGACCGTGTCTGAACTAATTGACTTCTCCCTCTACCAGGGCTTAGAACAAGTGTTTGACACACAGAAAGCGCTCAGCAAGTACCATAAAACAATAAAACAAACAAACAAACCTGTTCCCGCCTCACAGTGAGCTTCCCACCTATTCCATCCTCCCTGTTCCCTTCAGTAAGAGACAGTGACAGGGACGGGACGGAGAAGCAAGAGAGATGACTTCATTAAACTCTGCTCTACCACATCTCTGAGCATAGCTCCTTTCTTCCTTTCATTACTTCAATTTGTTTCCTTTGGTCTCCAACCTCCTGGCTCTCAGGGCCTCTCCTAATTCTAATTTAAAAACTGCACTGTCTATCCTAGCTTTTAAAGCATCCCTATCCCTCTTAACCTTCTGCGGTCTTCACCCACTTGCCTTGGAGAGGTGGACTAAGGTCCTATTAACACTCCCAAATGTGATCCCTGTTCATGGGGCTGATGTCTAGGCCCAGAATTCGCTGCAGAGCCCGGAAAATTAGCTACATTCTGGACATGTCCGTCATTCCCAGTACATCGTTCCTCAGAGGGCTTTCTTTACAGGAGAACGATGTTTTTCATTTCGAGTTAGCGGTCATTTTATGCCCCTTGTAAAAT
Source organism: Tachyglossus aculeatus (assembly GCF_015852505.1). Taxonomy (NCBI): domain Eukaryota; kingdom Metazoa; phylum Chordata; class Mammalia; order Monotremata; family Tachyglossidae; genus Tachyglossus; species Tachyglossus aculeatus. Next base: position 25,839,444 of record NC_052074.1, on the reverse strand, counting down.
TCATTCTTGCATCACGGGAAAGTGCTTACCCGGGCTGACCTCAAGGGCAATGGGATGGTCTCTGTTTTAGCACGACATCTTATTTAGCTGCTTTGAGTTTTCTTTTCGGGTCTTTTTTATCCACATGCCCCAGCTGCACGACCTCCGCTCCCCTCCGTCGGTTTTCAGCTGCCAAAAATCATGAGTGAGAGATGGAGAGGGAGGAGATGGTAGGGGGAAATGGGGCGGGGGAAGAAGGGGCTGAATGAACCGGCGGGGAAGTATAGAGAAAGAATGAGAGAGAAATGAGGGGGGTTGAGAGAGAAGAAAAGAGCTGAAAAAGAGGGAAAATAAAAGAGGAAAGGGAGTCCAAGTACTGAAAAACAGGAAGTGATCGCACACACTAAATTTTATCATAGAAACACGCTGGGGAAGTAAATAAATGTTCTTCCTCTCCAACTTCTAATGCAAATGCTAAAAGCTGTGAATCAATCAATCACATGGTATTAATTGAGTATTTATTGTGTTCAGAGTGCTATACTAAGTACTTGGGAGGGTACAATGCAACAGAGTTGGTAAACACTTTCCCTGCCTTCAAGGAGTCCTCTACATAGGAAGCTCCTATAAAGGCAGGGAATATGTCTACCAATTCTGTTGTATTGTATTCTCCCAAGTGCTTAGCACAGTGCTCCGCACTCAGTAAGTGCTCAGTATTTTTATTATCATTATTACGATTCTATGGGTTAAGTATTTCCTTCGTATCAATCTCTGTTCTAAGGACTGTCAACCCACTGTTGGGTAGGGACTGTCTCTATATGTTGCCGACTTGTACTTCCCAAGCGCTTAGTACAGTGCTCTGCACACAGTAAGTACTCAATAAATACGATTGATTGATTGACTGGGGTAAATACAAATTAATCAGCCCCTTTCTCTCATAAGGGCCACATTTCAAACAGGAAGGAGAACATGTATTGAGTCCCCATTCTATAGATGCAGAAACTAAAGCACAGAGAAGCTGAGAGACTTGTCTAAGGTCACACAGCGGGCAACTGGCAGAGCCGGAATTAGAACGCAGGACCTCTGACTCCCATGTTCTTTCCACTAGGCCTGCTTCTCTATAAATAGTTCTCAATGCTCTAAATGCTTCTCAATAAGTACCATTGATTGAATGAGATACCATTGATTGAAGGAGCTTACGGTCTTGGAGGAGGAGACAGACATTAAAATAAATTATGGATGTGTATCTAAGTGCTGTGGGGTGAGCATAAGTGCTTAAAGGGTACAGATTCAAGTCAGCTGGTTCAGTGTTTCTGTGCTCTACCAGGGCCCCGCTTCTTCCTAATCCGATCCTAAGAAATCCCCTTTGCACCTTTTAATCAGTCAGTCAATAAGTGTTCTATGTGCAGAACACTGTACTAAGCTCTGGGGAAAGTACAATATAACAATAAATAGACTCATTCCCTGCCCACAACCAGCTTATGTGTGTTTCATCCGCAGGAAACACACATAGGCTTAGTCCCTGGCATCTTCCTTGTGACCTTAGTTTCCCATGATCCTCAAGGGACTTGCGAAAAAGGCTCAGAATAATAATTATGGTACTTGTTAAGCGCTTACTATGTGCCAAGCACTGTTCTAAGCGCTGGGGTGGATAGGAGTTAATCAGGTTGGACAGGGTCCCTGTCCTACATGAGGCTCACACTCTAAATCAGACTTTTACAGATGAGGTAACTGAGGCCCAGAGAAGGTGACTTAGCCAAGCTCACACAGCAGACATGTGGCAGAGTCAGGATTAGAACCCAGAACCTTCTGACTCTCAGTCCCTTGCTCTATCTAAAAATAATAATAATGATGATGGTGGCATTTGTTAAGCGCTTACTATGTGCAGAGCACTGTTCTAAGCACTGGGGGGATATACAAGATGATCAAGCGCTTAATAAATGCCATTATTATTATTATTATTATTAATACTTTCCAAGCACATTCTGAAACTCATCTGGCCCTTTTCTTCATAAACTGCTTGAGGTGAGTTTGAAACTCCTGGATTTAGAGCTGGAGGCTTTTTCGGGAATATTATCACCTTCAAACTCCAGCCTGCTTCCCTGCTGATGACTCTTGGTAATCATAATAATAATTATGGTACTTGTGAAGCACTTATGGTACCTCTAAGCGCTGGGGTAGATCAAAGTTGGTCAGGTTGGAAACAGTCCCTGTTCCACTTGGGGTTCACAGAATCCATAGGCGGGAGAACAGGAATTGAATCCCTGTTTTACAGATGAGGAAAGTGTAATCAATCAATCAATCAATCGTATTTATTGAGCGCTTACTGTGTGCAGAGCACTGTACTAAGCGCTTGGGAAATACAGGTTGGCAACATATAGAGACGGTCCCTACCCAACAGTGTAGGCCCAGAGTAGCGAAGCGATGCCCAAGGTCACACAGCAGACATTCAGAGGAGCCGGGATTAGAACCCGGGTCCTCTGATTCTCAGGCCTAGGCCCTTTCCACTAGGCCATGCTGCTTCTCATAACTCTTTCTCCCATCTTGCATCCTACAGTAAGCAGCCAAGAATAGCCATCGTTTCGGGTCGGATTTCAACGTGGAGGATTTTCACACGCTAGATTCGAAAGCAATCCATCATCCGGTAGCCATAGCAACAGCCAGCCCCTAATAGATGCAGCAGGATGTAAGCGGAGCGGAGATGGATCGGGAAGCAGGCATAAAAACAGCAGACATGGAGGAAGGATTGGCTGACACTCGGATGAGCTGAGGCTTTGGCTTTCCCTCCCCCTTCCCGCCCCCCTGAAATCCGCAGTCATCCGTCATCTGCTCTAAGAGCGGTTAGCATCTGGGCCTTTACCGATAGCTGGGCAGAGGGGAATGGTAAAACCAAAACTCCTGAATGCTGAAGAGCCACCCTGAGACCCCAGGCTGGTTGTTGTGCATCTGCGAATTTTTTCTATAGAAAAATCTTTCTATCACTGGTGTTGATTGAGCGTTTAGTCAGGCAGTCAATAGTATTTATTGAGCACTTACTCTGTGCAGAGCACAGCAGAGCAGTGCTTGGGAGAGTACAAAACAACAATAAACAGACACGTTCCCTGCCCATAATGAGATTACAGTCCAAAGAGGGAGATAGATGCTAATATAAATAAATAAATGTACTTTCCAAGTGTTTAATACAATGCTCTGCACACAGCAAGTGCTCAGTAAATGTGATTGAATGAATGAATATGTTCAGAAGTGCCGTGGGGCTGGGAAGGGGGATGAATAAAGGGAAAGAAGTCAGGGGGGTGCAGAAGGGAGTGGGAGAAGAGGAAAGGAAGGCTTAAGGAAGACCTCCTCCTAGACTGTGAGCCCGTTGTTCATTCATTCAATCGTATTTATTGAGCGCTTACTGTGTGCAGAGCACTGTACTAAGCACTTGGGAGGTACAAGTTGGCAACATATAGAGATTCATTCATTCAATCGTATTTATTGAGCGCTTACTGTGTGCAGAGCACTATACTAAGCGCTGACTGTGTGCAGAGCACTGTATTAAGTGTTTACTGTGTGCAGAGCACTGTACTAAGCGCTTGGGAAGTACAAGTCGGCAACATCTAGAGACGGTCCCTACCCAACAGCGGGCTCACAGTCTAGAAGGGGGAGACAGACAACAAAACAAAACATATTAACAAAATGAAATAAATAGAATAAATATGTACAAATAAAATAAACAAATGAATGAATAAATAAGGGACCGGAGGACTAGGCCCTAGAGAAGCAGCGTGGCTCAGTAGAAAGAGCCCAGGCTTTGGAGTCAGAGGTCACGGGTTCAAATCCCGGCTCCGCCACTTGTCAGCTGTATGACTTCGGGCAAGTCACCTTTCTCTGGGCCTCAGTTACCTCATATGTAAAAATGGGGATGAAGACTGTGAGCCCCCCGTGGGACAACCTGATCACCTTGTAACCTCCCCAGCGCTTAGAACAGTGCTTTGCATATAGTAAGCACTTAATAAATGCTATTATTATTATTATTATATGTTGCCAACCTGTACTTCCCAAGTGCTTAGTACAGTGCTCTGCACACAGTAAGTGCTCAGTAAATATGATTGAATGAATGAATGAATGAGAAGATGTGCCTTCAAAGCTGTCTTCCCTGACTAAGCCCTCCTTTCCTCTTCTCCCACTCAAAGCCTTTGAAGAGAGGTAGAGTAATTGTCGGATATGAGTAAGGAGGGTATTCCAGGCTGGAGACAGGATGTGGACAAGAGGTTGGTGCCAAGGTAGACGAGGTTGCGGTACAGTGAGAAGGTTAGCATTAGAGGAGAAATTGAGTGGGCTGGGTTGTAATAGGAGACTAGCGAGGTGAGATAGGAGGAGGCAAGGTGATGGACTGCTTTCAAGCCAATGGTGAAGAGTTTCTGTTGGATGGGAAGCGTGTAGGGCACAGTACTAAGCGCTTGAGAGAGTACAATATAACACAATTGGGAGACAATAACCAAGGGTGAGCCTGGGCCTAGGGGCCAGTTGTAATCACACAAGCAGAGTGGCTCAGTGGAAAGAGCACAGGCTTGAGAGTCAGAGGCCATGGGTTCTAATCCCGGTTCCACCACTTGTCAGCTATGTGACTTTGGGCAAGTCACTTAACTTCTCTGGGCCTTAGTTCCCTCATCTGTAAAATGGGGATTAAGACTGGAAGCCCCACGTGGGACAACCTGATCACCTTGTATCCCCCCCAGTGCTTGGAACAGTGCTTTGCATGTAGTAAGCGCTTAACAAATGCCATCATTATTGTTATTATTATTATTATAAAACAGAGCTGCAGAGAGAGGACCAGGTGTCCCAGGGAACTGCCCAAAAGCATTGCATTTCTAGACTGTGAGCCCATTGTTGGGTAGGGCCTGTCTCAATATGTTGACAACTTGTACTTCCCAAGCACTTAGTACAGTACTGTGCACACAGTAAACGCTCAGAAAATACGATTGAATGAATGAATGAATTGTACCGCCCCTGGCGCACCTCGCTCCATCAGTCAACTAATCAATCAGTGGTATTTATTGAGTGCTTACTGTGTTCCAACACTGTACTAAGTGCTGGGGAGGTTACAATACAACAGAGTTGGCAGAGATGTTCCCTGGCCACAAGGAGCATACAGTCCAGAAAAACAAAGGGGCAAACCGAATCTGGAAGTCAACCAGGACTGATAACAGTGAAGCAAAGGACTACTGTCCCTCATCTATCCCCCTCTCTCTCCGGCCCGACCTGGGGATTGAACTCCCCACCCTGGGGTGGAAGTAACTTCGCCAGGGTCCTGAGGTCCTGCAGGTCAGACACTACAATCAGTCAATCGTATTTATTGAGCGCTTACTGTGTGCAGAGCACTGTACTAAGCGCTTGGGAAGTCCAAGTTGGCAACATATAGAGATAGTCCCTACCCAACAGTGGGCTCACAGTCTAAAAGGGGGAGACAGAGAACAAAACCAAACATACTAACAAAATAAAATAAATAGAACAGATATGTACAAGTAAAATAGAGTAATAAATATGTACAAACATATATACATATATACGGTCCCAAAGACCCCTAGAGAGATGGCTCAGTTCTGAGCTGTATGGGCAGGAGACAGTGACTTTCAGGCTCTCTGGTCCAAATTGGATCCCTGGGTCAGGAGAATGGAATACAATCCAGGGTGGCCAACTCAAAATCGGGGCCTCTGAGAGGTGTAGTGCTCGGTGGATGGGGCTGAGGGCAAGAAGGGGGCCTCGGAAGGTTGTTCAGAGGGTTGAGATGAGGAAACTGAGGCCCGAAAAGTCGTGACTTTTTTTTAAAATTGGTAATCGTTAAAGCGCTTACTATGTGCCAAACAGAGCAGTTTCTAAGTGCTGAGATAGACACGTGATAATCAAGTTGGGACCAAGTCCGTGGACACAATCCTAATCCCCATTTTGCAGATGAGGGAAAGAAGTGTAGTGCTCGGTGGATGGGGCTGAGGGCAAGAAGGGGGCCTCGGAAGGTTGTTCAGAGGGTTGAGATGAGGAAACTGAGGCCCGAAAAGTGGTGACTTTTTTTTAAAATTGGTAATCGTTAAAGCGCTTACTATGTGCCAGACAGAGCAGTTTCTAAGTGCTGAGATAGACACATGATAATCAAGTTGGGACCAAGTCCGTGGACACAATCCTAATCCCCATTTTGCAGATGAGGGAAAGAAGTGTAGTGCTCGGTGGATGGGGCTGAGGGCAAGAAGGGGGCCTCGGAAGGTTGTTCAGAGGTTGAGATGAGGAAACTGAGGCCCAAAAAGTGGTGACTTTTTTTAAAATTGGTAATCGTTAAAGCGCTTACTATGTGCCAGACAGAGCAGTTTCTAAGTGCTGAGATAGACACATGATAATCAAGTTGGAACAAAGTCCATGGACACAATCCTAATCCCCATTTTGCAGATGAGGGAAAGAAATGTAGTGTTCGATGGATGGGGCTGAGGGCAAGAGGGGGGCCTCGGAAGGTTGTTCAGGGGGTTGAGATGAGGAAACTGAGGCCCGAAAAGTGGTGACTTTTTTTTAAAATTGGTAATCGTTAAAGTGCTTACTATGTGCCAGACAGAGCAGTTTCTAAATGCTGAGATAGACACATGATAATCAAGTTGGGACCAAGTCTGTGGACACAATCCTAATCCCCATTTCGCAGATGAGGGAAAGAAGTGTAGTACTCGGTGGATGGGGCTGAGGGCAAGAAGGGGGCCTCAGAAGGTTGTTCAGAGGATTGAGATGAGGAAACTGAGGCCCAAAAAGTTGTGACTTTTTTAAAAATTGGTAATCGTTACAGCGCTTATTATGTGCCAGACAGAGCAGTTTCTAACTGCTGAGATAGACACATGATAATCAAGTTGGGACAAAGTCCATGGACACAATCCTACTCCCCATTTTGCAGATGAGGGAACTGAGTCACAGAAAAGTGAAGTAGCTTGCCCACGGTCACATAATAATGATGGCATTTATTAAGCACTTACTATGTGCGAAGCACTGTTCTTGTGGGCAAGTGGCAGAATCTCTGGCTCCCTTTTTTCCCCACACTCCTGCTATCAGTTGAATCGTGATTTTTTTTTTCATCTATGCCCGCTATATACAGTGTACAGGACCAAGACTTTCATTTCTGTCACACTCTTCCAACTTCCTAACCTACTGCTCTCCACACAGTAGGGGCTCAATAAACATTATTAATGGATTGATCGTTTGACTCCCACCCCGTTCCCAACCCAAACTCTGTCTCCATATGGCAAGACTTCTCGCTGCGATAACTGAGACAAGTTTCTTCCAGGTGAGAAAAGGTTCCCACAGGGATGTTCAGGAAAACCTGGAGCCAGAGGAGCGGACCGCCACTCTTTTCTTCTGGAACTGTTTGTGTATCCTCCTGCTTCCTCCAAAACAACTCATCCCAGCTGGGTCATAAATAAGGGAACAATAGCTCCATATTTATAGTCTCTGTGAATCACTGGTGACTAATTTTTCCCATTTTGTCACCCCAGACATTTTTTCCCTTCCAAACTCTCTGTATATGGATGACCCGGGCCAGGCAGCCAATCGTATCCATGCAAATGTTCAGTTAGCAGAAAAAAAGGACACATGTTTTTCCTAGGCGAGGGAGGGGGGGCTCGCCGGTCGGAACTCAAACCGTAAAGTGTTCGCTGATTTCTTTTCAAATATTGATGCTTTGAAAGCTCCCACCCTTCATTCATTCATTCAATCGTATTTATTGAGCACTTACTGTGTCGGGAAGTACAAGTCGGCAACATATAGAGATGGTCCCTACCCAACAACGGGATCACAGTCTAGAAAGGGGAGACAAACAACAAAACAAAACAGGTAGACAGGTGTTAATACCATCAGAGTAAATAGAATTATAGCTATATACACATCATTAGCACAGCCTAATGAGTAGAGCAGGGGCCTAGGACCTGGTTTCTCATCTCAGCTCCTGCATCTGTCTGCTGTGTGACCTGGGTAAATCACTTCACTTCTCTGTACCTCAGTTACCTCATCTGTAAAATGGGGATTAAGAATGTGAGCCCCATGTGGCACACAGACTGTGTCCAACCTTGTATCTACCCCAGCGCTTAGTACAGTTCCCCGGCACATAATAAGTGCTTAACAAATACCATTAAAAAAAAATATTCGTGTTCGATTTCAGCCAGACTGAAAGACAGGGAAGTTCTCATCTTTGCCATTCGGTTTGGTTGTCCCCTTGAAGGAGCTGAGCTCTCTCCTACTTTCTGAATATAGAGTAGTTGTTCGAGGCTCAGTGGAAAGAGCCCGGGCTTTGGAGTCAGAGGTCATGGGTTCAAATCCCGGCTCCGCCAACTGTCAGCTGTGTGACTTTGGACAAGTCACTTCACTACTCTGGGCCTCAGTTACCTCAGCTGTAAAATGGGGATTGAAACTGTGAGCCCCCCGTGGGACAACCTGATCACCTTGTAACCTCCCAGTGCTTAGAACAATGCTTTGCACGTAGTAAGTGCTTAACAAATACCATTATTATTATTATTATTGTTATTATTATTATTATTATTATCCTGGTTTTGACGATCTTGAAACATATCCAGACATTCCTAAAGAATGCTAATTCTCGCTAACCCTCTAGACCTTAAGCTCCTTGTGGGCAGGGATGGTCTCTAGACTCTATTGTATTGGGCTCCCCCAGCCACTTAGTAAGATGCTCTGCAAACAGTAAGTGCTTACTAAATAACACTGACTGATGGATAATCCTTCAATTATCTGCTTGCCATCTATGGTTCAAGATCTTGCAGAATTAAAGGGGGCACATGAGCGGCTGATAATGCCAAGGTCAGGGGGTTTGATCTCCAAAGGGGCCAGTTGTCTCCCCCTCTAGACTGTAAACTCACTGTGGGCAGGGAACGTGTCTGTTTATTGTTAAACTGTACTCTTCCTAGTGTTTAGTTCAGTGCTGTGCACAGAGTAAGCACTTAATAAACACAATTGAATGAATGACTGACTGACTGAATGAATGAATGAATGAGAGGCCAGATCCCAAACTACATTACCAATCTCTGCCTGTTTACTTGTCTGCCTGAAAATACTCTTCTGGTGCTTCCAGAAATAGAAGAGAAGAGAGAGGAAAGGGAAATTGGGGTGGAGCAAAGTGTCTCGCTCCCTTCCCCTCCCTTGAAGCTGGAAATACATTTGTTATTTGAGAAATTTAGAAAATTACCTGATCTCACTGCTCCTTTCTTGGAACATCTCTGAGGAGAACAGAAGAGACTGGCACCTTTATAATAATCACCAACATCATCAAAATGGTCTCTTCCAAGAAACCTTTCCTGACTAACCTCTCATCTCTCCACTTAACTCTCCCTCTCTTCTGCTTCATCTATGCGTTTGGATCCGTACCCCCTAAGCACTTTGATGCATCATCTCCTCCACACAGCACCTCACTAACAATAATAATAGTATCTGTTAAGCGCTTACTACGTGTCAAGCACTTTTCTAAGTGCTGGGGTAGATACAAGCTAATCAGGTTGGACACAGTCCCTGTCTCCCATGGGGCTCACAGTCTTAATCCCCGTTTTCCAGAAGAGGTAACTGAGGCACAGAGAAGTGAAGTGACTCTTCCCCTATCTGCAGTGTATTCTAACATCTGTCTCCCCCACTAGGCTGTAAGCTCTTCCGGGGCTGGGACTGTGCCTACCATAGAAGCAGCAGATAATAATAATAATAATAATAATAATGATATTTGTTAAGTGCTTACTATGTGCAAAGCACTGTTCTAAGTGCTGGGGAGGTAACAAGGTAATCAGGTTGTCCCATGGCGGGCTCACAGTTTTAATTCCCATTTTACAGATGACAGAACTGAGGCCCAGAGAAGTTAAGTGACTTGCCCAAAGTCACGCAGCTGACCGTTGGTGGAGCTGGGATTCGAACCCATGACCTCTGACTCCAAAGCCCGGTCTCTTTCCTCTGAGCCATGCTGCTTCTCAAGCAGCATGGCAAGGTAAAGAGCATGGGGTCAGAGGGCCTGGGTTCTAATCTCGGGTCTTCCGATTGTCTGCTGTGTAACCTTGGACAAGTCACTTCACTTTCTGTGCTTCAGTTTGCTCATCTGTAAAATGGAGAGTAAGACTGTGACCCCAGTGTGGGACTGTGACTGTGTCAATTATCTTATATACACCCCAGTGCTTAGTACATGTCTAGCACAATAAGCGCTTAAGAAATACCGCAATTATTATTATTATTACCAACTCTATTGCACTGCACTCCCCCTAGTACAGTGCACTGCCCGTAGTAAGCATTCAATAAATGCCACTGATTCCTTGATTATCATCATCACCATTTTATTAATAACTTTCAGGTGAAGTGACCCATTTCCTCACCAACTAGCAGTAGGCCAAGAAATAGCACCCTAGGGTGTGGAGTCTGCTTGGATTAAACTTCCCACCACAAGTGAGCCATCTTGAGTCTTCTGTCTGTACCTCCATTTCTTGTTTGCCTGACTGAATTCCACGTGCCTGCGGGCTAAAACCAATTTCTGTGAGAGATTCATTCCCATCCTGACCCATGGCTGTTGAGTCTCCTGAGTTCTCACACCATTCTCCCATTTACAGCCCTCAGGAACGTTTTGGAGCCTCGTTAAACAATGTCTGAAGCGGTTTCTCTTCCCATCCTGTCCCACTTCCTTCCCTTCCCCTTTCCTTTCCTCCTCTTTGCCCTTCTCTCCTTCATCCTCCTCCTCCTCCTCCCAGTTTGGTGTACTGGGCTCAAATATCCCATTGCCTTCTCCACATTCATATTTAATACTAATCACTCCCCTTTCAGTTCGGCCTCTCCTGGTTTGTGTTTCTGCGGACTGCATTCTTCTCTTATCCTACCAAAGACTCGATTACTCATGCATTTCCCAGATTATCTATTACACGTCCCCAAGGAATTCATTTCCATGGTATTTCAAACAAATTCATTCCATTCTTTCTTAAATGCGCATTGCCGAGGGAGAGAATGTCTGAGGAGATGACTTGACTAGGAAACACAACGGATCTGAAGCAAATTGTTTCTCAGAATGTGAGCCATGAAATAACGATGTCTGGAGATGGAGAGAGGAAGAAAGGGAGAAGGGGAAAGAGAAAGAGACAGAGGCAGAAAGAGAGAGACAGAGGGATGAAACAAGCAGAATGGGAGTGTTTGAAAGATTAACTGTTGGAGGGCAGTGGTGTTGGCAAGAAAAAGCAACAAGCAGAAGCTGTGAGCAGTTGTGAGCGTATGATAGAGATAGTGAGTGTGTGTGTGTGTGTGTTTTCGTGTGTGAGTCTCAGAGGAGTGGGTGCAGAACAGAGCCATGTGAGTGAAAATATTGAGGGAGAGTGGCTTAGAGTGTGCCAACAAAAGCGGGCTCATTCGGGGAAGGAGCATGGCCAAGTAATAATAATAATGGCATTTATTAAGCCCTTACTATGTGTAAAGCACTGTTCAAAGCGCTGGGGAGGTTACAAGGTGATCAGATTGTCCCACAGAGGGCTCACATTCGATCCCCATTTTCCAGATGAGGTCACTGAGGCCCAGAGAAGTGAAGTGACTTGCCCAAAGTCACCCAGCTGACAAGTGGCGAAGCAGGGATTTGAACCCATGACCTCTGACTCCAAAGCCCGGGCTCTTTCCACTGAGCTACGCTGCTTCTCCAAGTGGATAGAGCATGGGCACAAGAGTCAGAGGACCTGGATTCTAATCCCGGCCCCGCCGCTAGTCTGCTGTGTGAATTTGGGCGGGAGATTTAACCTCTCTGGGCCCCAGTTTCCTCATCTGTAAAATAGGGACTCATACTGTTCTCCCTCCTACTTAGACTGTGAGCCCTATGTGGGAGAGGGACTGTGTCCAATCTGATTAAATTGGATCTAGCCCAGCGCTTAGGACAGTACTGGACATAGTGAGCGCTTAATGAATACTATAATAAATAAAATAAAATAAGAATTCAGTCTTTCTACCCTGCTCACCATCAGTTTGACACATGGTTTAAAGCCATTTCTGCCACCCGTGAGATTCTCTCACCCTATCAGAGGAGACAACCTGAGGGGAGATGCAGACTCGGGGGCTTCCCAGCCCCTGCCTCTGAGCCGGCCAACTTCCCAAGGCGGCAAAGGATCCCCGAGAACACAATAATAATAATAATAATAATAATAATAATGGCATTTATTAAGCGCTTACTATGTGCAAAGCACTGTTCTAAGCACTGGGGAGGTTACAAGGTGATCAGGTTGTCCCACGGGGGGCTCACAGTCTTAATCCCCATCTTACAGATGAGGTAACTGAGGCGCAGAGAAGTGAAGTGACTTGCCCAAAGTCACACAGCTGACAGTTGGCGGAGCTGGGATTTGAACCCATGACCTCTGACTCCAAAGCCCGGACTCTTTCCAGGGAGCCACGCTGCTTCTCCATCCCACCGTGAATAAGGACTGAGGGCCAGCGGCAGCCCACTCACAACACTACATTCATTCATTCATACATTCAATTGTATTTATTGAGCGCTTACTGTGTGCGGAGCACTGTACTAAGCGCTTGGGAAGTACAAGTTTGCAACATATAGAGACGGTCCCTACCCAACAGCGGGCTCACATAAAGAGTTGGTAGACACGTTCACTGCCTAAAACAAACGTATGCTACTTACTGAGCGCTTGCTGCACGCAGAACACTGTGCTAAGCGCTTGGGAGAGTGCACTATAACCAGAGTTGGTAGGCGCGTTCCCTGTTCACGATGAAACAATGCTACTTACTGAGTACATGTCTGCTGTGTGACTTCGGGCAAGTCACTTAAATTATCTGGACCTCAGTTACCTTATCTGTAAAATGGAGATAAAGAGTGTGAGCCCCATGTGGGACAGGGACTGCATCCAGCCTTATAAACTCGTATCTACACCAATCAATAAATCAATCAATCATATTTATTGAGCGCTTACTGTGTGCAGAGCTCTGTACTAAGCGCTTGGGAAGTACAAGTTGGTAACATATAGAGACGGTCCCTACCCAACAGTGGGCTCACAGTCTACACTTAGAACAGTGCTTGACACATAGTAAGTGCTTATTATATACCACCGTTATTATTATTATTATTATTACTTTTATTATTATTACAAGGGTGGAAAGAGCCTGGTCTTTGGAGTCAGAGGTCACGGGTTCAAATCCCAGCCCCGCCAATTGTCAGCTGTGTGACTTTAGGCAAGTCACTTCACTTCTCTGTGCCTCAGTTCCCTCATCTGTAATGTGGGGATTAAGACTGTGAGCCCCACGTGGGACAACCTGATCACCTTGTATCTCCCCAGCACTTAGAACAGTGCTTTGCACATAGTAAGCGCTTAACAAATACCTTCATTATTATTATTATTATCAAGGGCAAGAGGGTAAGGGCAAGCTCAGTTGGTTCCTTCAAGCCAACTTGCCTGGGCTTTCCTAGCTTTTATCAATTAATCAATCAATCACTGGTATTTATAGAGTGCTTACTATGTACAGAGGACCGTACTAAACGCTTGGGAGAGTACAACAGAATTAGCAGACACACTCACTGCCCGTAACAAGCTTACAGTCTAAAGGGGAAGATAGACATTAAGATGACTAAATAAGTAATTTATAATAAACAATTTAAAGATAATGTACGTAAGTACATTAAGGAGATGGGGCAAATATCAAATGTCCCAAGGTCACAGATCCAAGTTGACGTGGAAGGGAGAGCAAGCCAGGGAAAAGAAGGCTTAATTGGAGAAGACCTCATGGAGAAGAGGTGACCTTATTAATGCTTTGAAGGTGGAGAGAGTGGTGGTCCGACCTATATGGAGTCAGTCCATAAACAGTAATTCTTTTCATTGTTGTGTTTTTCTGAGATTCCAGGACTGATCTGGAGATTCAGCAAGTTCTGGGCTGGACTTGGGGGTATCCTAGGCTGATCAGAGCCACGAGGCTTATCCCGGTATGGGTTGATCTACAATCTCTGGTCTTAGAGAGTGTCCAGTCTTTAAGAGTTGGGAGAGAGAGAAGAATACAATGAGAGTCAGCAGGTGACTCACTCTACCCCAGTATGGGTTGATCTATAATCTCTGGTCTTAGAGAGTGTCCAGTCTTCAAGAGTTGGGAGAGAGAGGGAATACAATGAGAGTCAGCAGGCAACTCACTCCACTGCAACCATTTCACTAGGAGACTAGCAGTATAGTTATCTTCTTGAAAGCTTTCATGGCCAGTGTCGTTTCAGCAACCTGGCCTTTTCACACTGTTAGACAGTATTCTCTTTTTCAAATGCTGGGCCCACCTTCCCAGAGATCAGAGAGAAAAAATCTGGGATAGTAAATTTCCATTCACAGTTACAATCTTATGCTTGTAAGTCAAGCCCCATTACTGCCTGTCCTGTAATTGTAGGAGATTGGATATGGTTGTGTGCAGCAAGGTGTCTTCTCTTCCTCCTCCTCTACCTACTCCACATCTGGAAAACTGAGGAAGAGCCTGTGATCTTTGGACATTTGATATCCTCCCCACCCCCAACCCCACAGCCCTTACGTACATATCTTTAAATGATATATTAGAAGTTCCTTATTTGTTCATATAAATTTGTTCATTTGTTCATTTGTTCATATATTTGTCTCCCCCTCTAGACTATACGCTTGCGGTGGGCAGGGGATGCGTCTGCTAATTCTGTTGTATTCTCCCAGTGCTCAATGCTTAAAACAGTGCTTTGCACATAGGAAGTGCTTAATAAATGCCATTATTATTATTACTGCTTAGAACAGTGCTCTCCCATAAAAAATGCTCAGTAAGTATCGACTGATTTGTTTGATCTGCAGTGTTCCCAAGCCTGTTGTCCTGCATCAGCGAGACAGCAACTTAATTGGAGTCCAAGGTTGGGTCACCGCTAACCAATTATCTGGATATTTCAAGACCCTGCAAGTAGACTTGAACCTCAGTTAACTCAAGAGAAACAATTCGTTCAGAACGGTTGGCTTACAATGATATAAACTGTGATATTCCTTAAGCACTTATTATACGCCAAGCACCGTACTAAGTCCTGGGATAGATACAAGATAACCAGGTCAGATACAGTCCCTGTCCCTCATGGGGCTCACAGTCCAAAGGGAAGGAAGAGCAGGTATCGGATCCCCATTTAACAGATAAGGAAACTGAGGCAGAGAAAATTTAAAAGTGAATTGCCCAAGGTCACACAACAGGCGAGTGGTGGAGCGGGGGTTAGAACCCAGGTTCTCTGATTCCCAGGCCCGTGCTCTCCCCACTAGGCCATGTTGCTTCTAATTTCTTGGACACCGTTTCCTTTCAGAAGCACCCAGAAAATGACCTTTCCCCCTTTGGGCCTCCAAACCCATTCTGCTGAGGTGGGTTTTCCAGCTTGTCCTCGAGGAAAGCTGGCTTCAAGAAGCCTGCCTTTCCGCCCGGAGAGCAGAGACTTGGCGGGGCCATTTTTTACACGTTACTGTTATATTTTTTAATGAGCTTTCCGCTCAAGTTATAAAACAGCGAATGGCAGGACCATAAAGACATAGGACTGTGAGAGTGGAATCAAGCTCTGCCTCATTGCCCTGATTCTTAGGCCAGGTTCCTAAATTTCCACAACCTCCACAATCATCAATCGTGTTTATTGAGCGCTTACTGTGTGCAGAGCACTGTACTAAGCGCTTTGTGTACTAAGCACAATGTGAAGCACTTTGTGTACTAAGCACAATGTGAAGCAGCGTGGCTCAGTGAGAGCCACCTCGTCCCCCTCTCCATCCCCCCCGTCTTACCTCCTTCTCTTCCCCACCTCACCTGTATATATGTATATATGTTTGTACATATTTATTACTCTATTTATTTACTTATTTTACTTGTACATGTCTATTCTATTTATTTTATTTTGTTAATGTGTTTGGTTTTGTTCTCTGTCTCCCCCTTGTCTCCGCCACTTGTCAGCTGTGTGACTTTGGGCAAGTCTCTTTACTTCTCTGTGCCTCAGTTACCTCATCTGTAAAATGGGGATTAAGACTGTGAGCCCCACGTGGGACAACCTAATCACCTTGTATTCCCCCAGCGCTTAGAACAGTGCTTCGCACATAGTAAACGCTTAACAAATACCACTATTATTATTATTATTATTATTATTATTATTATTATTATTATATTGTACTGTACTCTCCCAGGCACTTGAGTGCTCAATAAATACGATTGATTGATTGAGGACACAAAGTGACAGCCCTTCTTTGCACATTGTAAGCTCTTAACAAATACCATTATTATTATTATTATTATTATTATTATTATTATTACTATTATTATTATTATATTATTGTATTATACTCTTCCAGGCACTTGAGTGCTCAACAAATATGATTGATTGATTGACTGAGAACACAAAGTCACAGCCCTTCTTCACACATAGTAAGCGCTTAACAAATACCATTATTATTATTATATTATTTCATTGTACTCTCCCAGGCACTTGAGTGCTCAATAAATACGATTGATTGATTGACTGACTGAGGACACAAAGTCACAGCCCTTCTACAGTCACTTGCTGCACTAATCCTTCATTCATTCATTCAATCATATTTATTGAGCACTTACTGTGTGCAGAGCACTGTACTAAGCTCTTGGGAAGTACAAGTTGGCAACATATAGAGATGGTCCCTACCCAACAGTGGGCTCACAGTCTAGAAGGGGGAGACAGCGAACAAAACAAAACATATTAACAAAATAAAATAAATATGCACAAATAAAATAAATACATCAGCCAGTTAGTCAAGTGTACTTATTGAGTGGTTTCTGTATACAGCACTGCACTAAGTGCTTGGGAGAGTTCAATATAACAATAAACAGACACAATCCCCTGCCCACAGTGAGCTTACAGTCTAGAGGGAGAGTCAGACGTTAATATAAAGAAATAAATTACAGATATGTACGTAAGTGCTGTGGGGCTGGGAGGGGGGATGAATAAAAGAGCAAATGAGGGAGACACAGACACCTGTCCACATGCTTTGTTTCGTTGGCCATCTCCCCCTTCTAGACCGTGAACCCATTGTTGGGTAGGGACCGTCTCTATTTGTCGCCAACTTGTACTTCCCAAGCGCTTAGTACAGCGCTCTGCACACAGTAAGTGCTCAATAAATATGACTGAATGAATGAATAAATGAAAGAGGAAAGGAGGGCTTAGTCAGGGAAGGCCTCTTGGAGGAGATGTGTCCTCAGTAAGAGTTGGAAGACAGGGGTGGGGGGGGGGGGGGTAATTGTCAGATATGAGGAGGGAGGGCATTCCAGGACAGAGGCAGGACGTGGGTGAGTGGTTGGTGGCATCCAGTTTACTCCCCCTGTGGCTTTTTCCTCCCTCAGCAGAAAGCAACACAACCCATTAGCTTCTAGGCAGCGGCTCACCCTGACCCCGACCTACGTGCCGCTAGTTTCCAACGGAAAAGGGGCCCCCGCCAATGACCCCCTTCTCAAAGCCATTAGTGGGAGTAGAGATGGTGACCAGCCGGGCCAGAGGGCAGGCCCCGCACCCAGAGCTGGCGCGGCGGGAGCGGGTCCTCGTCCTCCGGCCGGTGACCCCAGGGAGAATTTCTCATGCGGCCCAGATGGCGACAAACAGGCAGAGAATGACATGGCAGATGCCAGACATTCTTTCCAAACCGCAGTCGCTTCTGACCCATCCCAGCAATGCCTCTGGCCGCCTCGGCACATGAGCCCCTGCCGCTCCGAACGAGGAAGCCAAGTCTGAACAAACCTCTTGTCTCTCAGGACGTCCTCGGGCATTCCAGATTGAGCTGACGGACGGAGAAAGGGTCTCAAAGAAAGAAAGGGATTTACCCAGGTCCACACAGTGGGCTCTGTTCTTCCCACTACCATGGCATTGAGAACTGTCATCCTCTGTTCAGACAGACGAGGCTTAATCCAATACTCTCAGAGTACAGCATCCCCGAGAGGTCATCCGATCCAGCCCTCTGCCCTAAAATTGGAGAATATTTAACTCTTCAGTGTAGATAATGTACCCACTTCTTTTTTTTGAACCAGGTACCCTCTGTCTTCCTGTTCATTTGAGTACATCCTCCCACAATTTTTGGACTGGAGGAAGGAGAATCAAGATGGACACAGACGGATTGCAAGGCATAAGAGCTTAGTAATAATAATAATAATGATGATGGTATTTGTTAAGTGCTTACTATGTGCAAAGCACTGTTCTAAGCGCGGGGGAAGATGCAAGGTTATCAGGTTGTCCCGCATGGGGCTCACAGTCTTAGTCCCCATTTTACAGATGAGGGAACTGAGGCCCAGAGAAGTTAAGTGACTTGCCCAAAGTCACACAGCTGACGAGTGACAGAGCTGGGATTCGAACCCGTGACCTCAGACTCCAAAGCCCATGATCTTTCCACTAAGCCACAGCTAGTACAGTACTTTGCTCACAGTAAGTGCTCAATAAATAAGATTGAATGAATAAATGAATGAATGAGAGAGAGAGAGAGAGTTTGTGATGACTCCTGGGGGCTGATTCTTCTTCCAGGTATTAGGGGAGCAAACCATTGGAAGGGCGTGTAATCGATCAATCAATCAGTGGTATTTATCAAGCAGTTGCCATGTGCAGCACACTGTAATAAGCATTCAGGAGAGCACAATGCAACAGTGTTGGTAGACCAGTCCCCTTCCCACAAAGAGCTTACAGTCTAGAGGCATGCAGCCTTGCCCAGGAGCTGTTCACCTCCCTTCTCCACAGTCAGTCAGCCATTGAGTCAGTCAGTTGTATTTATTGAGTGCTTACTGTGTGCAGAGCACTGTACTAAGCGCTTGGGGGAGTACAATATAACAGACATTCCCTGCCCTCAGCAAGCTAACAGTCTGGAGGGGGGGACTGACATTAATATAAATAAATACATTTTAGATCTTGACACAGGGGCTCTGAGGCTGAAAGGGAAGGATGAACCCCCCCCCACCTTACCTCCTTCCCCTCCCCACAGCACCTGTATATATGTTTGTACATATTTATTACTCTATTTTACTTGTACGTATTTATTCCATTTATTTTATTTTGTTAATATGTCTTGTTCTGTTGTCTGTCTCCCCCTTCTAGACTGTGAGCCCGCTGCCGGGTAGGGACCGTCTCTATATGTTGCCAACTTGTACTTCCCAAGCGCTTAGTACAGTGCTCTGCACACAGTAAGCGCTCAATAAATACGATTGACTGACTGACTGACTGAATGAATGAATAAAGGGAGAAGTGCCTTGGGCTATGGTGTCAGGAAAGGGCTTTGTCCTGGGGTGGATTCCTAGCCACCTGGAATGGACCATCTAGACTGTAAGCTCCTTGTGGTCAGAGAACATGTCTAACAAATCTGGAGTACTCTCCTCTCCCAAGCGCCTAGGAAAGTGCTCTGCACACAGTACATGCTCAATAAATACCACCGATAGATTGATCTGTCCACTGTAGCACTGGGGGAATGCTGCCCTCGGTCGCTAACCATCATAATGATCTGTATTTGTACGTATTTATTTCTGTATTTATTTAATTATTTTATTTGTACATATTTATTCTATTTATTTTATTTTGTTACTATGTTTTGTTTTCTCTCTCCCCTGTCTAGACTGTGAGTCTGCTGTTGGTTAGGGACCGTCTCTCTATGTTGCCAACTTGTCCTTCCCAAGCGCTTAGTACAGTGCTCTGCACACAGTAAGCGCTCAGTAAATACGACTGAATGAACGAATGACTGAATCTGTGCTTCCTATATGCCAGGCTCTGTACTAAGCCCTGGGGGTGGACGCAGGCAAATTGGGTTGGACACAGTCCCTGTCCCACACGGGGCTCCCAATCTTCATCCCCATCTTACAGATGAAGTAACTGAGGCACAGAGAAGTGAAGTGACTTGCCCAGGGTCACACAGCAGACAAGTGATGGAGCTGGGAGTAGAACCCGAGTCCTTCTGACTCTCGGGCCCCTGCTCCATCATCATCAATCATCATCATCATCAATCGTATTTATTGAGCGCTTACTATTTGCAGAGCACTGTACTAGGCCATGCTGTTTCTCGTCCGCTCCCCTTTCCAACCAGTTTTAGAGGTTGAATTCATGCAGTGTGTGGGCCCTGGATGACCCCATTGGAGAAGGAGCTGAAGTATTGATAGGCACAGATGGTCTCCACTCAATCTCCAGCCCCGGCATCGCGTTCCTAGGAATCCCTTTATCCCCAGTCTCTTCTACCTGGGTGTTAATTCAACCAATGGAGGTTTTCCAAAGAAAACCGTTTCAATTCCCACCGACTGTGGTATTTCTTAAGCGCTTACTCTGGCCAAGTGCTGGAGTAGTTCAATACAAGCCTCAAGGGGCTCTAATGGGGAGGTGGAAGAGCTATTTAACTCCCATTTTACAGCTGAGGAAAGTTGCCAAGTTAAAGCAACTTCATCCAAGGTTAAACAGCAGTTGGGTGGCTAGAGCTGGGATTAGAACCCAGGTCTCCCGATTTGAGTTCAGTGCTTCTTCCATTAGGCTATGCTGCTTCTCGACAGTCCGTGACACTTCCAATTTTGAAGGGATTAAGAGACACCTCACCTGGGCATAGCATTAGTGAAAAGTCCAACTCTCCGGCTGCTTTCTCACCATTGTGGTGAGAAATTCTGGTTCCTGCCTCACAGGGGCTCTTAAACCAAAATAAAATAAAGGAATAGTCCCCTGGAAAACAGTAATGGGACTGCCATAAAAAGCAGTCCTGGGGCCTTGTTGTCTCACTCCAGCTCTTCCTGGCCTTAGGTAATTTCACAGGTTTCTCGCGGGCTATTAAATAAATAGAGAGGTCACTGTGAACTCTGAGGATCAAAGGATAGGTAATGGGCCTCCCTTAGAAATGAACTCACCTTGTTTGAACTGAAGAAGGTGCATTCAGAATATGAGAAGTCGTCTGGCAGTCTTTAATGTTGAATTCTTTCCCTGTTTTTTTTTTTTTTAAACGTATTAAGTGCTTACAATGTGCCAGGCACTGTACTAAGCTCTGGAGTAGCTACAGGCTAATCAGTTTGGACATAGTCCCTGACCCACCAGGGGCTCACGATCTTTATCCCCATTTTACAGATGAGGTCACTTGAGACACAGAGAAGTTAAGTAACCTGCTCAGGGTCCCACAGCAGGCACGTGGAAGAGCCGGAATTAGAATCCAGGTCCTTATGATTCCCAGGCCCGTGATCTATCCACTAGGCCATGCTGCTTTTTCATTTCTCTTTTTGTGAGCCCCTGCTCTCAACTCGGGTGGGGGGGGGGGGGGGGATTCTCCACTCCTCGCCTTGCAATTTGGAGACAGAAAGTGAGATATATATATATATATATATATATATATATATATATATATATATATGTATATATATATATATATATATATATATATATATATATAAAGTGCCAGGTGCTCTGCACATAGTAAATGCTCAATAAATACCACAGACTGATAGCCTCAGAGAAACCTCAAGATTCTTCACCTCGATCGCCAAATCTGGACTTCCAACTTTATTATATTATACTATTGTACTCTCCCAAGCACTTAGTAAAGTGCTTTGCACACAGTAAGCGCTCAATACATACAATCGATTGATTGACCTTTCTCTGTCTCCCTGACATCCCCTCCCACATCCCGAGAGAGATGGAGTTGTATTCTCTTGGAGTTTGTGTTTTCTGCCCAATTTCTTCCCATCCTCCTGCCCCGGAGTGTGACCAGGGTTCTTGGTGAGGAGCACCTGAAAACTAAGTGGGACCGCACCCTCTTTTTGTGGGATTGTGTAACAAGATGAACCTGTGAGACAGGAAACAATAATGATGGTATTTGTTAAGCGCTTACTGTGTGCCAAGCACTAAGTGCTGACTACTGTTCTAATGATACTTACATCTTCCTACAACCTGGTGAGGGAAGGAGGGAAGTTGGCTGGCGAAAGTGTCTGTAGATGGTGAATTTTATGCATTTATTTAATGCACTGCTACCCTTCCCCTCAAAGGGCTTCCATTCCATATATCCCACAGAGCCTCACTAGGGATAGTGAGCCACAAGGCAGGAGAGGAAGGTAAAGGGAGTGTGACTTTGGGCAAGTCACTTAACTTTTCGCTGCCTCACTTGCCTCACATGTAAAATGGGGATTAAGACTGTGAGCCCCATGAGGGACAGGGGCTGTGCCCAACCCGATTTACTTGTATCCGCCCCAGAGCTTAGTGCAGTGCCCAGCACATAGTAAGCACTTATGAAATACCATAAAGAGGACCAGAGAGATCAAGGTGATCCAAAAAGTCATCTGAAAATAACTCTTCTTAATTGGAAAGCTTCTCCATTTCGGCCATAAATACAGATTTCGTTCCTCAGCTCCCTTCAGATCAGCATGGCAAAAATCTGTGAAACGGGACGCAATGGAAATATTCCCCTCTTGGTCAGCAAATTGCAGGCTTTGGCCAGGGGACAGGCTGTCTTCAACTGTCCACACACAGGCAGAAAGGGAGTAGACTATCTGACCGGCATGGTTCTAGAGGAGACACAAATTCTTTCTCTTTTGCCAAAAAACAGTTGAAGAAACTCAGGTCCCTGCCAAGAAGTTCGACTGTGTCATGACAATGGGATTTTAAAGCTGTTATTTGGCCAGAAGCTGGAATTTGCAAATGAAAAACAACTCAGCTCTCCTCCCACCCACCCACCCACCCCCAGCCTTCCTTCTTTAATCTCCCCACACTCCCAGCCCCAGGCCCTCATCTCTTCCAGTTAAACTATGAAGGAATCTTGTTTGGAGAAAAGACTTTGTTTTCTAACTTTGCTGGAGTTCTTTTTTTCTGAGGCCTGTGTGCCAGTGGTATAATTCTGTCTCTCGCCGATCCCCTGCAGCCCCAGAATTGGCAACAGAAAGACTTGACTCTATTTTCGAGTCAGGGACAGCAAGGTCTCAAAAAGAGAAATGGCTTTGCTTATAATAATAATGGCATTTATTAAGCGCTTACTATGTGCAAAGCACTGTTCTAAGCACTGGGGAGGCTACAGGGTGATCAGGTTGTCCCACGGGGGGCTCACAGTCTCAATCCCCATTTTACAGATGAGGGAACTGAGGCCCAGAGAAGTGAAGTGACTTGTCCAAAGTCACCCAGCTGACAGTTGGCGGAGCCGGGATTTGAACCCAT
Source organism: Tachyglossus aculeatus (assembly GCF_015852505.1). Taxonomy (NCBI): domain Eukaryota; kingdom Metazoa; phylum Chordata; class Mammalia; order Monotremata; family Tachyglossidae; genus Tachyglossus; species Tachyglossus aculeatus. The sequence goes on along the minus strand of NC_052074.1, from coordinate 25,816,352 downwards.
GACCTCTGACTCCAAAGCCCGTACACTTTCCACTGAGCCAAGCTGGCTTGGCCAGTGTACTTACACTTGAGAGGGTGCAATAGAATAAGTAACCATGACCTCTGCCCTCAAGGAGTTTACAATCTAGCAGAGAAGAGTAACATTAAATATATTTTGTTAATATGTTTGGTTGTCTGTCTCCCCCTTCTAGACTGTGAGCCCGCTGTTAGGTAGGGACCGTCTCTATATGTTGCCGACTTGTACTTCCCAAGCGCTTAGTCCAGTGCTCTGCACACAGTAAGTGCTCAATAAATACGATTGAATGAATATATTAGAGCTAGGGGAGAAAATTGATGGTATTTACTAAGTGCCTACTATACTCTTCACTAAGCGCACGGGAGAGTACACTATAACAGAATTAGCAGACACGTTCCCTGCCAATAACAAATTTACAATATGAAAGGATTAAAAATATGAACAGAGGAAACAGTATGGCTTAGGGGCCCAAACTGAGCCCCCTTTTTCCTCTCCTCCTCCCCACCCCCCAGCCCTTCCTCTTTCCCCTCCCCACAGCAACTGTATATATGTTTGTACAGATTTATTACTCTATTATTTTACTTGTACATATTTACTATTCTATTTATTTTGTCAGTGATGTGCATCTAGCTTTATTTCTATTTATTCTGATGACTTGACACCTGTCCACATGTTTTGTTTTGTTGTCTGTCTCCCCCTTCTAGACTGTGAGCCCGCTGTTGGGTAGGGACCGTCTCTAGATGTTGCCAACTTGTAGTTCCCAAGTGCTTAGTCCAGTGCTCTGCACACAGTAAGCGCTCAATAAATACGATCGAATGAATGAATGGATAGCGCAAGCACATAGGAGTCAGAAGATCATGGGCTCTAATCCCTGCTCCGCCACTTGTCTGCTGTGTGGCCTTGGGTGAGTCACTTTACTTCTCTGGGCCTCAATCACCTCCCTGTAAAATGGGGATTGAGCCTGTGAGCCCCACATGGGGCCGGGACTGTGTCCAACACGATTTGCTTGTCTCTGCCCCAGCGCTTAGTACAGTGCCTGGCACATAGCGAGCATTTAACAAAGGCCGTAATTATTATATTACTATTATTATAAATAATCATCATCATCAATCGTATTTATTGAGCGCTTACTGTGTGCAGAGCACTGTACTAAGCGCTTGGGAAGTACAAATTGGCAACATATAGAGACAGTCCCTACCCAACAGTGCTCTCACAGTCTAAAAATAATAGTATAAATAGTATTATAATAATAATAAATAATGGTATGTGCCAAACACTGTACCAAGTACTGGGGTAGATGAAAAATATCTAAGTACGGCCTGATTAACTTGTATCTACCCCAGTGTTTAGAACAGTCCACGGCCGATTGTAAGCGCTTAACCAGTACTATTCAGATATAAATATATATTTATATTAAGGGGCCACCGCAGCATGAAAGGAATGGCTCTCCCGGAACAGTAGCCTGTTTCCAAAGGCCTAATCGTTTGTCAGGACCAGTGTCCTCCCACACAGTTCAGCCACGGGCTGTCTTAGAAGCAGCAGCCTGAGCGGAGCCTGAACCCAGTTGAGACTCGGAATTGTCAACACCAGGAATCCTCACTCATTAGCCAACTTCACGGCATTTTCCAGCCCTGCGCAAAGTCGACCCTCGCTTCCAGAGAAACACTCCATCCATCTCTGGGTCTGAGGGTTTGTCACGGGTCCAGCCTCATAGTTGAAATTCCTTTGGTACGGAGAGGGGCTGGATTTTGTCAAGTTCTCCATTACCATTAAAGGATTAGGAGAGCTCAGGAAAGAAAGAGCTGGCGGTTTCTATTCCGGTGCACCTAGGGCTGCTTGCCTTCGCTCCTCCGAGGCACCAAGGTTTGCCAAGTGACCGTGATTCCATCTCACTCTGGTGGTCTTTCTCCGGTCACTCGATGGCCTGCAAATTTCGAAAAATTTAACCATCTATAAGAGTGATGCACTATACTCAACACTTTAGCCCCTCAATAGCAATAATAATAATTGCGGTATTTGTTAAGCACTTTACTAGGTGCCAGGCACCGTGCTAAGCGCTGGGGTGGATACAAGCAAATAGGGCTATACATAGTGTCTGCCCCACACGGGGCTCGCAGGCTCAGTGGAAAGAACACGGGCTTTGGAGTCAGAGGTCATGGGTTTGAATACTGATTCCACCACATGTCTGCTGTGTGATCTTGGGCAAGTCACTTAACTTCTCTGGGCCTCAGTTACCACATCTGAAAAATGGGGATTAAGACTGTGAGCCCCACATGGGACAACCTGATCACCCTGTATCCTCCCCAGCGCTTAGAACAGTGCTTTGCACATAGTAAGCGCTTAACAAATGCCAATTATTATTATTATTATTATTATTATTGTTATTATTATTATTATTATTATTAGATAACTGAAGCCCCGAGAAGTGAGAGAGAAGCAGCTTGGCTCAGTGGAAAGAGCCCGGGCTTTGGAGTCAGAGGTCATGGGTTCGAATCCCGGCTCCGCCACATGTCCGCTGTGTGACCTTGGGCAAGTCACTTAACTTCTCTGAGCCTCAGTTACCTCATCTGTAAAATGAGGATTAAGACTGTGAGCCCCACGTGGGACAACTTGATCCCATTGTATCCCCCCAGCGCTTAGAACAGTGCCTTGCACATAGCAAGTGCTTAACAAATGCCATCATCATCATCAGGATCTTAATAATAATAATAATAATAATGGTATTTGTTAAGCACTTACTATGTGCCAAGCACTGTTACAGAAAAACCATATGACACCCTCTTCATGAGGGATTGTCAGTATCAGCATTATTTTATGTTGACACATCCTGCCTCTGACCTGGAAAACCCTCCCTTTTCATATCCCACAGACAACTACTCTCCCCACCTTCAAAGCCTTATTGAAGACACATCTCCTCCAAGAGGCCTTCCCTAACCCCTCATTTCCTCTTTTCCCACTCACATGTCACCCAGCCCCACTGCACTTCCGTACATATCCATAATTTATTTATTTATATTAATATCTGTCTCCTCCTCTAGGCTGTAAACTCACTGTGGGCAGGGAATGTATCTGTTATATTGTTGTGTTGTACTCTCCCAAGTGCTTAGTACAGTATCCTGAATTCATTCGATCGTATTTATTGAGCGCTTACTGTGTGCAGAGCACTGTACTAAGCGCTGAATGATTATATTTCCTCCACTTCTATGGGCTTGGGAATGGGCTCAGTTAGAGGAAGAGGCTTGTTCTGGAGACATAAGTTTCTTCATGGCCATTTCTCATCCAATCCAACCCCAACTTGCCAACTTGTACTTCCCAAGTGATTAGTACAGTGCTCTGCGCACAGTAAGTGCTCAATAAATACGATTGAATGAATGAACCCCAAAGAGCATTTTCTGAATACCATCTTGGTACTTTCTGAGCTCCCCCATATCACCCCCTCTGTTCTGTGTGTCCAAAGCTGTGCGAGGAAGATAGTCAATGATATAATTGGATTACTCCATTTCAATCAATCAATCAATCGCATTTATTGAGCGCTTACTGTGTGCAGAGCACTGTACTAAGCGCTTGGGAAGTACAAGTTGGCAACATATAGAGACAGTCCCTACCCGACAGTGGGCTCACAGTCTAAAAGGGGGAGAGTCATTTATAAAGACTTCAGTGTTTTCATCCTCCGTTAAGTGTAAAGCTCCTAGAGGACAGGAAATATGGGGCTCTGCATTCTCAATTGATCGTCACAGAGGATGTTTTTTGTCTTTGAGGATCGTTGCCAAGCTCGGGCAAAAAATGATCACCTCCCCCTTCCACTTCCTTGACTCCAATTCCAGAAGACACCCCTGGAAGTCCAGATTATAGGGGCAGCCCTGGGGAGGGGGTGATAAGGAAGATCAGTGTAGGAATCCCGCCCCATCACCCTGTCTGATGATATGTTGGGTGTTACTGGGAATTCTTCGATTGAATATGTATGGAAATATCGCTAAACTACATTTGCAAAGATGACTCAGCCTACGGTGGTATCAGACCCAGTTCCTGTCCAACACGCGGCTCACGCTCTATGTCATTCCCCTTTTACAGGTGAGAAAACGGAGGCCCAGAGAGGTTAAGAGACTCACCCGTGGTCACACAGCAGGCCAGAGGCAGAGCTCGAATTAGAACCCAGATTTCCTGACTCTCAAACTCTTTCCATTAGACCACACTGCCTCCCTTCCTGACAACTGCTTCACGGCCCACTGTCTGTCTGGGATGGCAGCCAGATCTTTGGGTGCTTGTCATGTTGCCCACTATCCTTCCTAGGGTGAACATTGAGAGAAGCAGCGTGGCTCAGTGGAAATAGCACGGGCTTTGGAGTCAGAGGTCATGGGTTCAAATCCCAGCTGCACCAGCTGTGTGACTTTGGGCAAGTCACTCAACTACTCTGTGCCTCAGTTACCTCATTTGTAAAATGGGGATTAAAACTGTGAGCCCCCCGTGGGACAACCTGATCACCTTGTAACCTCCCCAGTCCTTAGAAAAGTTCTTTGCACATAGTAAGTGCTTAACAAATACCATCATCATTATTATTATTATAGAGTGGCAGCATTAATAATCTGGGAGAACCACCCTTTCAGAATTAATGAATTTCAGTTCTTTCTTTCTATTCCTTCTTAGGATTTTGCTGGGGTGCGTCCCCTTGGGATGTTGGAGCTTCCAGTCCTCTAGACTGTAGGCAGGGATTCATTCATTCATTCATTTAATCGTATTTATTGAGCGCTTAATGTGTGCAGAGCACTGTACTAAGCACTTGGAGGGTACAATTCGGCAACAGAAGAGACAATCCCTACCCAACAGTGGGCTCACAGTCTAGAAGGGGGAGACAGACAACAAAATGGTGATTACCAACTTTCCTGTATTGGACTCTCCCAGGTGCTTTAGTAATGCACTTAGTTCTGCATAAAATAAGTGTTCAGTGAATATTAATGATTGGGAAGGGAATGCTAAGCCCAAATGGGTTGGAGCCAAAGTTGCCAGAGAGCACGGTGCCAAATCAATTAGTCAATCAATGGTATTTACTGAGCACTTACTACAGGCAGAGCACTGTCCTCAGTGCTTGGGAGAATACAATGCAACAGAATTAGCAGACACGTTACCTGCCCGTAATGAGCTGATAGTCTAGAGGAAGCGACAGGCATTAATACAAATAAATAAGAAATTCATAGTATGTAATTTAAAGATATGTACATAAGAGCTGTGGGGTTGGGGGTGGGATGAATCTCAAATGTCCAGGTAACTATGGAACATCAGCCCAGAGAGGAAGATCAGGGGTTATGCTTGTAGAAGTTTTTGAAGAAAATACCACGGAGCCTGAAGATGAAAGCCAAACCATTCTGTTCAGCTGCAAAGTTGACACCAATTTAATTTATCTGACTGGAGATTTAGGGAAGGAGGAAGGAAGGCTCTTGAAAGCCTGCTTTTAGAGGTGGCAGGAAAAAAAAAATTGGCAAGAAATAAAGTCATGTGGGTGGTAGTATCTAAACGACAGGACTGGATTTGCTAGAGGAAATGTTTAATCCGAATGTTTGCTTTGAACTAGACTGCTTTTCTGTATTGAGAAGGGGATTCTAGCCAATTTTTTTTTTCCTGAAATGGAGAAAGCCTTAATGAACTAGCCAGGATCGTTATGCAATCCCTCCCACCCAGCTGCATGGTTGAGCCAGGCCCTGTGGAGAGACCGAGGGTGCAGATGAATGGCACATGGGTGTCAGGGGGACTAGAGACCCTTGGATATGGCTTAGACCTGACCTAAGGTCAGGGTCCCCAGGGTGACCAGGGGTGAAAACTTTTCCTGAATTTGGACTGGAAGCCTCTTGAGGGGGAACAAGGGGTGACTGGAAATAAAGGTGCTCAGTCCCAGGCCATAGAAACAAGAACACGGGCCTGGGAATCAGAGGACCTGGGTTCTAATCCCACCCCACCACTTGTCTGCTTGTCTAGGTAAGTCACTTCACTTCTCTGTGCTTCAGTTACCTCATCTGTAAAATGGGGATTAAGGCCGTAAGCACTTCGTGGGACCCGGGCTGCGTCTGACCCAATTTTCGGGTACCTACCCCAGTGCTTCGTGTAGTGCCTTGCACATAGTAAGAGCTTAACAAATCCCTTAACTATTAATTATCATTATTAACCCCAACCCCTTGTGAGCTGAGTAACTTCCAAGGGATCAGAGACAGGGCCTGCCCCAGTTCAAGGAACCTCTGTGGATCCCTGGAGGCAGTGGGGAGTTGACCCAAGAGATTCACAGTCTCAGCCTCCCCTCCCCGTGAGGAAGAACTGAGAAGCAGAAAAGAGAAGATCCCCTCCCCGTGAGGAAGAACTGAGAAGCAGAAAAGAGGCGAAGCAGGTTGAATCAGCACATCTCCTCCAGGAGGCCTTCCCTGATTAAGCCTTCGTCTCCTCTTCTCCTCCTCATTCATTCAATCAGTCATATTTATTAAGCGCTTACTGTGTGCAGAGCACTGTACTAAGTGCCTGGGAAAGTACCATGCAACAATAAACAGTGACATTCCCTGCCCACAACGAGCTCACAATCTAGAGCGGGCCACCCTTGCACTTGGATTTGCTCCTTTTATTCATCCATCCCTCAGCCCCACATTATTTAGAGAAGCAGCGAGGCTCAGTGGAAAGAGCTCAGGCTTGGAAGTCACAGAGGTCGTGGGTTCTAATCCCGGCTCCGTCACTTGTCAGCTGTGTGACTTTGGGCAAGTCACTTCACTGGGCCTCAGTTACCTCATCTGGAAAATGGGGATTAAGACTGTGAGCCATGTGGGACAAACTGATTACCTTGCATCTCCCCCAGTGCTTAGAACAGTGCTTGACACATAGTAAGCTCTTAAGAAATACCAAAATTATTATTATTACTTATATTAATGTCTGTCTCCCCCTCTAGGCTTGCTGTGGGCAGGAAATGTGTCTACCAACTCTATTATATTGTTGTATTGTACTTTCCCAAGCACTTGTTACAGGGCTCTGCATGCAGTAAGCACTCAATAAACATCACTGATTGATTGATCGATTAGCCCTAAGTAATGAAGGCAGGTCACCTTTCCTTGCTAAGCCTCAATTTCCCCACCTGTAAAATGGAAGTGATAATTGTTATACCTTCCCCTCCCTGTTTCTGCCCCCAGTGTCTCTATGAGAATGGGGGAGAAAGCAAACATCAGGCCCCATATGTTGGGTGTCAGAATAGATGACGATGATGATGAAGACATTTGTTAAGTGCTTACTATGTGCAAAGCACTGTTCAAAGCACTGAGGAGGATACAAGGTGATCAGGTTGTCCCACTTGGGGCTCACAATCTTAATCCCCATTTTACAGATGAGGTAACTGAGGCATAGAGAAATCAAGTGACTTGCCCAGAGTCACACAGCTGACAAGTGGCAGAGTTGGGATTAGAACCCATGACCTCTGGCTCCCAAGCCCACGATCTTTCCACTGAGCCACGCTGCTTCTCAATATGATCCCACTATAATCCCCAGCAATTCCCAAACAGTGATCCTCAAGCCATACATGGCCCAGAATAATGTTGTGTGGCCTAAAAATATTTATAAAAACACAAACAGCTGCCTTTCATAGTTGAAGATAAACACCCTTGACCACCCCACTTTCAGGTGCAGATGTTTCACAAAGACAGACCCTTGCATAGATATTTTCTTGAAACTCATAATGTGGTTTAATATTTCAAAGCAGGAGAAAAATGCTTTCAAATCTACGGATCAGCTGAAAAGAAATATGCCGGGAGATCAGCTAAAAAGCTGCTGAAGGTTGCATATGTTGCTCATTGATAATCAGTGAATTTTCTCAAGCAGCCCATCGATTATTTGCTGCCTTCCTCCTCCTCCTCAGAAACTTTCAGGGGTTGTGCTCCCCATAAGTGAAGGAGGAAGATCAAACCTGACTAAGAAGTGTTGCCAGAAACAGGCTTGTCTATTTTGTTTTCGACTGTTTTCTTTTCCACCTCATTGTTTCCATAGGATATCTGCTTCCCCAAAATAGTACCGGGGGCATTCCAGGTAAACTCGACATCCGATCAAAATCCCCTTTCCGCAACCAGTCAGGAGAGCTCCGGTTTTCCATTGTTATTCCTTTCCTCCTGCAAAAACTCAGACTCTGGAGGACAGCCTGGGAGATGTCCCCGCTTTTATTCTCCAGCCGAGTGCTGGAACCTTTCCTGAGAATGAAACAAGCAAAGCTCGAACCAGTTTGCTTTTGTTCCCTGAAGCTAAAAGGCGTATTTACTTCACTCTGCTCTCTTTTCCTTCCTGTCCAGTTCGTTTTAGCCTTTCCTCTTTGTCAGGAGGGTAGTGTGGCAGGCTCAATGATGGCCCAATAATAATAATAATAATGACATTTGTTAAGCACTTACTATGTGCGAAGCACTGTTCTAATCGCAGTGTGGCAGGCTCAATGATGGCCCAATAATAATAATAATAATAATAATGATGGCATTTGTTAAGCGCTTACTATATGCAAAGCACTGTTCTAAGCGCTGGGGGGATACAAGGTGATCAGGTTGTCCCACATGGGGCTCACAGTCTTAATCCCCATTTTACAGATGAGGGAACTGAGGCACAGAGAAGTTAAGTGACTTACCCAAAGTCACACAGCTGACAAGTGGTGGAGCCTGGATTTGAACCCATGACCTCTGACTCCAAAGCCCATGCTCTTTCCACTGAGCCATGCTGCTTCTCTATGAAATGATAATGATAATTACAATACTAATACTGTTGCTATTAAACTACGACTACTAATAAATTGCACATAGTAAGTGCTTAATAAATGTCATCATTATTACTATTCATAATAACAATAATACTTATTGAGCACTTTCTGCAGAGCATTGTACTAAGCACTGGGATAGATACAAGATAACAGTTTCCTCTTGGGACTCACAGTCTGAGTAGGAGGGAGAACAGGAATTGAATCCCCATTTTGCAGATAAAGGAACCGAGGCACAGAGAGGTTAAGTGACTTACCCAACATCACAGAGCAAGCAAGGAGTAGAGTGGGGATTAGGACCCAGGTCCTCTGATTCCCAGGCCCGTGCTCTTTCCACTAGGCCACGTTGTTTTTATTGTCTAGTTCTTCAGAAAAAGAGGTAACTCAGAGAGTTCTCTGGGAGTTAAAGTAAAAAGAAAAAAAGAAAAATAAAAGAAAACAAAGAAAAGTGATCTCTTTCCCTCTTGGTTTTGAGGCCTTTCTTCACCTCGATATTCAGACAACCAGAACGATAGAGCAGGGAGGGAACGTAAGAGGTCATCAAGTCCATCCCCCCGCCTCCACATCTATATGAGAGAGATGAGACTTCTTTCTAAAGATCTCCAGGGGCTGTTTTGCTTTTGTATACTTCATCCTCCCTCCCTGGAAATGTAAATATTTTTTTAAACTTTACCTCACAATAGCTCTGGGAGGAGAGTAGCATGTGTTTGTACCTTCACAATCATTCAAGCGATTATTATTTAATGAATGCTTACCAGGATCAGAGAAGTATACTGAGTTCTTGGCAGAGAACACTAGAAGTGTCCTTTTATAATGGTATTTGTTCATTCATTCATTCATTCATTCAGTCGTATTTATTGAGCGCTTACTGTGTGCAGAGCACTGTACTAAGCGCTTGGGAAGTACAAGTTGGCAACATGTAGAGACGGTCCCTACCCAACAATTCGCTCACAGTCTATAAGCACTTACTCTGTAACATGCACTGTATTAAGCAGTGTGGCTCAGTGGAAAGAGCTCGGGCTTGGGAGTCAAAGGTCAAGGGTTCGAATCCCAGCTCTGCCACTTGTCTGCCGTGTGACCTTGGGCAAGCCACTTCACTTCTCTGGGCCTCAGTTCCCTCATCTGTAAAATGGGGATGAAGACTGTGAGCCTCACGTGGGACAGCCTGATCACCTTGTATTCTCCCAGCGCTTAGAACAGTGCTCTGCACATAGTAAGTGCTTAACACATGCCATTATTATTATTATTATTATTATTATTATTATTATTATCATATTATTATTAAGCACTGGGGTAGATGCCAGCAAATCAGGTTGAACACAGTCCCTGTCCCACATGGGGCTCACACTCTTATCCCCATTTTACAGATGAGATAACCGGAGCTCAGATAAATTAAGTGACTTACCCAAGGTCACAGAGCCGGCAAGTGGAGGAACCACGTTTAGAACCCAGGTCCTTCTAACTCCCAGGCCTTATATCTATCCACTAGGACAAAACGGCACCGCGGTAATGTATAAGTGGCCATTCCAAAGCTTCCCAAGTCGCTACACTGTCAGGAACGGGGCTGCTCTAGCATCCAGGTCTGTTGACTTTGGTTTCATTTCATTGTTTGTTTTTGGGTGTCCGATATGCTCCAATTTTCCCACAGGCCTTGTGGCTGGTGAAAGAAAATGACCTCCCTGAGGTCAAAGAATGAGTCAGGGCAACAAATGGAATTGAAAATACGGGGCTGGGCTTTCTCCCTTTTTTACGGTATTTGTTAAGCACTTACTGTGTGTTAGACACTGTACTAAGCACTGGGGTAGATACAAGCTAATAAGGTTGGACACAATTCCTGTCCCACAAGGGGCTCACAGCCTTAATCCCCATTTTATAGATGGTAACTGAGGCCCAGAGAAGTTAAGTGACTTGCTCAAGGTCACACAGGAAGATAAGTGGTGGAGCCAGGATTAGAACCCAAGTCCTTTGGACTCCAAGGCCCATGCTCTACCCACTAGGCCATACTGCTTCTCACCTACCATTGTGGAATTCCACCAATGGTCATTCTACCCATCCTACCCACAGCCCATGTAATAAATTCCACAATTCTTCCTAGCATTTGTGGGTAGAGAGTAAACTGAATGGTGACTCAGCTGGGCTAATTATATCTGGGGTCACTGTAACTCAGACTTTACTTCTCTGTGTAGGTTATTGAATCCCCAGAGTATAGAAAGTGCCAAATCGAATTGAGGATGCTTTGGCCAGACTAGAGAATCTCAGAATAATCAGAGCAAAGGGTTTGAAATGACTTGAATGGTTTGAATGGCTTGTACTTCCCAAGCGCTTAGTACAGTGCTTTGCACACAGTAAGCGCTCAATAAATGCAATTGATTGATTGATTGATTGACTTTGAGTGGTCATCTTGTCCATCCCTCTGCCTTCACACAGGCCACACCAGAACCACTCCAGACAGAGGAGAATAAACTAGTTTTAAAGAATGCCAGAGAAAGAAACTCCACAACCTCCTGCTTTTATACTCAAAAGAGAAGCAGCATGGCCGAGTGGATAGAACACAGGCGTGGGGGCCAGAGGACTGAGTTCTAATCCCGGATCTGCCGCTTTTCTGCTGTGTGACCTTGGCCAAGCCACTTAACTTATCTGTGCCTCAGTTATCTCATCTGTAAAATTGTGATTGAGATTGTGTCCAACCTGATTCATTCATTCATTCAATGGTATTTATTGAGCGTTTACGGTGTGCAGAACACTGTACTAAGCGCTCGGGAAGTACAAGTCCGCAACAAATAGAGACGGTCCCTACCCAACAACGGGCTCACAGTCTAAAAGGGGGAGACAGACAACAAAACATGTAGACAGGTGTCAACTGATCAGTTTGAATCCACCCCAGTGTGTAATACAGTGCGTGGCAGGTAGTAAACGCTTAACAAATGCCATTAAAAAAAAAACAACAAAAAGCAAATCTGTCCTTCAACTTCTCCAATTGATAATCATCCTCTCAGGAGATGCAAGACTAGATGAGGACACCTGGTCTACTATTTAGCAGTGCTTTTCATGGCTAGGTGGTTTCTTGCACAATGGTATTCAGAGAGAACATACAACATATGAAGAGCCAGGTTTTCTTCTTGATTCTGTCATTAGCCTTCGTTGAGTCTTCAGGTGGGTAAAAGGTTTTGATGAGGAGGATAGGACAGTTAACCTCCTTTGCCATAATGACCCCAGACAAGAGGAAAGAGGGTTAAACTGAAGCAGGGGAGAGTTTGGTCAGATCTTTAGTCAAGAGGTCCTTAACTAAAGGATGGTTAAGCTCTAGGATCAGCTATCCAAGGAGATCATTCAATCTGTGCCCCCGGAAACCTTAAAAATAAAAAAAGTCAGTCATTTTACCCAGCGCTTGTCCATCTTACTTTTTGAAGATGTCATTCAGGCACCCACAGTGATTACTAAGTTTCTCTTGGGTGCTTAGAGAATGCTTGAAGTGAAAACCATCATTCCTGTCCTCTAGAAGCTTTCTAAAAGAGAATATTTCAACCCGCCTTTTTCCTCCAGGGTCCACCTAGTAGAAGAGAAACAAATGAGATGCAGCATGGTGACTAACTCAACATTTACTGGAACTTAGTAACTTTAGCAGTAAACAGTGTTTTACATTTATGAGAACCAGCCATTATCTAACACCCTTACAGTGGTTTTCCTAGGAATCTGGGCCAGGTACAGCCCGACGGGCTGTGAGGAACCAATAGTGATTCAGTAGGCTCTTGTTTTTAATGAACTCGGGAAGGGGGAGAGGCCAGGGACAACTGATCAAAATCATCCTGACACATGTCGGGATGTCTAAAAATAAATCAGCTAAGGCCAGTAGGATGAACCAGAAATAGAAATCAATTTATGCAAAAATAACGCCAGGTTATTTGGGGGCATCCTCAAAAGTAGCTGCTTCCCCCCACCCTTTCTACCATGGCACGTATCCCCAGTGGCCTCCTCCAATCTACATCTGGAGGCAGGCTGAATTCTGACTCTCCCTCTTCCCACAACTGTTCCTTTCCCCTCTCTTTCCTGCTAACTTTGCCACTAAGACTCTTCTCTCCCCAACTGCAAGCAACTCTGTCACCTCTCTGGTCCCCCACTCCACTGAATCGGTTCCCTCTCCCTTTGAGTTATTCTGTTGAGAGTCTCCCCTCCACCTTCATTCATTAAATCATATTTATTCAGCGCTTACTGTGTGCAGAGCACTGTACTAAGCCCTTGGGAAGTCCAAGTTGGCAACATATAGAGATGGTCCCTACCCAACAGTGGGCTCACAGTCTAGAAGGAGCTCGCAGTCCTCGCTTTTCCCCATTTCTTCTGTCTCTTCACTCCTCCCCCTAGCTCCTTTCCATCCGCCCACTGAGTCAGTCTTCTTTCCATTCTTCTTTTCTTTTTTAGCCACTGCCGTTTCCCCTCCTCCTCTTCTGGCCACTTCCTTCCCCTTCTTTCCTTCTTTCTCCTGGAACCTCGGGAGCTTCTTTTGCCACTCCCGGGGGCTTCTGAGTTTTCCAGGGGCTATTTATAATAATAACAATAATAATAATAATAATGGTATTTGTTAAGCGCTTACTATGTGCAAAGCACTGTTCTCCCCAAGCAAATTCTAGGAATGATCCCCCGAGCCTAGCCCGGTGAGGCTGCAGGAGCTGTCCAACTATTCAGGAATTGAAAAGTGATGGGGTTTGTCTATTTTTGTTTGTTGGTTGGTTTCATTATACATCATATCATGTCACTTACTATGTGCCAGACACTGCGCTTATACACTGGGGTAGATACAATTGAATCAGATTGGACACAGGGCATGTCCCGCATGGGGCTCACAGTCTTAACCCCCATTTTACAGATGAGGGAACCGAGGCACAGAGAAGATAAGTGCCTTACCCAAGGTGACACAGCAGATAATAATAATAATAATAATGGTATTTGTTCAGTGCTTACTATGTGCCAAGCACTGTTCTAAACACTGGGGTGGATATAAGGTCATCAGGCTGTCCCACGTGGGGCTCACAGTCTTCATCCCCATTTCACAGATGAGGGAACAGACACAGAGAAATAAATAAATAATGATGGCATTTATTAAGTGCTTACTATGTGCCAAGCACTGTTCTAAGGGCTGGGGAGATTACAAGGTGATCAAGTTGTCCCACGGGGGGCTCAGTCTGAATCCCCATTTTACAGATGAGGGAACTGAGGCACAGAGAAGTTAAGTGACTCACCCAGAATCACACAGCTGACAATTGGCAGAGCCGGGATTTGAACCCATGACCTCTGACTCCAAAGCCCGTGCCCTTCCCACTGAGCCACGCTGCTTCTGAAGTGACTTGTCCAAGGTCACACAGAAGACGAGTGGTGGAGCCGGGGATTAGATTTTTGGGGAGAGATGGGAAATCCATGTAGGGGAATGGAAGACATAGCTGGGGGGCCAGGAAGGGAGCAGGGAGTGGGGAAACTTGGAAAGTGAAGGACATCACATGGGGATGAGGGAAATGAAATAGAGAGGACGGATTCATCAGCGAGGCAAAGGAAAGAACAGATATCTGGGATCTGGGGGAAGCAAAGACAGAAGAGGTTGGGACCAGAAGAGGGGACGTCAGGAGGAGATTGTCAGCTCCCTGAGGGCAGAGATCGTGTTTCTAACTCCTACTGTACTTTTCCAAACTCCTCGTTCAGATTGCCACACTCAGCTAAGGACTCAATAAACACCCTTGATGGGCTGACTGATTTGCTGACGGGGACATTGAACAGTTGGGGAATCGGTGATTAGTTTGGAAAATGGTTGAGATTTCGAAGCTCAAACTTTCCAAAATCTGTTTTTCAAGATCTAAAATTAGATGTTGTGCTCGATAGAACGAATGAATCGTCACCCTCGTGAAAATACCCAAACAAGATCTCTATTCAGCCATGCTTGGAAACAGAAAATTTGAAAGCAGCAAACCAAGTTTTCAAACACTTCTCCCCCTAGTGCAGTATATCTATCTATCTATCTATCTATCTATCTATCTATCTATCTATCTATATATTATAGATAGATAGATACTGAGAAGTGAGAAGTGTAGACCTGCAGATATCACATAGAGAATTAAGAATATATATATATATATATATATAAAAAACATATCTATCATATATATATTATATAACTATTTTATATATGATAGATAGATATAGTATATTATCCTGTCCCTCAAGGAGCTTACAATTTAGATTTACTCCCTTAGGGAAAGAAATAATTTATGAAAGGGACTATAAGGAACTTTGCAAATATTGAACATAAGAGAAAACTGAGGAAGGAGCATTAAGAAGTGATCTGAAGTTTCCTCAAGAGCAGGGAAGAGAAGTTTCCTAAGCAGGATAATATATATAATATATTGTACATTATAGTATTATATACTATATATAATATAGTATAATATACTTATAATTATTATTATAATATAATAATATATATTCTTAATTCTCCATGTGATATCTGCAGGCCTACCCTTCATTTCTCACTGTGAATTCATTGATCTGGTCCCATTCATTGGCTCCATCAGTGTCAGTATTCCTAATATGCAACATCCTTCTTACGCTGGACAGGAGGTTCTTGATTGGAGTTTTGAGATGAACGCTCAGCCACTGACACTGTGGAAAAAAGAAATGTCAAAAAATGCTTTAGAAAAATGATGATAAATGCAGACTTGTCAACATCCCATATCATTGCTAAGTGCCTTAACTATGGGTACTTTGGGCATTTCAGTAAATGCAAGTAATTGTTGGAATTATAAATGCCATGTATTGATTGATGGATTGATTGAACTGGCTCACTGTTCACTGCCTC
The DNA here is from genome assembly GCF_015852505.1 of Tachyglossus aculeatus. Taxonomy (NCBI): domain Eukaryota; kingdom Metazoa; phylum Chordata; class Mammalia; order Monotremata; family Tachyglossidae; genus Tachyglossus; species Tachyglossus aculeatus. The sequence continues at coordinate 25,800,753 of NC_052074.1, read as the reverse complement.
ACCACTGATTTGTCCATTTTCTGCCAGTCACACTGGCAGTGGTTTGAATTGGTAGTAAATGGACATGAAAAAAGGAACATCACGTTGCCACCCGAACTCACCAGCATTCTGTTGGGAAACAAGTTAAAAAATCTTTATGCAGCTGTTGCAAAATAGTGTTTTCTCCCTCAATCTATGAAATTTCCTTCCAAAGAAGGGTAAACTCCTACATCTGTATAATTTCATTACTGGAAAAGAAAAACATAAACCAACAACCCAAAGCCAGTTTCAGAGCTGGATGGGTCTTCAAGAGATCTTGCCTTGTCTCATGCTGTCTAGTCTTCTCCGACCCATAGCGACGTCGTGGACACATCTCTCCCAGATTGCCTCACCTTCACCTGCGGTCTTTCTGGTAGTGTGTCCATTGAGTTATTTGGGTAAAAATACAGAAGCAGTTTATAATTGCCTCCTTCCATGCATAAACTTCAGTCTTTGCCCTCGACTCTCTCCTGCCCAGCAAGGGGGAGTTTGTGATGTAGTAGATTGCCTACCACTTGCTAGCCACTGTCCAAGCTAAGAATGGAATGGGTAGGCCTCTGCTTGATGCTCCCTCCCGTAGCTGAGACTGGTAGAGGATTGGAAACTCTCCAGGTGAGACCCAAAGAGGGGCTTCAAGGGGTATCAGCTGTAATTCCACTCCTGCTCTTGAGGAAACTTCAGGTCACTCCTTAATGCTCCTTCCTCCGTTTTCTCTCATGTTCAATACTTGCAAAGTTCCTCATAGTCCCTTTCATAAATTATTTCTTTCCCTCAAGGAGCAAATCTAAATTGTAAGCTCCCTGAGGTCAGGGATCATATCTGTTTATTGTATTGTAATAATAATAATAATGGCATTTATTAAGCACTTACTATATGCAAAGCACTGTTCTAAGCTCTGGGGAGGTTACAGAGTGATCGGATCATCAATCAATCAATCAATCGTATTTATTGAGTGCTTACTGTGTGCAGATAACTGTATTAAGTGTTTGGGAAGTGCAAGCTGACAACATATAGAGACAGTCAGATCATCCCACGGGGGGGCTCACAGTCTTAATCCCCATTTTACAGATGAGGTAACTGAGGCACAGAGAAGTTAAGTGACTTGCCCAAAGTCACACAGCTGACAATTGGTAGAGCCGGGATTCGAACCCATGACCTCTGACTCCAAAGCCCTTGCTCTTTCCACTGAGCCACGTGTTCAGCACACAGTGAGCACACAATAATTATCGTTGATTGATTGATTGAAGGCCATCCTAGTCATTCTGCAGATTACACTGTTGAAATGGAAGACCATATCCATCTGTACACTCCAATGGCTGTTTCCCCATGTATCAGTCAATCTGAGCACAAAATCCTCATCCCAGTGGGTGAGCTTCTAGCTGCGGAGGAGTGGAAAAAAGTGGCTAGAGAAACCCAAGTCCTCTCTATAAATAAAGGCTGCCAGGTGGCAGAAAAGATCAATCAATCAGTGCTATTTATTGAGCACTTTACTGTGTGTGGAGCACTGTACTAAGCACTTGGGAGAGTACAATACTGCAGAGTTGGTAAACTCATTCCCTTCTCACAAGGAGATTGCTTAGTCGCACAGGTCAGGAGACGGGACGGACCCAGAGCAGGTCTATTTATTTATTTATTTATTTTACTTGCACATATTTATTCTATTTACTTTATTTTGTTAATATGTTTTGTTTTGTTGCGTGTCTCCCCCTTCTAGACTGTGAGCCCGTTGTTGGGTAGGGACCATCTCTATATGTTGCCAACTTGTACTTCCCAAGCGCTCAGTACAGGGCTCTGCACACAGTAAGCGCTCAGTAAATATGATTGAATGAATGAATGAATGCAGTCTAGAAGATGCTGGAATTGCAGAGAACAGTGCGACCACGTAAAACACACACATAGTTTCAAAGATGGGGAAGAGTACCCCGGAGCTAAAGGTCTCATTAGGGCGACTCCAGCTCCCCATTCTAACCCTCCAATTGTGCTCAGAGCATTAGCCTCTCCTTGCTTTCCGATAGACTCATTAAAGCACCATTTTCTCAGAAAAGAAGCTTCCCCAGAGCACCGGCCCCCGCTCATTCAGTGGCGTTCAGAAGGAAGGTGTCAATTAGTCCCTGTTCGATTATCTGTTGGAGGCCACTGAGCCAATGTCACGGACCTCTGGCATGAAAAGACCAGAACACTCTCCTCCTCTGTGGCCGCCTGCTAATCATCCCTCTCTAGAAAGACAGTATTGTTTGCTCCACCTCTGGGAACGGAAGGCAGTGCCCTGGGCACCACTGGCATCGACAGAGGGCACATTCTTTTTTTCATTCATTTTTTATTTTGGTTTGTTTTTTTATGGCATTTGTTAAGGACTTTTAATGTTCCAGGCACAGTGCTAAGTAGCATTATTACTCTCCCCTCTTCTTCGAAGTCTTATTGAGCCACGCTGCTTACTCTACTAAGTGCCTGAGAGGGTACAATACAATACAACAGGGAGCATCTTAACCTCCAGGAGGAGCGTGGAACCAGACATACCCTCTCCATCCCCCCGTCTTACCTCCTTCCCTTCCCCACAGCACCTGTATATATGTATATATGTTTGTACATATTTATTACTCTATTTATTTATTTATTTTACTTGTACATATCTATTCTATTTATTTTATTTTGTTAGTATGTTTGGTTTAATTCTCTGTCTCCCCCTTCTAGACTGTGAGCCCACTGTTGGGTAGGGACTGTCTCTATATGTTGCCAACTTGGACTTTCCAAGCGCTTAGTACAGTGCTCTGCACACAGTAAGCGCTCAATACATACGATTGATTGATTGATTGATTGATTGAGGGCACATCTCCTTCAAGAGGCCTTCCCTGACTAAGCCCCCCTTTCCTCTCCTCCCACTCCGTTCTGCATCACCATGACTTGCTCCCTTTATTCACCCCCCCTGCCTCAGCCTCTTAGCACTTATGTATATATCTGTAATTTATATTTTTGTATTAATGTCTGTCTCCCCCTCCAGACTGTGAGCTCATTGTGGGCAGGGAATGTCACTGTTTAATGTTGTATTGTATTCATTTATTCATTCATTCAATCATATTTATTGAGCGCTTACTGTGTGCCGAGCACTGTACTAAGCACTTGGGAAGTACAAGTTGGCAACATATGGCGATGGTCCCTACCCAACAACGGGCTCACAGTCTAGAATCTATCAATCAATCATATTTATTGAGCGCTTACTGTGTGCAGAGCACTGTACTAAGTGCTTGGGAAGTACAAGTTGGCAACATATAGAGACAGTCCCTACCCAACAGTGGGCTGAAGGACTGTATTGTACTTTTCCAAACACTTAGTACAGTATTCTGCACACAGTAAGCGCTCAGTAGATACTATTGAATAAATGAATGAAAGTGCTGGGGTGAACACGAGCTAATTACAGCCCATGTCCCACATAGGGTTAGCAGTCTTAATCCCCATTTAACAGATGAGGTAACTGAGACCCAGAGAAGTGAAATGACTTGCTTAAGCTCACAGAGCAGAAAAGTGGCAGAGCCAGAATTAGAACCCAGGTCCTCTGAATCCCAGGCCCGTGTTCTTTCCATGAGGTCGAGCTGTTATGTTCATTCATTGAATCGTATTGAGTGCTTACTGTGTGCAGAGCACTGTACTAAGCACTTGGGAAGTCCAAGTTGGCAACATATAGAGACGGTCCCTACCCAACAACAGGATCACAGTCTAGAAGGGGGAGACAGACAACAAAACAAAACATGTGGACAGGTGTCAAGTCGTCAGAATTGGGATCAGGGGTCGCTGCCCTGAGACTCTAAACCACCTAACAAGAGGGAGGGAGGGCAGGGAGCATCGCACCCCATAAGGAAGGATTCCTAGAAAGGCCTTTGTGCTCCTTATAACCTTAAAAGTCTGTTAAAAAGTCCCCATACTGGGCTCTTCCCATGAGTTTCCTCCCAGAATGGTTCTCAGAGCCAAGGTGTTGTCGTGGTTATTATTAGCCAGGTTTAGTTTCAAAGGGTAAATGCAAATGACTTGTTCCGTCCCTCAGAAAATCACCCCCTCCTGCCCCCCACTTCTGTGGGGCAGGGGGAGAACTGGGTTTTCCCTCCAAATGCTGCTCCCCGACACTTCCACGGGACACATGAGTAGGTGCTGCCCCTACTGCTACTTAACTTGTGGGTGGGGAGACTTCTCAGTGAATTACTGTACACACAACTGAAATCCACCCACAGAAGGCGGACCAGAAACGAGAGGTTGAATTGTGAAGCGACAGCAGTGGCGGCTACGACCACAGTAATGGTGGCATTTACCTAAGCAGGAACCTCCCAAAAGATTCCTGTCTTTTCTGGTCTTCAAAGCCCTACTGAGAGCTCACCTCCTCCAGGAGGCCTTCCCACACCGAGCCCCTTCCTTCCTCTCCCCCTCCTCCCCCTCCCCATCCCCCCTGCCTTACCTCCTTCCCCTCCCCACAGCACCTGTATATATGTATATATGTTTGTATGTATTTATTACTCTATTTTATTTGTACATGTTTATTCTATTTATTTTATTTTGTTAATATGTTTTGTTTTGTTGTCTGTCTCCCCCTTCTAGACCGTGAGCCCGCTGTTGGGTAGGGACCGTCTCTAGATGTTGCCAACTTGTACTCCCCAAGCGCTTAGTATAGTGTTCTGCACACAGTAATCGCTCAATAAATACGATTGAATGAATGAATGAATGACCTGAGCCAGGCTGAGAGGCAGCGTGCCCTAGTTGACGGAGCACAGATCTGGGACTCAGAGGACCTGGGTTCTAATTCCATCTCCGCCACTTGCTTGCTGTGTGACTCTGAGCAAGTTGCTTAACTTCTTGCTGCCTCAGTTCCCTCTCCTGTCAAATGGGGTGATTCTGAGGATTCTGACACCTGTCTACATGTTTTGTTTTGTTGTCTGTCTCCTCCTTCTAGACTGTGAGCCCGTTGTTGGGTAGGGACCGTCCCTATCTGTTGCCAACTTGTACTTCCCAAGCGCTTAGTGCAGTGCTCTGCACACAGTAAGCGCTCAAAAAATACAACTGAACAAATGGGTATTCAATACCTGTTCTACCTCCTATGTAGACTGTGAGCCCTATGTGGGACAGGGACTGTGTCCAATCTGATTAACTTGTATCTACCCCAGAGCTTAGAACAATGCTTGGCACATAGTAAGCGCTGAACAAATAGAGCATGGGCTGGAAGTCAAAAAAAGCCCATTGTTGTGTAGGGACCATATCTATATGTTGACAACTTGCACTTCCCAAGTGCTTAGTACAGTCCTCTGCACAGAATAAGTGCTCAATAAATACAATTGAATGAATGAATGACCTAGGTTCTAATTCTGGCTCCATCAGTTATCTGCAGTGTGACCTTGGGCGAGTTACTTCACTTCTCTGTACCTCAGTTACCTCATCTGGAAAATGGAGATTCAGACTGAGAGTGCCATGTGGGACATGGACTGTGTCCAACCTGATTAGCTTGTATCTACTCCGGGGCTTAGAACTTGCTTGGCACGTAGTAAGCACTTAACAAGTACCATTATCGTTATTATTATAAATACCATGAAACAAACAAACAGAAGGAAGAATGGATTCCTGGCCAGTAGCCCATTCTCCACAGGGGGCTGGGGTCATTTGTTGTCACTGAACCAATCTGAGGATTACTTGGCAAAGCACTTGGGTAATGATGTACCCTTCCTCGATGAAATTGTACCCTCCCTCAATGAAATCTCTCCTAAATGTTAATAATTGTAGCATTTGTTAAGCGCATACTATGTGCCAAGCACCGTGATAGGTACCAGCTAATCAGGTCGATTACAGTCTCGGCCCCACAAGGGGCTTGTAGTCGTCTTAAGTAGAACAGGTATTGAATTGCCATTCTGCAGATAACAAAACCAAGACACAGAGAAGTTAAGTGGTTAGTCCTAGATCACACAGCAAGCAAGGGGCCGAATCAGGATTAAAACCCAGACCTCCCAAGTCATTCATTCATTCAATCGTATTTATTGAGTGCTTACTGTGTGCAGAGCACTGTACTAAGCACTTGGGAAGTACAATTGGCAACATATTAAAGACGGTCCCTACCCAACAGCGGGCTCACAGTCTAGAAGTCCCAAGCCCATACTCTTTCCCTCAGACCAGGCTGCTTCTGTCCTTAGGACTACATTGCTTTATTAGGCCCCTGAGCGAAACTGTTCCTTCCCTTCTCCTTCCTCCCCTCCCCGCACTTCTCTTTTCCCTCCTTGCCATGACTGGAGGGGTAAAAATAATAAATAATGTTCTAAGCAATGGAGTAGGTACAAGCTAATCAGGTTCAACAACGTTCCTGCCCCACATGGGGCTCACAGTCTTAAACCCCATTTTCCAGATGTAGAGAAACTGGACAACGACAAAATGATGCCAGGGACAGAAAATAAATCCTGGGTGAAAAGGTGATGATGATAGCATTTGTTAAGTGCTTACAACGTGCCAGGCACTAAACTACGCGCTGGGGTAGATGGAAGTTAATCACTTTGTACACAGTCCTTGTCCCACATGAGGCTCACACTCTTACTCCCTATTTTACAGATGAGGAAACTGAGGCCCAGAGAAGTGAAGTGACTTGCCCAAAGTCACACGGCAGACAAGTGGCAGAGCCTGAATTAGAACTCAGGTCCTTCTGAATCCCAGGCCCATGCTCTATAATAATAATAATGATGGCATTTATTAAGCGCTTACTATGTGCAAAGCACTGTTCTAAATGCTGGGGAGGTTACAAGGTGACCAGGTTGTCCCACAGGAGGCTTACAGTCTTAATCCACATTTTACAGATGAGGGAACTGAGGCACAGGGAAGTGAAGTGACTTGCCCAAAGTCACACAGCTGACAATTGGCAGAGTTGGAATTTGAACCCATGACCTCTGACTCCAAAGCCCGGGCTCTTTCCACTGAGCCACGCTGCTCACCCCACGCTGCTCTATCCACTAGGCCAAGTGAATGACAGGTACCCGGTTCCCTTCCACAACTTCCAACTGAGTCACAAGGGGAGGTCGGATGGGTGTTGAAGATGCCCACGACCCATCCCTTCACCCACCCGGTCAGCATTCCGCTTGCGAGACCCTGGGCACGCCTGGGCCTCCTCCTGACTTCTTATTTCCATTCGTCGAACCCTCTTCTAACAAGTTTAGTCTGATTTCCCCAACTACCCAAAATATTTCAAAAATGCAAAGTTGCAGCTGCTGATTCAAACACAGTTAGTGGAAAAAAAAACCAGGCCTCCTGTGAATGGAATCGCTGTTTTTTTCCTTCAGTGCTGTTCCACAAAACTAGGTCCCTTGGCAGAAAGAAACTAGGGGTAGTGTTCTTCTCGCAGGGGATTGATTAGCCACCTTGCCCAAGGAGCGTCTGTGTTAGGGTCCCACCAGAGTTGCTCTCTGCCAAGCCTGATCCCTCTTTTTATCGACAGGGAAATTGAGGCATAGTGACTTGTCCTAGGTCACTTGGTGAGTCTGGTAGAGACAAGATTTGAAATCACAGCCCCCACCCCACCTGCTCACTCATTTGTCACAAAAACTCCCACTTTTTGATAAATACCAAGCTCCATCCAGCCGTCCCGAAGCCTTTTTTCCCACTCCATTCTGCTTCTCCTGACTTACTCCCTTCATTCATCACCCCCTCCAAGCCCCACAGCACTTATGTGCGTATCTGTAATTTATTTATTTGCATTAATGCCCATCTCCCCCTCTAGACTGTAATAAGGGAATATATTTTATTGCTATACTGTACTCTCCCCAGTGCTTAATACAGTGCTTTGCATACAGTAAGCACTCAATAAATATGACTGACTGACTGATATTTCCACTCTACACCTGAGTGGACAGTCAGGAGAAAAGAGAGGATCAAAGCAGGATCAAGATTCCTTAGATCGCCAAAGAGCATCTAGCCTGGGTCCTCATCCTCACCATCAGAAAATCCACCAGATAAGCATCCCAGGAAAAAGGAAGTAGTTTTTTCCTAAGCCAAGTGAGTGCTCTGCGGTTGTTCCAACTCTGGCTATTGCTGAATAAATTCCTCCTTTCCTCCACATCTTTCCTCTTTTGCTGTAACCTAACACTTCTGTCTAGTGGTGAGGTTAATACACCACAGCTGGGTTATGGCTGAACTGAAAGAAACCTGATGACAAACCAGCGACAAAACAAAATCTGAACGAACCTGGAATCCCCTTCTTTTATTCCAATACCGAGCTGGGTTTTGCGTGCAAATTTCCTGCAAGATTCAAGCCAACCACAACGGGCTTGGGCTTGAATTGCTCAGATGTTTCCAGATGCTAATTTCTAGTCCTTGAAATAGTTGAGCCTTACTGCTCCCAATTACCCGGACAGTTAGCATGTCGGAGAAATATGGACCTGCTCCATCTTCTGCTCTGAGTATATACCACGAATAGACTTTCTTTGGGGCTGGTCTGTGTCAGTCTGCTCTCCATCCAAAAGTGATTCAGTAGAATGAGGTTTGGTGGGTACTTCAACCTGCCCATCCTGTAGCTGAAAAGAAACCCACAGAAGAATCCTCCCAAAAGGCCAGGGCACCCGTCTGCTTCAAGAGCTATCGAGGGCGGCAACAGGAGTCACTTGATGGACTCTGGAAAAGCAAGCTCTATTGCCATGCCATGCTTTATTTTCTAGACTGTAAGCCTGTTGTGGGCAGGGAACTTGCCTACCAACTCTGGTCTACTGATCTCTCCCAAGTGCTTAGGACAGAGCTCTGCACACGTATAAGCACTCAGCATGGCTTAGTGGATAGAGCACAGGCCTGTGAATCAGAAGGATCTGAGTTCTAATCCCGGCTCCGCCACATGTCTGCTGTGTGACCTTGGGCAAGTCACTTCGCTTCACTGGGCCTCATTTACCTCATCTCTAAAATGGCGATTAAAACCGTGAACCCCACGTGGGACAGGGACTGTGTCCAACCTGATTGAGCTGTATCTGCTCCAGCACACAGAAGAGTGACACATAGTAAGCACTTAAGTACCATTATTATTATTATAAATAAATAACATTAGATCTCCTTAAGGGTGTGGGAGTGGGGAGCCTCAAACTGGGCCCCTTCCATTTCCGTCTCTGGGGTGAAGAAAAAGCAGCAATTAGCAGTAAAGGGGCGACTCTAAAACTCGGCAGAAATATGGACCTGTTTCCCAAAAGGCCAGACCTCTGTCAGGGGTATGCAAGAACCTCTGTGGTAAATCAGTCAATTCCTCAGGACTCTGACCATTTGACATTCACATGGCTTCCCTGACTCAGGTGTTAATGCCATGTTTGTGCGAGCACACGCGTGTGTGTGAGCTACAGGGGCCTCTTGCTGAATTACAGCCTCTTTAACCACAAAAAGGGGATAATTCCCTCACACACTGATTTCCAAGATCTGCGCTGGGACTACATCAGGGCAAAAGGCTGACTGTTAACTAAACTATCTTTGTTCTGTGCATTTTCAGAATTCTCCGGGGATCAGCCGTGAAACTGAGGCAGCAGCGAAGGGAGACGGGCTGGGGACTGAAGTTGTAGAATGTGGAAGATGAGAAAGAGGCCCAGCCTTCACTAGATATCAGGGCAACTCTCACAGAAAATCCCAAGAAGGGGGAAAAATGTGTCTTTCTGCCAAGTCTTCCTTGACTTTGCCATGAACTCTTAGGGTCTGTGTGTATCCCCCGCCATCCATCCCTACTCTTGAATGCCTGCAGTCACATGGGGAAAACTTCAAACCTCAAGGAAATTGTCACCGGAGATTGGCACCTGCTCTTAGTCACCTCTGCTCAGGGGTGGACATGGTGGGAGGTAGGGAGCAAGAGGTCTCTGGCTGCCAGTGGTTTTAAAAGATTATTTCGTGTGTTGGGACTTTGATTAAGCGCTTATTATGAGCCAGGCACTGTACTAAGTGCTGGAGTAGATATAGGTTAATCATTTTGGGCACAGTCAGTGTCCCACGAGAAGTTCACATTCCTAATCCCCTTTTTTACAGAAGAGGTAATGGTAGCACAGAAAAGTGAAATGACTTGTCCAAAGTCACACACAAAACAAATGGTAGAGCTAGGATTAGAACCCAGGTCCTCTGATTCCTAAGCCCATACTTGATAATAATGATGGTGTTTGTTAAGTGCTTACTATGTGCAAAACACCGTTCTAAGCACTGGGGAGGATACAAGGTGATCAGGTTGTCCCATGTGGGGCTCACAGTCTTACAGATGAGTTAACTGAGGCTCAGAGAAGTTAAGTGACTTGCCCAAGGTTGCACAGCAGACGTGACGGAGCCGGGACTAGAATCCATGACCTCTGATTCCTAAGCCCGGGCTCTTTCCACTGAGCCACACTGTTTCCACGCTGCCACACTTGATGTGGTGTGGGGAAAGGCTTTCTTTCAGAAAAACAGCTCCACCAGCCCTCCCTCTCTCCCCTCCTTCTCATTTGCTTCCTCCACTCCCAACTCTGTCACCCAGCCAGAGGCATCTCTAGACTTAATAATAATAACAATAATAATAATTTTGGTACTTGTTGAGAGCTTATTATGGCTCAAGCATTGTTCTAAATGCTGGAGTCGATACAAGTCAATCAGGTTGGACACAGTCCCTGTCTCCCGTGGGGCTCACACTGGGAACTGAGGCCCAGAGAAGTGAAGTGACTTGTCCAAGGTCACACAGCAGACACGTGGCAGAGCCGGTATTAGAACCCAGGTCCTTCTGACTAAAGGGCTCGTGCTCTATCCACGAGGTCATGCTGCTTCTCCTCAGATGGTACAGTGGGTCTGCCCGAAATCTCGTTCTCGCCTGTCCCGCCGTCGACCCCCGGCCCACATCCTCCCCCTGGCCCAGAATGCCCTCCCTCCGCACATCCTCCAAGCTTGCTCTCTTCCTCCCTTCAAAGCCCTACTGAGAGCTCACCTCCTCCAGGAGGTCTTCCCACACTGAGCCCCCTCCTTCCTCTCCCCCTCCCCATCCCCCCCCGCCTTACCTCCTTCCCCTCCCCACAGCACCTGTATATATGTTCGTAGGTATTTATTACTCTATTTTATTTGTACATATTTATTCTATTCATTTTACTTTGTTAATACATTTTGTTTTGTTGTCTGTCTCCCCCTTCTAGACTGTGAGCCCGCTGTTGGGTAGGGACTGTCTCTATATGTTGCCAACTCGTACTTCCCAAGCGCTTAGTACAGTGCTCTGCACACAGTAAGCGCTCAATAAATACGATTGAATGAATGAATGTTGTCAACTTGGACTTCCCAAGCACTTAGTACAGTGCTCTGCACACAGTAAATGCTCAGTAAATACGATTGAATGAATGAATGAATGAATGGGAGCCTTGGAGGTGGCAAAGGGGAGGAGGGAAGTGTATAGACTTTTATTTGGGGGCCGGGGGGAGGGGAAATCATGGTGAGTGGAGGCCCCCATGCTTTCTGGACCCCCCCACCCCCCCCCACTCCAGTATGTTCCACCACGACGGGACACCAGAGCTCAGCCCACGGATCTCCAGGTTTCCCCGAGAGCACAGGTGGAAAAGACAGGCTGGTCTCAGCACCTCAATACCACCTCCTCCTGCAACTCCCCAAATCAATCAGTCCATTGGTGGTATCTATGGAGCACTTACTATGTGGAGAAGCAGCGTGGCGTGGTGGCAAGAGCCCGGGCTTGGGAGTCTGAGGTTGTGGGTTTGAATCCCAGCTCCGCCATTTGTCATTCACTCAATCGTATTTATCGAGCGCTTAATCAATCAATCAATCGTATTTATTGAGCGCTTACTATGTGCAGAGCACTGTACTAAGCGCTTGGGAAGTACAAATTGGCAACACATAGAGACAGTCCCTACCCAACAGTGGGCTCACAGTCTAAAAGGGGGAGACAGAGAACAGAACCAGACATACCAACAAAATAAAATAAATAGGATAGAAATGTACAAGCAAAATAAATAAATAAATAAATAAATAGAGTAATAAATATGTACAACCATATATACATATATACAGGTGCTGTGGGGAAGGGAAGGAGGTAAGATTGGGGGATGGAGAGGGGGACGAGGGGGAGAGGAAGGAAGGGGCTCAGTATGGGAAGGCCTCCTGGAGGAGGTGAGCTCTCAGTAGGGCCTTGAAGGGAGGAAGAGAGCTAGCTTGGTGGATCCCTATGCAGCAGACAAATGGCAGCAAACCTGGTGACTCCCAGGCCCGTGCCCTCTCAATCAATCAATCAATGAATCAATCAATCGTATTTATTGAGCGCTTACTGTGTGCAGAGCACTGGACTAAGCACTTGGGAAGTAAAAGTTGGCAACATATAGAGATGGTCCCTACCCAATAGTGGGCTCACAGTCTAGAAGGGGGAGAAAGAGAACAAAGCAAAACGTATTAACAAAATAAAATAAATAGAATAAATATGCACAAATATAATAAATAAATAAATAGAGTAATAAATCTGTACAAACAGATATACATATATACAGGTGCTGAGGGGAGGAGAAGGAGGTAAGGCGCGGGGGATGGGGAGGGGGACGAGGGGGAGAGGAAGGAGGGGGCTCAGTCTGGGAAGGCCTCCTGGAGGAAGTGAGCTCTCAGTAGGGCCTTGAAGGGAGGAAGACAGCTAGCTTGGCGGATGGGCAGAGGGAGGACATTCCAGGCCAGGGGGAAGACGTGGGCTGGGGGTCGACGGCGGGACAGGCGAGAGCGAGGCACGGTGAGGAGATTAGTGGCAGAGGAGTGGAGGGTGTGGGCTGGGCTGGAGAAGGAGAGAAGGGAGGTGAGGTAGGAGGGGGCGAGGGGATGGACAGCCTTGAAGCTGAGGGTGAGGAGTTTTTGCCTGATTCATAGGTTGATTGGTAGCCACTGGAGACTTTTGAGGAGGGGAGTAACATGCCCGGAGCGTTTCTGGACAAAGACAATCCGGGCAGCGGCGTGAAGTATGGATTGAAGTGGGGAGAGACAGGAGGATGGGAAATCGGAGAGGAGGCTGATACCGTAATCCAGATGGGATAGGATGAGAGCTTGAACGAGCAGGGTAGCGGTTTGGATGGAGAGGAAAGGGCAGATCTTGGCAATGTTGCGGAGCTGAGACCGGCAGGATTTTGGTGTCGGCTTGGATGTGAGGGGTGAACGAGAGAGCGGAGTCGAGGATGACACCAAGGTTGCGGGCTTGTGAGACAGGAAGGATGGTAGTGCCGTCAACAGTTGTTTTGTTGTCTGTCTCCCCCTTCTAGACTGTGAGCCCGTTATTGGGTAGGGACCGTCTCTATATATTGCTGATTTGTGCTTCCCAAGTACTTCCCAGACTGAGCCCCCTCCTTCGTCTCCCCCTCCTCATCCCCCCGCCTTACCTCCTTCCCCTCCCCACAGCACCTGTATGTATGTTTGTACAGATTTATTACTCTATTTATTTATTTTACCCTCTTCCCACAAGGGGCTCACAGTCTAGGTGGAGGTAGACAGATAAAAACAAAGGTAACAACAGATTGCAGCAACAAGCAACAGAGTCAATAAACTCGGTCAGTCAGCCGTATTTATTGAATGCTTAAGGCAACAATGCCAGGGCAAGTAGAAGACTTTTTTGAGCGTTTCCTTTTTACAGAGGTAGTGGCCCCCAGACTTTCCACTGCTCCTGATGGACAGACCTCAGTTTGGGAACTTCAAAGATGTGTAACCTCATCGGTGGGCACAGTTTTACCACCCCATAGACGCCTCTGAGGGCACATACACTGGGGCAGGGGTGGTGGTGAATATATGTGGCACATGTTCTCAGGACTTCTGCCCTTCCCTGGCTCCAAGATTGACCAATCCTTGTATCTGATGAGATACCGTAGACGACCCATGCCATGCCAGGCCCCCTCCATGTTCCCATCCACCCATCAACGGCTCAATGGAAAGAGCACAGGCTTTTGAGTCAGAGGTCATGGGTTCAAATCCCGGCTCCTCCAATTGTCAGCTGGGTGACCTTGGGCAAGTCACCTCATTTCTGTGAGCCCCACGTGGGACAACCTGATCACCTTGCATCCTCCCCAGTGCGTAGAACAGTGCTTTGCACATAGTAAGCACTTAACAAATGACATTATTGTTATTATTCAGCACTTAGAACAGTGCTTCAGCGCTTAGAACAGTGCTTTGCACATAGTAAGTGCTTAATAAATTCCATTATTATTATTATTATTATTGAGCACTTACCATGTGCGGTGCAGTGCACGAAGTGCTTGGAAGAGTAAGCAGCGTGGCTCAGCGTGGAAAGAGCCCGGGCTTTGGAGTCAGTGGTTATGGGTTCAAATCCCGGCTCTGCCAATTGTCAGCTGTGTGACTTTGGGCAAGTCACTTCACTTCTCTGGGCCTCAGTTCCCTCATCTGTAAAATGGGGATTGACTGTGAGCCCCCCGTGGGACAACCTGATCACCTTGTAACCTCCCCAGCGCTTAGGACAGTGCTTTGCACATAGTAAGCGCTCAATAAATGCCATCATTATTATTACAATACAACCGAGTTGGCGGAAGCATTTCCCGGCTGCAAAGTGTTCCCTCTCACATGCGGACCTGGCCTAGTGGAGAGAGCACGGGCTTGGGAGAAAGAGGACCTATGTCCTTATCCCAGTTCTGCCACCTGTCCACTGTATGACCTTGGGCAAGTCACTTCACTTCTTTGGGCTTCAGTTTCCTCGTCTGTAACACAGGGAATCAACACTTGTTCTCCCTCCAACTTGGACTGGAGCCTCATGCGAGACAGTACAGGGTCTGATCTGATTATATTGTATTCACTTCAGCACTTAGTTCGGTGCTTGACACGTAGCAAAAGCTTAACAAATACCACAATTCTTATTATTACAAAAGAAAACGAGGGCTAGTCCGACTAATATCCCTAATATCCCTAATTTTCCCGCTAGTAAAAGTCCTAATAGACTATGCATGGAGAGTTTTATCTAGCCCTTCTTGGACCTACTGATAATTGCAGCTGACAGAACTTCCCACGGAGATGAAAAGGTAATGAAGAGATCAAGTCATGCTTCATTAAAAAAATTGCAGCTACAGTTGTATATGTGGCCACCAAAATGCTCTAATTGTTGCCCCTCTTAGAAATTAGGCTAATAATGGAAAACTCTCAGAAATCTGTGAGTCATTCAGAGTATTTTCAAACCACTCGCTGTCTCTCTGGTTGTCTATGTTTCAGTTTCTTTGTGACTTTCAGTTTTTGTGCTTGCCTATCTATGTCTGTCTTTTTCACTCTTTTCTCTTTTTTTCCATCATTCAACTGAGTACTTACTGTGTACAGGTAATGTATTAAGCTCTTAGGAGGATACAATGCAACAGAGTTGGTAAGCACAATCCCTGCCCACTAGTTTTCAGTCTAGAGGGGGAGACAGGCATTAAAATAAATTATGGCGATGTACTTAAATTATGGCGTTGTGCTGTAGAGAAGCAGCGTGGCTCAGTGGAAAAAGCCCGGGCTTTGGAGTCAGAGGTCATGGGTTCAGATCCTGGCTCCGCCACTTGTCAGCTGTGTGACTTGGGGCAAGTCACTTCACTTCACTGTGCCTCAGTTACCTCATCTGTAAAATGGGGATGAAGACTGTGAGCCCCCCGTGGGACAACCTGATCACCTTGTAAACTCCCCAGCACTTAGAATGGTGCTTTGCACATAATAAGCGCTTAATAAATACCATCATCATTATTATTATTATTACTTGAGTGCTGAGGGGCTGAGAGTGGGATGAATATCAGTTGCTGAAAGGGGACAGATCAAAGTGCATAGGTGATGAAGAAGGGAGAGGGAATGGGGTAAAGAGGCTTAATTGGGGAAGGCTTCTTAGAAGAGATGCGATTTTAGTAAGGCTTTGAAGGCCGAGAGGGTGGTTGTGTGATACATGAAGACACACGTAGGAGGAGGGAGTTCTAAGCCAGAGGGAGGATGTGGGAAAGGAGTTGGCGGTGAGATAGAGGAGATGGAGTGAGGTACAATGAACAGGTTGGAATTAGAGGAACAAAGTATGCAGGCTGGGTTGCCGTAGAAAGATGATTGAGTGCTTTAAGGCAGTGTTTTTTCTCTTTTATCTTTCAAGCTGTTCCTGTCTCCGTCTCTCTAGCCATCTCTGACGGGTCGCATGTCAATCTTGGAGGTATCCATGGTGACACTTGAAGAACATCCAGACAGAGTCATTGATGCCTGGATGGCAACGCGGGAAATGGACCAGGGAAGCAACGAATGGCAAGCACGTGGGCTCGAGAGACAGAGGAGGTGGGTTCTAATCCTGGCTTGATCACTTTTCTGTTGTGTAACTTTGGGCAAGTCATTTCACTTCCTCTGTGCCTCAGTTACTCATCTATAAAATGGGGATTAAAACTGGGAGCCCTATGTGGGACAGGGGCTGTGTCCAACCTGATTACGTTGTATCTATCTCAGTGCTTGACATATAGTAAGTTCTTAACAAATACCATAATTATTACTATTATTATTACCTGTTTCTTCCTCAGTACCAGACAAGATCCTCCCCTGAGATGACCAAATTCAAGGCAGAGGCATGCTTTTTTTATATAAATAACCCAAGCCCAGGGAGGCTGGGTTTTTTTTTTCTTTCCATTTGTTTTGTGGGGCTGTTTGGTTTTCAGTTCTCATGAGCTATTTTCTCCACTCTGCCCTTGTGTGCTAGGGTCGGCCTGGGGACTGATTGGTGGCACAGAATCCCAACAGGATAAGAAGAAAGAAAGATTTCTATTAAAACACTTCAACATGTGCTTTTCATTAAGGACTCAAAGCCAACCAGAAAACTGGAGCTAATTGGGAAAGTTTGGCATTTTAAGAAAGCTGAAGGATTCCTGTGTTCTCCCACAGCCCTGGCCCATTCCTGGGATCAATCAATCAATGGTATTGTTCGAGTGCTTACTGTGTGCAGAACCCTGCATTAAGAACTTGGGCAAATGCAATCATCATTATCACTGGTATTTATTGAATGCTTATTAGAAGCAGCTTGGCCTAGTGGATAGACCAGGGGCCTGGGAGTCGGCAGGAGCTGGGTTCTAATTCTGGCTCCACCACTTGTCTGCCGTGTGACTTTGGGCAGGTCACTTCACTTCTCTGTGCCTGTTACCCCATCTGTAAAATAGGGATTAAGACTGTGAGCCCTATGTAGGGCATGGACTGTGCCCAATTTGATTAGCTTGTGTCTACCCCAGCACTTAGTACAGTGCCTGACACATAGTAAGCACTCAACAGATACCATAAAAATGTGCATAGCACTGTACTAAGCTCTTGGGAGAGTACTATACAACAGAATTGATAGATACATTCCCTGCCTACAATGAGTTTACAGTCTCAGGATGTCAACATGAGGATTGGATTTGTTCCCTGGATAATCTGGATTTAGAAAAGGGTCAAATGCCCCATCCATGGGGACCACAAGGACCATGGGATGCTCTTCTTACTCCCTGAAAATTCCCCTCATGAAGAATTGGTTCCTGTAGGCCTCTTCCCCTGGATCACAGTCCTACTGGTCCCAAACAAGAGACTCCAATTTTCCAAGTGTTACCTGTCACATCCCTCATAGCAGAAAGACCTTTTGTCCTCACACATTAGAGATAATAATGACGGTATTTGTTAAGCACTTACTATGTGCCAAGCATTGTTCTGAGCACTGGGGTAGATACAAGATATTCAGTTTAGGCACAGTCCCTGTCCCACATGGGGGTCACAGTCCAAGTACAAGAATTAGGATTTAATCCCTATTTTACAAATGAGGAAACAAGCACAGAGAAATTAAGCAACTTGCCTACAGTCACATAGCAGACAAGTGGCAGAGAACCCAGGTCCTCTAACTCCCTATACCATGCTAATTTCACTAGGCTACGAGGGACAGAGAACTGTCTTTACGTACATTAAATAGATGTCTTCTCTAGTGCTAAACTGAAATGGGCTTCAGTCACTCTCGTGGAATCAGTTAAAACACTTCAGAGTGAGACATAGAAAGTGCGTAAGGCAAGGGAGAGAAGCAGCATAACCTAGTGGATGGAGCACGAGCCTGGAATACAGAAGGACCTGGGTTCTAATCCCGGCCTCCCCACTTGTTTGCCGTTTGACCTTGGACAAGTTACTTCATTTCTCTGGGTCTCAGTTACCTCATCTGTACAATGTGGTTGAAGACTGTGAGCCCCATGTGGGACAAGAACTGTCTAACCTGATTTTTCTCTACCCCAGCACTTAGAACGGTGCCTGACACATAGTAAGGACTTGAAAAATACCATATAAAAAAGACTAGGTGGACAAGTTAACCAGCGGTCAAATACAGAGCCAGGATTAGAACCCAGGTCCTCCAGCTCCCGAGCCCCTGCTCTTTCCATTAGGCCACGTCGCCTCCTTGTTGGGCACTCCAGTAGGTGGAAATATTTATTACTCTATTTTATTTGTACATATTTATTCTATTTATTTTATTTTGTTAATTTGTTTTGTTCTCTGTCTCTCCCTTCTAGACTGTGAGCCCGCTGTTGGGTAGGGACCGTCTCTATATGTTGCCAACTTGTACTTCCCAAGCGCTTAGTACAGTGCCCTGCACACAGTAAGCGCTCAATAAATACGACTGAATGAATGAATGCATGAAAGTGCAAGCCTGAGGCCTAAGCCCTAGAGGACTCTGGGAATTTTTCCACATGCAGTGTCCCAGGCCTGAGATGGTTATATAAGGCAATTACTATTTCTGCCAGGGTTCAGTGCCGCATTTCATGATGCTAAAAATGTCTGAATGAAAAAGTTTAAAAATACAACCATGTATTTTTCTAAAACTCCATTAAGCTGTCAAATGCTCTTGCTATGTGCTTCCCTTCCCATCGTTGCTATTTGGCAAGGTATTTGTGTGCACCAAACAGATGCGTAACCATCCTACTCTTCTTCGTCCTCCTTCTCCTCTCGTTTCCCCCCCACCTCACCTTCCTTTCCTCCCACCTGATTCATGCTGAAGAGCCGCAGACCTAAGGCAGCGATAGGACAGAGAGGAGAAGACAAAGTGAGTAGCAAAGTCCACAGTTCTTTGGGATCCTTTGAGCCAGGGCAGCGACCGGACCTCAAGGGCTCAGATCAAAATCAGGATCCTCTCCCTTCACCAGCTGAAATTCTCGAGGTTCAGACCTGAAGGCAAGTGGAAAAAATCTACAGATTCCACCTGAGTCTTAGTGGCAATACCAGAATCTGGCTCGTTAGCCCACTCATATTACCAGGAGTGGCTACTAGTACTTTCTACGTCAGCACTGAATCGGCATGACTTGGTGGAAAGAGCCCAGACCTGGGAGCTAGGAGAGCTAGGTTCAAATCCTGGCTTTGCTACTTGCCTGCGGTGTGACCTTGGGTGAGTGACTTTACTTCCCTGGGCCTCCATTTCCTCATCTGTAAGATGGAAATGAAAAAAGCGGTCTTCTTCCTACTGTGACTGCATCTGATCTGATTATCTCGCATCTACCTCAGAGCTTGGCACAGAGTAAATGCTAAACAAATACCATTATTTTTATTGTTAACCCGGCACAATAGCATTAACCCTCTGCACAGGCAAAGCCTAGGATGAGCCGTTGGACTAGGATATTTTTCCTATGAAATTTCATCCTTGATCATCATCATCATCACTGTCAGCACGAAGGAGCACTTATTGTATGCAGAGCACTAAAAGTAGGTCATTGAGGACATGTAATAGAAACAGCTGACATATCCCCGCCCACAAAGAGCTTTATTCATTCAATAGTATTTATTGAGCACTTACTGTGTGCAAAGCACTATGCTAAGAAGATTAGAACCCAGGTCCTTCTGATTCCCAGGCCCATGCTGGCTTTGATGAATTGGATTTGGCCAATGCTTTGGAAAAATGGTCCTGGAAGCGGCTCTGAATAGTTTGATAGAAACCAGTGGCCTCATCGGCCAAGCTGTCCTTTGATCCTAGTTATAGCTCCAGCTTTGTCCATATTGCTGCAACAGATAATAATACAAAACTCCCGCTCCAGGCACTCTCCCAACATCATTCAGGAATCAATCAATCAATGTTATTTATTGAGCGCTTTCTGTGTTCAGGGCACTGGACTGTTTGGGTGAGCACACTATAACAGGGTTAGGAATCAACACGACAACCCTTGGATGAATTGTACCCTGTGCTCTCAGAGCACCTTTATTCTCATTCTGCCTCTGAGGACATAATCATTCTTTGAATGGGAAAATCGAGGCCCAAGTGTCACAAGGTGTTGGGTTGTTTATTTTTTTATAGTATTTGTTAAGTGTTTACTATGTGTCAAGCCCTGTTCTAAGCCCTGGGTTAGAAACCAGCTAATCAAGTCCAGACACAGTCCCTGTCCCACATGAGGTTTAGTACAGTGCTCTGCACACAGTAAGCGCTCAATAAATACGATTGATGATGAGGTTCACAGTCGAAGTAGCAGGGAGAACAGGTACTGAATCCCCATTTTACAGAAGAGGTAACTGAGGTACGGAGAAGTGAAGTGACTTGCCCAAGGTCACACAACAGAAAAGTGGCAGAGCCCAAATTAGAAACCCAGGTCCTCTGACTCCCAAACTACCATTTTGCCTCTTCCTAGCTGGCTCTCCTCTCCCTCCTCAATCAATGATATTTACTGAGCAACTACTGCGTGCTAAGTGCTGCATTGAGCACTTGAAAAGTAGGGCACAACCAAGATGGTAGATGTGCTCTCTGCCCACAGAGAGCTTACGGTCTATATGGAGGAGCTTACAGTTTTCAGGGAATTCTCCAACCCCACTGTGCTTTGAATATATCCTAGTCTGCCAGTGGAAGGCATGGGATTGACCTAAAAATACAACCGGAGGAATTATTTTTGGAAACATATTTTTTAAACTTGCTAAGCAACTATGATCTTTTGAAGTGGAAATGAGCTCCAGAGTTGTGCCGCCAAATGTCTGCTTAAATCAGCCCCTGCCATGGGCAGAGATCACTCCTGCAGGCTTGGGTGGAGATGCCCTCTCAGAGCTGCAGATCCCCGGAAAAAAAGAAGGATCGGTCCCCAGAATGTCCAGAGAGATGGGAGGGAGTTTGGAGAGAATGGATATGGATTTACACCACGTGACTGGATGGCCGCAACAATTTGGGAAGTGACCTCTTCCTGGGTGTGTAGAGGAAAGCAGGCTGGTAAAAAATGTGTGGTCTGGAATTCCTTCCCCTTCCATCCCTCTTCTCCTGCCCCCAATTTCATGCTATGCTCTGCTGACGGCAGCACCAGGCCATGTTAAGATGTGTCCAACCACAATTACAGAGTGGCTATTGCTCCAGTGGCTGGAAACAGCCCTTTCCCCTGTCTTCCCAGCAGGCTTGGGAGTGCGCGTGTGTGCACATATATGTGCACATATGTGTGTGCTCAGGTGTGCATGCATGCCTATGTGTGTGTACACATGTAGGCACTTGAGTATTTGTCAGGGAAGGAGGAGGGAGAGGACTGAATAACAACAACTGTGGTATTTGTTAAGCACTTACTATGTGCCAGGCACATTCATTCAATCATTTATTGAGCGCTTACTGTGTGCAGATCACTGTACTAAGCGCTTTGGAAGTACAAGTTGGCAACATAGATGGAAAGAAAGCCTCAGTCCTGCCACTGGAAGACCGAGTACCTGTGCATAAGAGACGGTCCCTAATTGTCTGCTGTGTGACCTTGGGCAAGTCACCTCACTTCTCTGTGCCTCAGTTCCCTCATCTATAAAATGGAGATTAAGAATGTGAGCCCCATATGTGGGACAGTGACTGTGTCCAATCAGATTACCTTGTATCTACCATAGCGCTTAGAACAGTGTCTGGCATATAGTGAGCGCTTAACAAATACCATAATAATTATTATTATTATTACTAAGCACTGGGGTAGACACAAGCTAATCAGGTTGGACCTAGTCCCCGTCTCACGTAGGGCTCATGGTTGTAATCCCTATTTAACAGATGAGAGAACTAAGGCACAAAGAAGTTAAGTGACTCGCCCAAGGTCACCCAGCAGACAAGCGGGGTGAGCTGGGATTAAAACCCCGCTCCTTCTGACTCGGGCCGGTGCTCTATCCACAGGCCCAGGCTTGCAGTCAGCTCTTTCCTTCTCAAAAAAAGCCCCACCTACTAGGAAATGCAGGGCAGAGGTGCAGCCCTGTCACCCGGCTGGACTTGAGTCCAGTACATTTAGGGCAGAGTCTCCAACAGGACACCCCACTGGGGAGCTGGGGAAAATTCCCAGAGAGCTACTAGGATTTCACTAAAAAGGTCCAGTCATTTCCATGTTGCCCCCTAAATTATCGTCGGGAGGGACAAGCCCATTTCCGACTTGCTCCCCCAGAGTCCAGCTGGAAAAGCACCAACCCGCTTCCCACCCGGCTCAGCTAACTCATCAACTTCCATGGACACTTTCTGCTTTCCCTCCAGGCCCTCAGCCTCTGTTTCCCCATCTCATCCGAGCCCAGAGAGAGTGAGAGAGGGCTAGACCGGCCCCGGAACATCCCGTCCATCACTTTGGCATGGCCACCAATCAAAGAGGTTTCAATCTTTATTTGCTTGGATATTCTAACAAGTTCTTTTTTGGCTTAGATCCTTTCGACTTCAAGCCACTGATGATCATTAGGCTTATTTTAAAAAAGGGGGCCACCACAAAAATGTAGTGGTGGCAGCGAGTGGGGCCACAGGAAAATATTCTTCAAGAACCACTGATCCATCGCATAAAGAAGAAAGAATTCAAAGACTGCGGGATGGCCCGGAATAGTCCCTGCCCTTTTCTGTTAAAGGGAGGGTGTTAATATTTCATCAGACTGTAAGAATATAATGTGATTGAACTGGAAAAGATACAAGATGATCAAGGGGATTGGGCAGTTTCCATTTGAGGAGAACTCTTCAGGATGAAAAGGCGAAGAGGCTGAGAGGAATCATAATTATAGTTTACAAAATCATGAAAACTAAGGACAGAGTGAGAACAGAAGTTTTTTATGGTATTTGTTAAGTGATTATTATGTGCCAGGCACCGTTCTAAGTGCTGGGGTTGAACAGTGTTTGGTATAAGCACTTAAATACTATCATTATTATTATTTATAAAGGTAATCAGGTTGGACACAGTCCATGTCCCATATGGAACTCAGAGTCAATCCCCATTTTACAGATGAGGTAGCTGAGGCACAGATAAGTAGTGACTTACCCAAGGTCACACAGCAGACAAGTCGGGGAGTTGGGATTACAACCCAGATCCTTTTGACTCTTAGGTTTGTGCTCTATCCATAAAGCCATGCTGCTTCTCTTTCACGCAGGGGCTGCTGCTCCCATGGGTTTTCCTCCCACTCTTACTGTTTGGCCCCCTGTCAGGCGCACATATGTGTGTTTGTGTGTATTCATCCAGAGTGGGCAGGGGTGGAAGCCATTAATATTTGAAGTAGCGGGACATAATGGATGGAGTATGGGCCTGGGAATCAGAAGGCTATGGGTTCTCTTCCCAGCTCTGCCTGCTGAGTGACATTTGGCAAGTCACTTCACTTCTCTGCGCCTCAGTTACCCCATCTGTAAAACGGAGATTAAGACAGTGAGCACCATGTCGGACGGGTACCATAACCAACCTGATTAACTTCTATCTACTCTGGTACTTAGAACAGTGCTTGGCATGTAGTAAGTGCTTAACAAATACCACTATCATTATTATTATTATTAAATGCTTAGCCCAGGGCTCTGCACACGGTAAGTGCTCAATAAATACCACTGATTGATTGATTCTAGGAGCTCACCATCTAAGGGGCAGATGGGGCTCACAAAAGTGAGGCAGTTTTAAAAGCCAGCGGGCCAAAGCCGGTTCAGATGGGTATTGGTCTGGTCCATCCAGAGTGCCACCATTTTTCTCTCCTGGGAAGGCAAAGTGGTGTAAATACATGCAGCAGCTGTTGCCAAGAGGAACTAGGCCCAGCGAGACGGATGGCATTCAGCAGAAGGAAGATCTTGTTCCACCCAAACTTGTTTACTTCAGTTCAGGCCTCGCCTCAGGGGTGGAACCCAATGGAGAGGCCCCAGGGTTCCTGACAAGTCCCAGATAATTTCTAGTTCAGAGAAACTCTTTGTGACTGGGTCAGTCGATCAGTTAACCATATTTGAGTGCTTAAGGGGAAAGCTCTGTACTAAGCGCTTGGGAGAATAGGCTACAACAGAATTAGCAGTCACATTCCCTGTCCCTAAGGAGATTACAGTCTAGAGGTGGGTGTAACTCAGACCCACCCCCAAAGATTTAAGTTACTGTTCCAGAAACCTGTGGATGCCTCAGCCAGTTTTCAATTGATTTGGGCCCCTGACCCCCAAAATAATAACAATGCTATTTGTTAAGCACTTGCTTTGTGCCAAGCACTGTACTAAATACTGAGGTGGATAGATGAGAATCAGTTTCCACATAAGGCTCACAGTCAGAGAGGGAGTAGAGGCATTGAATCCCATTTTGTACATGAAGGACTGAGGTACAAAGTCACACAGCAGACAAGTGGCAGAGTCAGAATTAGAACCCAGGTCCTCTGGCTTCCAGGCCCATTCTCTTTCCACTATGCCACACCCCAAGTCTTCCCAGGAAGAGCACCAACTGCCTTGAATTTTCCTGGCCTAAATTGATTTCGGGAAAGGTCACCCCATCACCCACCACTATCGAAAGACGCTAAATACATTAAACATCCCCCAAAGTCTTAGCCCAAGGCAAACTTTGTCCCAGTCCCTTCATCTGGGAAACCCCCTTGCCTCGATTTCCATCCCTCAGGCCACAGAAAAAAACACTGGCCCCAGGCCTCTGGGAGATTTTGCCTGGTTTAGTCCTGCAGTGATGATACGGGTGAAGGCGAAGGGAGATCACATGAGCTTTTCTTTTTCAGTCTTAGGGACCTTTTCCACTCTCTCAGAAGAACAGTTAATGGTATCACTCAATAAAGCATTCAATCACCTCGCTGCTCTCCAGCTCACACACTTCACTCTAATGCCAACCTACTCACTGTCCCTCAATCTCATCTATCTCACCACCGACCTCTCGCCCACATCCTGCCTCTGGCCTGAAACACCCTCCCTCTTCATATCTGACAATTACTCTCCCCACTTTCAAAGACTTATTGAAGGCACATCTCCAAGAGGCCTTCTCCCCCTCCTTTCTGTGTCTCCCTGATTTGCTCCTTGCCCTGATTTGCTCCCTTAATTCACCTCTCCCTCAGCCCCAGAGTACTTAAGTCCATAGCCATAATTTATTTATATTAATGTCTATAGACTGTGAGCTCACTGTAGGCGGGGAATATGCCTCCTGATTCTGTTATATCGCACACAGTAAGCACTTATAAATATGACCAAATGTTTGATTCATTGATTGATAAGAGAAAAGCAGATAGCAGCTGTTAGACTGAGGCCCTAACTGAATCCTGCCTCAGAGTTCCCAGGACTATGGTGGGCTGCAGTCATGTTTCCTGTGCTTTGCAGTTAGAAAGCAGGATTTCCAGGCTTGCGGGAGAATAGGACTGCATCTTTCTTTTTTATGGTATCTGTTAAGCACATACTGTGTGCCAGACACTGTACTAAGTGCTGGGGTAGATACAAGCTAATAATAATAATTACGGTATTTGTTAAGTGCTTACTATGTGCCAGGCGCTGTACTAAGCCCCGGGGTGGATACAGCCAAATCAGGTTGGACATGGTCCCTGTTCCACACGGGGCTTGCAGTCTCAATCCTCATTTTACAGATGAGGTAACTGTGGCACAGACAAGTGAAGTGACGTCCAAGGTCACGAAACAGAAACATACACAGTCCATGCGGTTCGCAGTCAATCTCCATTTTACACATGAGGTAACTGAGGTCCGGAGAAGCGACGTGATTTGCCCAAGGTCACACAGCAGACACGTGGCAGAGCCGGGATTAGAAGCCGTGTCCTTATGACTCCCAGGTTCATGCTCTAACCACTGAGCCATGATGTTTCTCAATAGGCAGCCTCCAAAAATAATAATAATAATGGCATTTATTAAGCGCTTACTATGTGCAAAGCACTGTTCTAAGCGCTGGGGAGGTTACAAGGTGATCAGGTTGTCCCACAGGGGGCTCACAGTCTTAACCCCCATTTTAATGATGAGGGAACTGAGGCCCAGAGAAGTGAAGTGACTTGCCCAAAGTCACACAGCTGACAATTGGCATAGCTGGGATTTGAACCCATGACCTCTGACTCCAAAGCCCGGGCTCTTTCCACTGAGCCACCCTGGAAATTACAGCCACACTGGAAATTACAGGCAAGCAGCCATGACCCCAGACTCACTCCTGTCTCTGCCACTTTGGGACGGTGACATTTCAAGCAAGTAACCTCCCGCCCCATGCCCCAGTTCTACCACTATTCACTGAACAACTAGCTCAGTTAGCTGTTAAAATCCCATCAGTTATTCTTCTGAGGTATTTCCTGCTTCTCCAAACAGTTTTCATGCTGCATCAGGCTCTTGCCCTGACGTGATTCTACTGCTGAATGGGCCTCTTCATTGGTCCGGTCTCTCCCTGAGTCAGCCTAGACTACGTCCTGATGCCTGGATCTCACTCACATGTCTCTCCACTCTTCAGAACCCTTCAGTGATTCTCCTTTTCCCACTTCATGAAGTGGAAACCCATAACCATTGACTTCAAGACTTTCCCCTAACTTGCTCTCCATTGCAAACATTGGCTTTCCCCATCCACTCCTGTAAGCCCTATAAGGGACCTGATAATCTTCTATCTACCTCAATGCTTAGCACAGTAAAGACAGTGCTCTGAATAGTAAGCACTCAATAAATATGATTGACTGACTAAAATACCATTATCGCTATTATTATTTTTATGAACAGAAATAGGCCAGAGAACGGAAAAAGAAAGATTTATCAGAAATCCAGCTGGGAGAGAGATTTTGGAGGGGTTACCCCCATTTTTTTTTTTTAATGGCATTTGTTAAGTGCTTAGTGTATGTCAAGCACTGTTCTAAGCACTAGGATAGATACAGTCTCGTGGTCTAAGTAGGAGGGAGTAGGATTAAATTCTCATTTTAGAGATGAGGTAAATGAGGCCCGGATCACACCGTAGACATATGGCAGAGCCAGGATTAGGACACAGGTCCCCTGATTCCTAGGGCTCCGCTCTTTCCACTAGGCCATGCTGCTTCACAGATCCTCTTCTTCCCTCCAAGTTAAAGAGGGATCTTTCCTGGCTTTTCATTGCTCCGACTGGGATGTGGCTCTTTGTTCTGTATCTTCATGAGACCCATCGTCATTATTCTTTATAGATTGTTCTGGCATTTATAGCTCATTCATTCGGTGGTATTCCCTGAGCACCTACTTTATGCAGAGTACATAAAGCTTGGAAGGGTAAAATAAAAGGTGCAGTTCCTGCCCTCGAGGAGCTTACAGTCTGATATCTGTGGGCTCTGGATATTGTTTTTCCCTACATATGGGGAAACTGAGGCACGGAGGCTAGAGCCGTTTGCTTAGAGTCACCCCAGTAGTTGGCCGTGTGGAGCACGGAGAAGAAGGAAGGATTCCTGGAGCCGAACCTCAGATTCCCTCATCATGAAAAGGCTCCAACGCCCATTTTCCCTGCCAACCGCTAATCAGAGATGGGAGGAATCAGAAACCTGAGTGAATACGAGCCGGAGGCTGAAGTTACCTTTTGTCCGGTCCCTCTTTGTTTATTATTTAAAGGCAGTTCTATTGTTGCCGACATTGGAGTGATAACCGCGCAGGATTTTTTCCATAGGAAAGAATCTCAGGAATCCAAACCAGCTTACATCGCCCTTCATTCTCACCTCTACGTGCAAGCCAGGGCAAAGAGTCGAAGGCATAGGGTGGCCGACACCTCGCCCTCCCCAGAGCAACTCTGTTCTGCTGCAGATTTGGGGTGGAGGAGAGGTGAAAGATGAGACAGATGGGGTCAGGAACAAAACTGTCTCCCTGCCATCCTCCTCGATCCTTTCTTTTGGGCTGAACGGCCTGTCTCCCTCGCTATAATGTAAAGTCCTTGAAGACTGAAATTGGGCCTACCAACTCTATTGTATTGTACTCTGCCAAGTGCTTAGGACAGTGTTCTGCCCCCAGGAAGTGTTCAATAAATATGATGGATGGATGGATAGAGAGATGAGAGGCAGGAATCTTTTGTTGAGCTCCCTAGTCTGAGCAATTTCTGATCCTGGATGACCCACTTCTGTGACTTCAGCGTCACCTAGATAGCCCTAATAGCCACCTAGATAGCCTCCTAGATAGCCCAGATGAAGAAAGTCATTCTGTTTGCACAGCCTATATGAGCTGAGTGGATGGATGGGACTGAATCAATCATATTTATTGAGCACTTACTGTGTGCACAGCACTGTACTAAGCGCTTGGGAAGTACAAATTGGCAACATATAGAGACAGTCCCTACCCAACAGCGGGCTCACGGTCTAAAAGGGGGAGGCAGAGAACAAAACCAAACATACTAACAAAATAAATAGAATAGAGATGTACAAGTAAAATAAATAAATATTAGTTAAGCACTTACTATGTGAACTAGAACATTGTATAGCACTGCATCATGTGTTTCCTCCCCGAAGGTAGGAGGGAATGAGAGAGGGACCCTTGAAGCACTTCGTGCAGCATTCTCCATTCAATACCCACTCAATAAATACTATTGGTTGTCGAATTGATTGGGTGCCACCGTTGAGACCAAGTGAAAAGAGTAGCTTTTCTCATGAGGAGTCAGCCCTTTCTTAAGCATCACAGGGGAATTGGTCTGCAGACTGTCCAAAACACTGCCCCAAAAAGATGCTCTCTTGGGTCAGTGCTGGGTAAGGGGCTGGTGGATACAGGAGAAGAGGGAAAGGAGCTAATGGGATGGAAAAAATGATTTCAGAAAAAGTCATATTTGAGACCTGGCCAGGAGAGGGAATGGTGAGAAGACAAAGGAAGGAAAAAGTTATTTCACTGGAGAGTCATCTACGTAATGACTAAAGCATTTTAAAAATACAGAATCACCACTTTATTTTCTCCTCCTCTACCCTCTTTATTCCCCCCCCGCCCCCCTTTTTTTTTAATGGTTTTTGTTAAGGGCTTACTATTTGTCAAGCACTATTCTAAGCTCTCGGATAGACGCAAGTTAATCAGACCAAATCCAGTCCCTGTTCCACATGGGCCTCATTGTCTAAGTAGGAGGGAGAACAGGGATTGAATCCCCATTTTGCAGATGAGGAAACTGAGGCACAGGGAAATTAAGTGACTTGCCTAAGGTCCCTCGGCAGGCAAGTGGCAGAGTCATTCATTCAATCATATTTATTGAGCACTTACTGTGTGCAGACCACTGTACTAAGCGCTTGGGAAGTACAAGTTGGCAACATATAGAGATGGTCCCTACCCAACAAAGGGCTCACAGTCTAAAAGGGGGAAACAGACAACAAAACAAAACATGTGGACAGGTGTCAAGTCATCAGAATAAATAGAAGTAAAGCTAGATGCACATCATTAACAAAATAAATAGAATAGTAAACATGTACAAGTAAAATAGAGTAATAAATCTGTCCAAACATATATACAGATGCTGTGGGGAGGGGAAGGAGGTAGGGTGGGGGGGATGGGGAGGAGGAGAGGAAAAAGGGGGCTCAGCCTGGGAAGGCCTCCTGGAGGAGGTGAGCTCTTGGGCTGGATTGGAACCCAGATCCTCTGGGTTTCAAGCTCATACTTTGTCATTTATGCCACACAACCTCTCCATTCTCTCCCCTTCATCTCCCCCAGTTTTCCTCTCTTCCCTTGTCCCCACTTTTCTGTCCCCCTCCCCTTCCAACTGCTCTCCCATTTTCTTCTGTCCCCTCCATGACTTCCCTCCTCTCCCCTTGTTCCAACTCTTCCTCCCCCTTGTTTATGAAAATAAGCTATGAGAAACCAACCCATTAAGAGGACAACCTAACCCAGTAAGCCGATTAGGCAATAGATGAGTAACCCTTTCCAATCTGGAAATTTCCAAGACTTCTACTCCCCTGAAGGGATTGTGTAATCATTGTTGAGATACCAGCTGAGTGACTTCACTCTCTCCCTGCCTTCTCTCTCCCTCCCTCCACCAGCCTGAACTGCACCGTTCAGCCTTGTCATGGGATTGGAAAAAGCATTTATTCAATCGATGGCATTTATTGAGCGCTTACTAAGTGCAGAGCGCTGTACTAAACCCGTGGGAGAGCACAATACAACAGAATTAGCAGACATGTTTCCCACCCATAATGAGTTTACAGTCAAAGAATGATGATAAAGAACCCAACCAAGCAAGAAGTAATGATGAGTGACTGGCTGAGTCTATTTTGGTGAATCCAGACCAGAAGCACATGGCCTAATGGATAATAGGGACCGTCTCTATATGTTGCCAACTTGTACTTCCCAAGCACTTAGTACAGTGCTCTGCACACAGTAAGTGCTCAATAAATACGATTGAATGAATGAATGAATCTGCAAAATGGGGATTCATTACCTGTTCTCCCTCCTACTTAGACTGTGAGCCCTATGTGGGACCTGAAGATCTCGTGACTACCCCAGAGCTTGGTGTGATGAGTACATTGCACAGAATAAGTGCTTAATAAATACCACAATTATTATTATTACTTCCAAATAAAGGAAGAAGGGGCAGGCTCACAGAAAGGAAAGGGCAACCTGGAAGGTGTCAGCTTTGGTCATCGACTTTCCTTTGCCCAGAAACTTCCAAACTTCCCTCTGTCAGTCGCCGTAAGCACTGACCAAGGGCACAGGGTTCTGGGGATCTCAAGGCACGTTTGTTATCAATGAATTCAGATCGAGGAACTCCAGAGCTAAGATGAAGTACCCTACCGATCAATCAATCAATGGTATTTATTGAGAGCCTACTATGTGCAGAGCAGTTTACTAAATGCTTGAGAGAGAACAAGAATTGGTAGACACTATTCTTGCCTTTGAGGACCTGCTCTGCACACAGTAAGCGCTCAATAAATACGACTGAATGAATTAAGCCCTTATTGTGTGCAGAGCACCGAACTAAACATTGGGAAACAGCATACAAGTGGGAATTAGACTATAAGCTCATCACGGCAGGACAGAATTAGTCGTACTCTCCCAAGCTCTTAGAACAGTGCTCTGCACATAGTTAGTACCATTGATTGATTGTTCGATTGAATTAGACACGGACCCTGTCCCTTGAGGGGCTCACAATCCATGATTATAGGTGGGAGAGGGGACCGGAGACAGACATATTGGGAGCAAAGAAACGATAAAACATTCAAACACTACTCCCTAAAGGGCTCATCACAGTGTTCTGAATACAGTTAGCACTCAATAGATACCACTGATTGATTAAATGATTGCCTAGGACCCTGGAGAATCTTCCCTCATGAAAGTGGGGAAGATGGGAACTACTGGAATCATAATCTTAGGGCACCCTGTGTGCTTAATGTGGAGCTATGTTGGTGTGGGAGGGCTCTTTTAATGCACTGGATCATTCTCCCCCTCTAGACTGTAAACTCCTTGTAGGCAGCGAACGTATCTACCAACTCTGTTTTATTGTACCCTCCCAAATACTTAGATCAACTGATTATGTAATGAATTTTGGTGCCCAGGGACAAAGACACCACATTTAAATTTTCAGAGCTTCTGAAAGCTCGGACCAATTATAGCTGCATTGCAGGGTCCTTTTTTTTTAATGTTTGGAGCCTTCGGGATTTTTTTTTTTTTTTATCACCGCCCTTGACCTTCTAGGAGGAAGTTTAAGACTGAGGTCGTACACTTGCAGTATACCAAATGAAATTGTTTTTAAAGCCTGCATTCCAAGGCAGACTGTCCCAGGACAGCCCTTGAGATATTAATAAGATAATTATAAGGCACTATGAAAACACAAGCCTGTGAAAACACGCAGTTTATGCGGTTGGGTCAAGCTGCCATGTGTTGCACATATACTACAGAGAAATGTTTCTGACGGCAGGGTTGAAATGAGCAAATGGTCTGGAGAATTCAGGCCCCCAAAGTACACTTTTCCACTTGGATTTTTCAGGGAAAAATCCTCTTCAGAAGCATAGGCCTGCATGGACGACTAGATAGATTCATTTGTTTGCTTTTCCAGGATAGGGGAGAGAGTGGGGATGACGAGGCACAGCCCATCACGGCTACTACAAAACCAATCAAGCTCACGTCCATAGTAGCACATTCCCCCTCTCTCCCTGCCCAACTTAAGTCCTATAAAAAGGGGGCAGTCCCAAGTTGGTGCCTTGGCTCAAGAGATGGCATTGCCATTCAACTGCCCCCTTGCCGTCTGAGCAATCGCTGGCGTCGATTGAGCATCTCCTAAGTGTGAATCAATCCATCAATAAATCGATGGCATTTATTGAGCACTTGCTATAGTGTGAAGTACTGTATTAAGCGCTTGGGAGAATACAGCAGAAGCGAGACCCTTGTTTTCTACCTTAAGGAGCTAATACGAAGAAGCATCCAGGACGCAGGGCTGGGATGGCCCCTGTAGACTGTAAGCTCGCTGTGGGCAGGGAACATTTGCCAACTCCACTGTTTCGAACTCTCCCAAGAGCTTAATACGGTGCTCTGACATAGTAAGCACGCAACAAATACCGCTGATGATGATGACCTGCTGCAAAGACCTGACAATCTGAGCTCGGCATTTCCTCGGATGACAATTGGCCCCATTCCTGCCTCCCCTTAAGTGCCTGCCAAAAAACTTTGCCAACTGGTAGTCAATCCCGGGCAATAGGGTAGAATGAAATCCTAGACCTAGGATGCCTGAGTCTGACTATTCTTCCCACATTCCCTTTCAGTTTCCCAATGTTTGGGGTTCAGCTGTGCTTTTGGTCCCCTTAATCCTCCAATTTTGCTGTTTGGGAGAGGTTTCTGTGGCCTTTGGCCTATTTTTTTTAATGGTATTTGTTAAACACGATGTGCCAGGCCCATAGTAAGGGTAGATACAAGCTAATCAGGTTGGACATGATCCCTGCCCCACCTGCGGCTCCCAATCTTAATCCCCGTTTCACAGCCGTGGTAACTGAGGCACAGAGAAGTGAAGTGAGTTGGCCACACAGCAGACAAGTGGCAGAGTGAGGATTAGAACCCAGGTCCTTCTGACGCCCGGGCCTGTTCTCGAACCACTAGGCCTTGCTACTTCTTTCTGCTTGACTCCCCACGGCAGGGTGGTGTTACCATGACTGGTGTTCCAGGCCAACCCTTTTCTTGAGTAAAACTTCCTGTGCCCCTCACTTTAGAATCAGGAAGTCATGCTTTGCGTGCAGCAAGTGAACTCAAACCTCAAAAGGCCCAAGTTAGAAGCTCAGAAACCACACACACACAGCTCAGGGCGTCCAGGAGGTGGAGGGAGGGTGTGCTTGTCCCCCCTCCATCCCTTGCCAGGTGCAGCAGAAAGAAGCTGAAGAAATTTAGAACCTGTTTGAAGCACAAAAATCAATCCCAGTAGTTGTAGCTGAAACCAGCTCCTAGGGGAATGGGAGTCCCCAAATCCAGGGAGCGTGGGATATTTATTTTATTTATACATATTTATTCTATTTATTTGGTTAATATGTTTTGTTGTCTGTCTCCCCCTTCTAGACTGTGAGCCCGCTGTTGGGTAGGGACCGTCTCTAGATGTTGCCAACTTGGACTTCCCAAGCGCTTAGTACAGTGCTCTGCACACAGTAAGCGCTCAATAAATACGAATGAACGAAAGCTCTGGAAGAGCTGAGGGGAGTCCTGCCCTACCTCCCCAGTGATGGGGGCTGGGACAACGGACTGCAGGAGGCTGGGCCCAAAAGATCGAGGTGAACGGTGCCAATGGGTCCACTCGGCCACATCCGAGTGACCACCTCAGAGCGGAGAAGCAACCCAGGAAGGATCCAGTGCTTAGAACAGTGCTTTGCACATAGTAAGCACTTAATAAATGCCATTATTATTATTATATGCAAAGGCTCTGGGAGGGAACTCATAAGTTGTTCATATTTAGCTTCAAGAAAAGTGAAGAGAGGGGGGCTAAATGTACTTAAAATGTGTCTACCTCAGTGCTCGGAACACAGTAAGCACTTAAGAAACACCATTTAAAAAAAAAAGAGGGATGGGGGAGCACTGGAGAAGCAGTGAGGCCTAGTGGAAAGAACATGGGCCCAGGTGTCAGGGAAGATGAGTTTTAATTCCACCTCCATTACTTATCTGCTGGGTGTCCCCCAGGCCCACGTTCATTCTATTAGGCCTCACTGTTTATCAAGTGCTCCCCCATCCCTTTTTTAAAAAATGGTATTTGTTGTTATCCGTAATTTTATTTATTTATATTAATGTCTGTCTCCCCCTCTAGACTGTAAGCTCGTTTTGGGCAGAGAATGTGCCTGCTACCTTGTTGTATTGTCCTCTCCCAAGCACCTAGTACAGTGCTCAGCACACAGGAAGCGCTCAATAAATACAATGGACTTACTGACTTAGACAAGTCACCTTACTTCTCTGGGCCTCAGTTACCCCTTCAGAAAAATTTGGATTAAGTATCTCATTTGAGAAGCAGCGTGGCTCAGTGGAAAGAGCACGGGCTTTGGAGTCAGAGGTCAAGCGTTCAAATCCCGGCTCCGCCAATTGTCATCTGTGTGACTTTGGGCAAGTCACTTCACTGGGCCTCAGTTCCCTCACCTGTAAAATGGGGATTAAGACTGTAAGCCCCAAGTGGGACAACCTCATCACCTTGTATCCCCCCAGTGCTTTGCACACTGTAAGCGCTTAATAAATGCCATCATTATTATTATTATCATCATTACTACTGATTGCTATTCTCTTGTCTTGTAATAAATACCATCACTGTTATTATAATTATTATCTCCTTAGGCTGTGAGCCCCATGTGGGACAGGGGCTGTGTCTAACCTGATTATCTTGTACCTAACCCAACGTTTGGCACACAGTAAGCACTTAAATAGTGCAAGACAAATACCATAAAAAAATTCTTAAGTGCTTACTATGCGCCAGGCACTCTACAGTAAGCCCTGGGGTAGATATAAGGTAATCAGGTTGGACACAGCCCCTGTCCCACTTAGGTCACACAGTCTTAATCCCCATTTTACAGATGAGATAACGGAGGCCCAGAGAAGCATTGACTTGCCCAGCCCAGGTCTCTCTGAGTCCCAGGCCTGTGCTCTCTCTGCTAGACAATGTTGCTTCTCTGTCAGGTGTCACTCTTAACCACCTCTTTGCTTTCACGATTGGTCTGAGGACTGACTATGTCCACTGAGCTCGTCTTAATCCCCATTTTACAGATGAGATAACTGAGGCCCAGAGAAGCATTGACTTGCCCAGCCCAGGTCTCTCTGAGTCCCAGGCCTGTGCTCTCTCTGCTAGGCAATGTTGCTTCTCTGTCAGTTGTCACTCTTAACCACCTCTTTGCTTTCATGATTGGTCTGAGGACTATGTCCACTGAGCTCATCTTAATCCCCATTTTACAGATGAGATAACTGAGGCCCAGAGAATCATTGACTTGCCCAGCCCAGGTCTCTCTGAGTCCCAAGCCTGTGCTCTCTCTGCTAGGCAATGTTGCTTCTCTGTCAGGTGTCACTCTTAACCACCTCTTTGCTTTCACGATTGGTCTGAGGACTTACTATGTCCACTGAGCTCGTCTTAATCCCCATTTTACAGATGAGATAACTGAGGCCCAGGGAAGCATTGACTTGCCCAGCCCAGGTCTCTCTGAGTCCCAAACCTGTGCTCTCTCTGCTAGGCAATGTTGCTTCTCTGTCAGGTGTCACTTTTAACCACCTCTTTGCTTTCACGATTGGTCTGAGGACTATGTCCACTGAGCTCCCTGAAAGGAGGGGATCTGGGAAGGCCTAAACTTTTCCTCTGGAGCTCCGTTGGTTTGATTCCCTCGACTTCT
The DNA here is from genome assembly GCF_015852505.1 of Tachyglossus aculeatus. NCBI lineage: Eukaryota > Metazoa > Chordata > Mammalia > Monotremata > Tachyglossidae > Tachyglossus > Tachyglossus aculeatus. The sequence goes on along the minus strand of NC_052074.1, from coordinate 25,764,927 downwards.
TACCGGTGGAGTACTTCAACCCATGATGCTGATGAAAAAAGAAGAATGAATGGAAAATTTCCAAGATTTCCAAAGCAAACATCATCAGGGCGTGTGGGCTTTCGTCTTGGAAACCTGGCATATCTCTTTTCCTCCGAGTGGTCCTGGAGTGTAGCCAGCCCCAGCTCCCCCTCATTCATTCATTCAATTGTATTTATTGAGCGCTTACTGTGTGCAGAGCACTGTACTAAGCACTTGGGAAGTACAAGTTGGCAACATATAGAGACGGTCCCTACCCAACAGCGGGCTCAGCTGTACTTGAGCGCATAGGAGATCCTTCCTGAAATTAGCTTAAGGGAAAGGTGTAGCACAGTTTCCCATGGTTACAGAGCAAGAGAGCGGCAGTAAGAGTCACCACTCTACACTCTCTGGCTGATCTGATGTTTTTAATTGAGCATTTTTGCAGTGTGCAGAGCACTGTACTAAGCACTTGGGACAGTACAATACAAGAGAGTTGGTAGACACGTTCTTTACAGTCTAAAGATGCTTCAGGGTCCAACATTCGGGCATTAATCAGATCATTGAGCGGCAAGAACAACCCATTTTCAGGGTGAGCTGGTCAGTGGGAGAATTGGACTCATCACCTACTTAGTGGACACCCTAATTCGGACTTGTGGGGAAGCACCACTGTCAGTGAGGAAGGGTTAGGAGGAGACAGTGGATGATTTGCAGGTTAGAGGGGCAAGCGAAAGTAAAAGCTACTTAGTTTTGCATCAGTGTTTTCAACTACACTAGCAAAAAGAGCCATGCTTCACGTAGGATGAAATAATTATAGTATTTGTTAAGCACTTACTATATGCCAGGTACTGTATTAAGCACTGAAAACAGAGAAACAACATGGCCCAGTGTATAGAATACTCATCTGGGAGTCAGAGGACCTGGGTTCTAATCCCAGCTCTGCTGTGGGACCTGGGCAAGTCATTTAACTTCTCCAGGCCTCAGTTACCTCATCTGTTATATGGAAATTAAATCCTCCTCCCTGCTACTTTGACTGTGAGCCCCATGTGGGACCGGGACTATATCCATCCTGATTAATTTGTCTCTACATCAGCAGTTAGAAACGTGCTTGGCACATAGTAAGTGCTTAATAAGTAACGTTATCACAGAGAAACAGATTTGGAGACAGAGGCACAGTCCAGGAGGAGAGGAAAGAAAGAGGCATAGAGGTGGGCATGGGGAGGAAACACAATGAGATATGGGGGGAGACAAGGTATGAAGAATCTCCACTCCTTTCTGACTCTGGCATTGATATTACCTCCTACCTGTCCTTTTCATCTTCCTTCTTTTCCTCTTCTTCTTCCTTTACCTCCTTCTTCTCTTTCTCCTTCTTCTCCTCTGCCTTTTCCTCCTCCAGTATGGCCACCATAGCCAAGAAGGAGAACTTTATGGGCCTGATTGGCCTCAGTTGCCACCCCAGGTCAATTAATCAATCAGTGGAATTGATTGAGTACTTATTGTATGCAGAACACAGTGCTAAGCTCTTGTGAGAGTACAGAAGAGTCGGTAGACATGATCCCTACCCTTTGGGAGCATATTGTCTAGGGGGTTGAGGCTTAGTGGGTGATGGGAGAAGAAACCATTTATCCCATGAATCCAGTTTTGCTGCAATTTTTTTTAAATGGTATTTATTAAGCACTTATTATGTACTCTACTGAGCATTGGGGTAGTTACAAGCTAATCAAGTTGGGCACAGTCCGTGTCTCACGTGGGGCTCACAGTTTGAATCCCCATTTTACAGACGAGGGAACTGAGGTACACAGAAATTAAGTGGCTTGTCCCAGGTCAAACTGCTTTCAAGTGGCAGAGGTGGGATTAGAACCCAGGTTCAGGTGTGCTGTATCTGCTAGGCCATGTCGATTCTTGCTGAAATCCTTGTATTTTTTGGAAAGTGGGTGTCTGGTAGGTAAGAGGGGCTGCTCTAGCCCTACCAACCAAGCAATCCCTGGAATCTATGGCCAAACCATTCAGAATGCTCAGAAGTCGTGTTCAGGCCCAGAGTTAATTTCCATTTTATATTTATACAGATACTTCCATGTCCAAAAGGCACACCAGTTGTGGGAGATACTGTCCTCTTTCCTAGTGGTCTGGAGCAAAATCCTTCCACGTTCTTTGTGTTTTGTTGAGCTTTTATTTGGATCAGTGAAATTTAACTTTTTTAGCCACCCATAAATGGTGGCATCATGTGAATGGAATGCTTTCTTATTGATCTTCACTTCCCCTTTATTTGAGGTGTGTGTGTGTGTGTGTGTGTGTGTGTCTGTCAGTGTGTGCAAATGGCACAATCAGTTACTAGACCAGACCAAATTGCTGTGAATCAATCAGAAAGTAGCATACAGGCCCAGTGGAAAGAGCACGGGCTTTGGAGTCAGAGGTCATGGGTTCAAATCCCAGCTCCGCCGCTTGTCAACTGCGTGACTTTGGGCAAATCATTTAACTTTTCTGTGCCTCAGTTACCTCATCTGTAAAATGGGGATGAAGACTGTGAGCCCCACGTGAGACAACCTGATCACCTTGTAACCTCCCCAGGGCTTAGAACAGTGCTTTGTACATAGTAAGTGCTTAATAAATGCCATTATTACTATTATTACCTCTTTGTTAACTGTTACATCTGAAGGCCTATCATCTCTTTGATAACTGTTTATAGCTTTTTTGGAGATCCCAAAGGGAAAAAAAAAATCCTTTGTCTTCCCACTGAATCTTTAACCAACCCAAAAGGCACATGGGTCAATGTAGCTCTCATAATGGGCCCAGGCAGTGATCTGCAATTGAAAGGCAAAGGTTCATAAAGAACCCGTAATTTAAAGGGCCCTTTAGGATGACTCAGACATTCCAGCCCCGTTTTTATTTGTCCTTTTTGTTGATGTGTGAAGTGTAATTTTCGTCATTTTTTCCAACAACTTTGGAGTTTATAAACAGTAATTTTCCCTGGAAGCTTGTGATCAGAGGTCATTCCTAACCTGTTCACATTCCAGGACTTGACTCTCCTTTGATCCCAGTTCCTTTCTTGGAAGGCAGCCGGTTATAACCTGGGGCGGGAGATAGTCTGGTCTGGTCCCAGCCCTGTTCCCTCTTACGCTGCCCACTTGTTCGAGGGGACTAGCCATCCAGAAAGCCCGGAGGTGAGGCATTAGCCCTAACAGGCCCTTAAGAAGCCAAGTCTGGTCTGATATACTGCTGAGCTTCTGCTCCAGCAGCAAGCAGTGAGCCAAGACACGACTTTTCCCTGGGAAGAGCAGGACTGGGGTTTTGGATTCCCATCTCCAGACTCACCTGACTAAATCCCGCCTACCTCTTTAAGGCAAAGTTTTCAGTCCCCGGAAGTGCCTGGAGAAGCAGTGGGCCTAGTAATAATAATACTAATTATTATTTTGGTATTTGTTAAGCGCTTACTTTGTGCCAAACACTGTTCTAAGCACTGAGGAGGATACAAGGTGATCAGGTTGTCCCATGTGGGGCTCACAATCTTCATCTCCATTTTACAGATGAGGGAACTAAGGCCCAGAGAAATTAAGTGACTTGCCAAGAGTCACACAGCTGACAAGCCATGGAGCAGGAATTTGAACCCATGACCTCTGACTCCAAAGCCCGGGCTCTTTCCACTGAGCCACGCTGCTTCCCCTGGCTCTCATCCTATCCCAACTGGATTACTGCATCAGCCTCCTCTCCGATCTCCCATCCTCCTGTCTCTCCCCACTTCAATCCATACTTCACGCCGCTGCCCGGATTGTCTTTGTGCAGAAACGCTCTGGGCATGTTACTCCCCTCCTCAAAAATCTCCAGTGGCTACCAATCAACCTATGCATCAGGCGAAAACTTCTCACCCTGGCCTTCAAGGCTGTCCATCCCCTCGCCCCCTCCTACCTCACCTCCCTTCTCTCCTTCTCCAGCCCAGCCCGCACCCTCCGCTCCTCCGCTGCTAACTTCCTCACCGGGCCTCGTTCTCGCCTATCCCGCCATCGACCCCCGGCCCACGTTCTCCCCCTGGCCTGGAATGCCCTCCCTCCCCACATCCTCCAAGCTAGCTCTCTTCCTCCCTTCAAAGCCCTACTGAGAGCTCACCTCCTCCAGGAGGCCTTCCCAAACTGAGCCCCCTCCTTCCTCTCCCCCTCCTCCCTCTCCCCATCCCCCCCACCTTACCTCCTTCCCTTCCCCACAGCACCTGTATATATGTATATATGTTTGTACGTATTTATTACTCTATATTTTACTTGTACATATTTATTCTATTTTATTTTGTTAAGATGTTTTGTTTTGTTGTCTGTCTCCCCCTTCTAGACTGTGAGCCCGCCGTTGGGTAGGGACCGTCTCTATATGTTGCCAACTTGTACTTCCCAAGTGCTTAGTACAGTGCTCTGCACACAGTAAGCGCTCAATAAATACGATTGAATGAATGAATGAATGAAGTCAGAGGACCTGGGTTCTAATCCCAGCTCTGCCAGATGCTTCCTGTGTGACCTTGGGCATAGCACTTAACCCCTCCAATGCTTCAGTTCTCCTGCTCTCCCTCCTATTTAGACTGTGAGTCCTCTGCGGGGCAAAGACCATGTCCATCTTAATTCACTTGTATCTACTCCAGCGCTTAGAACAGTGTTTAACACATAATAATAAAGGTTATTATGGTACTTGTTAAGAATTTACTATGTGCCAAGCACTGTTCTATGCACTGGGATAGATACAAGTTAATCAGGTTGGACACAGTCCCCGTCCCATATGGGGCTCACACTCTTATCCCTATTTTTTACAGCTGAGGTAAATGAGGCACAGAGAAGTTAAGTGACTTGGCCAAGGTCACACAGCAGCCATGTGGCAGAGTCCACATTAGAGCCCAGATCCTTCTGACTCCTAGGCCCGTGCTCTGTTTAACAAATACCATGGAAAAAAATAAATTTGCCATTTGCGAAGGTCATCCCTTCGCAAGTGACCTCACCCACACAACCTTGCAAATAAAAGCAAAGATCAAGAACCCACCATGGTTTTCCATTTGCGAAGGTCATCCCTTCGCAAGTGACCTCACCCACACAACCTTGCAAATAAAAGCAAAGATCAAGAACCCACCATGGTTTTCCTTCACCATCCCCACCTTCCTCTTTAAGACAGGCAGGCGAGAGTGTTCATGAGATCCGCCTAACGAGGACCCGACAGGGCAGAAATAACCGCTGGGCCTGTTTCAGTCATCAGCTGATTGCTTGCCAAGTCTGGTCTAAGGGCATCATCATCATCATCAATCGTATTTATTGAGCGCTTACTGTGTGCAGAGCACTGTACTAAGCGCTTGGGAAGTACAAGTTGGGCAGCACTGCCAGATCTGCCCTTCCCACGGTCAAAATGCCTGCCCTCCTCCCTCCCTCCGAAACAGGACACTCTACCCCCAGCTGCAGTGTCGAGGTGGCCAAGCTGCAGAATTGCCCGATCAGCCCATCAATTGGTAGTATCTACTGAGCGTTTCCCAGGGGCGGAGCACAGTAGAAAGCATCTGGGAGAGTGCAATAGAGTTAGTAGACATGATCCCTTTCCTCAAGGAGCTCACATTTATAAACTCACCCCTAGCGTCTTTCGGGTGAGGTGGGCTGGGGAAATAAACCCTTGGGGCCAATTTGGGGAGGGTCAACTGCATGTCCAGGACCACAGGGCTTCGGGCCAGGCAGTTCTGCCTCTCCCTCTCCCTTCCCCTTCCTCACTGCTATGACTAAGCCGAACTCTGCTCTAATTCTAGCCAATTGCCACGATCCCCACCCAACTTTGGGAGCATGGCAGGCTGGGACACCAGGAGCATTCGCTGCCAGTTACAATGGCCAATTCATGCTCAGGATGCTCTAGGATTTCCAGAGCAGGCGGGCAAAAGTGGCTACCCTCCCTAGGTGGGAGGGACCTCAGGAATCATCCAGTGCCAACCCCTAGCCACTTTGGAGTTTGAGGTGACAAATTGCAGGTGGGCCCCGCTCTGCTGTAGGGGGCTGACCCGAAGCTCTCCCGGAAGGAAGTGCCTCGGCTCTGGGGAACTTGGACTAATAATTATAATAATAATAAGTAATAATAATTATGGTATTTGTATGGTTATGGTATTTGTATGGTATTTGTTAAGTGCTTATTATGTGCACTGTCCTAAGCACCTCATTATCAAACAAAAACTCCTCACCTTTGGCTTTAAAGTACTCAGTCACCTTGCCCCCTCTTACCTCACCTCGCTTCTCTCTTACTACAACCCAGCCCTCCCACTTCGCTCCTCTAATGTTAGTCTTCTCACTGGGCCTTGAGCTCACCTACCTCGCTTCTGACCGTTCACGCGTGTCGTGCCTCTGGCCTGGAAGGGCCTCAGTCCTCCAATCTGACAGAAAACCACTCTCCCCGCCTTAATGAAGGCACATCTCCTCCAAGAGGCCTTCCCTTTCCTCTTCTCCCGCTCCCTTTGCGTCGCCCTGACGTTCTCCCTTTGTTCTTCCCCCATCCCAGTCCCTGGGTGGCCTATGAGAGAGATGACTCCATTGGTCCAAACACTTTCAGGGACCTCCAGTCTTGATTTCTACTCCTAGATGGAAGGGAGAAGTAGCCTGGGGCGGGCAGATGGATGGAGTTGAGAGAGCCCAGATACCTGAATCCTATCCCTCTCCCACCTTGGGGGGATTTATGAGACCTCCCCCTTCGCTGACCTCGTTTCCCCGGGCACAATGCACACTGGACCATGGTACCGCTGAGCAGGTCTTTTGAAATGTTTGTGAATCCATTTTCAAGGGAATAGGAGTTCTCCCCACTCTTCATCACCCCCCGGACCATCTCCCTGGTCGAGGGAGTTGCCTCCCCCAGCCAAAACCCCAACTTCAATCGCCATAGCCCACTTCTCCTCTCTTCTCCTCCCCTCAGGCAGCAACCTCCCACCCCATCCCCATTCCCCAAATAATCTTTAGCTCCTGCTCTGAAGTCCACGGGAAAATGCCAACTGGCTCAAGGCTTTGATGAGGAGGGTGTTTATCTCTCTTAATGAGATTCTTATCCTGCCTTCTGAGCCTGTGAACTTCAACACAGGCAGTGTTCCACCAGTTCTGCTCACCTTCTCCCTCCCCCTAGGAATGGCATTCTTGCCCCTGTCACTAAATCAGCCCCGGGAGGCGTTGATGGTCTGGGCAGAATGTGCCCAGTTCCCAAGCTCTATGGGGAACAGCTGGTCCACAGTGACAAATGGCCCCTGCTGTCCGGAGAGACATTTAAGGCCGCCTGAGAGAGGTAAAAGCATTAAGGAAGCAGGGTTCTCTGGGAAGATTCAGTCAACTATTCCTGCAAGAAAGGGCAGACCTGACCATTTTCCTACAAAAATGAAAATGCCAATGTCCCAGGAGTGGATTCATCGTGTCCTGAAGTAGGGTCGTCCTCGTGGATCACGGGGCGGCTTCTCTCTGCTTCGAGTTCTGCACAGGGTGGTAATAATAATAATAATAATGGCATTTATTAAATGCTTACTATGTGCAAAGCACTGTCCTAAGCGCTAGTACTGCCGAAACTGTCCTGTGACCAAACCGTCCGGCCCCCAGCAGGTAGGTGGAAATGGTGACAGGTCTTAAGTCAACTCAGTTGGTGGAAATATGGACGGAACTCAAGATTCACCCAAGACCAAAGTTCAAGTTCAGCCCAGTCCCTTAAGGCGAGCATTCCCTCCCCTTCCTGCCCTTTCCCTCCTGATGCAGAGACGAGGCCCGAGTGGAAAGCATTTTCAAACTTTATTTACAACTGTCACAGTGACAAAAAGTAGTTTGGAAAAAAAAAATGCTAGTTTCTCCCTGAGCAGCAAAAAAGAAGAGACGGAAATGACAGACAGTCCATCATTACAACAGGCGTTTAACTAGAGTACTTGGGGGGGGTATTTGTGGATACATTAAACAGTTAGAAATATACACAAATTACTTCCAAAAGAAGAGGCCACTGTCGAGAGTGAGTAAGGTCATCACTAGCAGAACCCTAACCCACGTAAATCTCCGGGCCCTTTGCCTGTTCAATAGTCAAACTTCCACGGGTGGGACAAAGAGACCGGTCAAATGAAAGCCACCACCTCAAAACTCACAAAATGAGATCGGGATGCAGTGTACAAGCACATTCCAACACACGGCGAGACTAGGTTCTGGTAGCATGAGAAGGGGATGCCGGGAGGAGAGATGACCTCCCTCTTCATCCCCCAAAGAGCGATGTCAAACCGCTTCGAGGGCGGCCATCGGGTACAACTGGTTCTCGGCTGCCGAACCGAAGGAGAGAGGCGGAGTCAGACCCTCTGTGGATCCCAAGCCCAACTTGGCAGGAGGATCCCTCCCCCATCTCCCGGCTCTCCCGCCCGCTATCCTGGCAGGGAGCTAAGAGTTATTGCCATCAATGTTTATGTTACAAGCGGATGAGACGGAGGAAGAAAAGGGAATCTCTCTCTCCCGAAACCTGATCCTGCTGATATGTAAAAAGCCAACATCCCTCCACTTCCCCATCCCAACCTCCACTAGCTTTCTCTTGAGGTATTAGATACAAATATATTTATAGATATATATATATGTGTGTGTATATATATGTATGTATATATATGCACACACACACATATGCACACACACACACACGCGCACACGAAATCCAAAAATAGAGTGTGAAAACTGGGCTGATTGGAGCGGGTGGGGACACAGTGGGAATCTTGGTTTTGTGGGTTCGGCCCAGGACGCTCTCCATCACATCTGGGCCGTAGGGCAAGAAGCCCCGATGCTGTCCCGAAATTCACATCCCACTTCAACTTCCTAACAGCTCCAGATGGAGGGTCAGGTAAAGCCAACTGGGTTGGGATCCTGGAATCCCAGAGGGTGCATTCCAGGGCTTCTAGCGGGGCTGCTGGAGTAACTAGAGATAAATCAGGAACAACCAGCAAGGAAGCCTTGAGCATCCTTGTCACTACCCACTTCTTGCCAACCCCTGCTACCTGTCATCCCAGCTTGGGACACCGTCCAACCTCTCTGCGCTGAAATGTTCTCACTGTCACCCTTTCCTAAGATAAACAAAGAGCTGGGTTCAAGTTGAGAACCCAACTGGGGATCAACTTCTAGAAGGAAGTGTTTCCATCTCAAAAACCCAGGTGAAGGGAGCCAGGATGAGCCGGCTTCCGCAGCTCTGGTCTGGGAAACTACAGAACGGGCCGTCTGCCCTTTTGGACCCACCCTGGACGGACACGAGTTGGGTGTGAAGCTGAGTTACATAATCCTCACGCTGCTCAGCCAGCTCTCAGAGGGCTCTACAAGGAGGACGGGGGAGTTGGGGGCGATGGGGAGAGGGAAGGACCTTTGCTCCTGAGAACCCTTGGAGTAACTCAAGGAAGTGCAACTACTGGGGAGAGGAAGTTTGCTCTTTCACCCCAGAGCTGTGCCCTTACCGACAAAACAGGCTGAGAACAGAACGCTACTCAGCATTTCCCCTACTCTCTAACACATACACACACACTCTCTCTCTCTCTCTTTCTCGCTCACATGCTCTCTCTCTCACACATACACACATGCACGCAAAACAGAACAGAAACAAACAAAAAAAAAGCTAAAATTAGGAAGGCAAACTGGAGAGAGATGAAGACTTGGTATTCTGCTATAGCCGGAGCTGGTTTTCTCTGAATACTTGCTGGCTGCGTGGTTCGCCCCGCCGTGTCTGTTCTTAAAACGTGCATTTCCTCCTTTCTTTTGTCTGTTTTCCTGCCCCATGGTTCCTCGCACATTTCCACCCTCCACCCAAGGCCCCCCCTGGAATTTTGCGGCTGCCTCGCGACTCTGCACAAGTTCAGATAGCAATCTCGAAAGCAGCGGTTTTTCTTTCTTTCTTCTCTCTAAGCAACTTCCTGTCTCAAGAGGCCTTGTGAATCGGCGCACCGAGGGCTCGGCTGCTTGACAGATTTTGGAAAAAAAAATGTATATATATATATTTATATATATATATATCAAAAAAAAAAAAGAAAACCAACCCAATGATCTCGCAGGTGCAACATTGAAGCTGTCGTTAACATTTTCAGAACTACTGTGGCTTGCTCTCTTCCTCCATCACGATGAGAAAAAAAATACAGTTCAGGTGTATTTTTTTTTTTTTTTGCCCCCATTTGGGTGCCTGCGGTGGCTTTACTGCTCCTTGTTCTCCTTCTCTGTCTCTTCACAGTTTTCTTGCTCGTCCTCTGGGACCAGAAACTCTTCCGGGGGCCATCTCAGCTCCCCGCTTTCTACCTCGCCCTCGGTGGGTTCAACCACTATGGAGGGCAGGCGGTCCTTCAGCTTGCAATAGCGGTCAAAGTCGGAGGGGTCGGGGAAGATCTGAAATGAGCCACAGAGGGAAAGACCTGTTAGACACCCAAGAGATAATAACAATGATAGTAATAATAATAATAATAATAATAATAATAATAATTATGGCATTTGTTAAGCACTTACTATGTTCCAGGCACCCTTCTAAGCGCTGAGGTAGATATAAGGAAGTCAGGTTGTCCCACGTGGGGCTCACGTTCTTAACCTCCATTTTATAGATGAGGTAACTGAGGCCCAGAGAAGTCAAGTGACTTCCCCAAGGTCACACAGCAGACAAGGGCTGGAGCCAGGATTAGAACCCATGACCTTTGAACTCCAAGGCCCACGCTCTAGCCACTAAGCCATACTGCTTCTCTAATAAAAGTGGAGACTGTGGGTAGGGTGTCTCTGGTTGTTCCCTGAGGGAGGTAACAACCACTTTCAGTCAGTCAGTCCATCGTATTTATTGAACGCTTACCGTGTGCAGAGCACTGGAATAATAACAATGGCTATTATTAAGCACTTACTATGTGTCAAGTCCAGTTCTAAGTGTTGGGGTAGTTACAAGCTAATCAGGTTGGACACAGTCCCTTTCCCACATGGGGCTTGCAGTCTTAATCTCTATGTTACAGACGAGGGAACTGAGGCACAGAGAAGTTAAGTAACTTGCCCAAGGTCACACAGCGGACAAGCGGTGAAGCCAGGATTAGAACCCATGTCCTTCTGACTCCCAGGTGAAACAAAAAGCAGCCACATTCCCTGCCCACAATGAGCTGACAGTCTAGAGGGTTTCCTCACTCTTCCACACTCCCCCAAATGCTCAATTCAGTGCTCTGGGCAGAGGAAGCACTCAACAAATACTATCGCTCAAGGGATCAAGCCAAGGTTTCCAGCTCCATTTTGGGGTCAGTAGCTCCGAGACATCAGATCTATAAGTCATACCCCTGTGCGGCCTTTCGGCTTGAGAAGGAGTGATCTAAGGAGCGATCTCCAATACCGGCCCTGCGGGACGTACGATTCCGATTCTACCAAGGGGAAAACTGAAGATGTGGACGGGCCACGATGCGTTAGGATGGGGCCGGGAATGGAGTCTAGAGCTAGACGTCTCTCCACGGGAGAGGAAAAGGAAAGGGCAAAGAGAGAGGGGCCACCGACAGCAGACCGGTCCATGTTCTCTCACAGCTGAGCGCCCTGGGCACGTGGAAAGGGACTGAGAGTCTGAAAGCAGGACACAATTAATCAATCAATCAATCATATTTATTAAGTGCTAACTGTGTGCAGAGCCCTGTACTAAGCGCGTGGGAAGTACAAGTTGGCAACATATAGAGACAGTCCCTACCCAACAGTGGGCTCACGGTCTAAAAGTCCCCCTCTCCATCCCCCCTGCATCTTACCTCCTTCCCTTCCCCACAGCACCTGTATATATGTATATATGTTTGTACATATTTATTACTCTATTTTATTTGTACATATCTATTCTATTTATTTTATTTTGTTAGTATGTTTGGTTTTGTTCTCTGTCTCCCCCTTTTAGACTGTGAGCCCACTGTTGGGTAGGGACTGTCTCTGTATATTACCAACTTGTACTTCCCAAGCGCTTAGTACAGGGCTCTGCACACAGTAAGCGCTCAATAAATATGATTGATTGATTGATTGATTAAAAGGGGGAAACAGGGACCCATCTGGAAAGAAAAGGCAATAGGGCCCGGTTCTGTGCCTACCCCAAATCTCTACTACGTGCACACTTTCGATTCTGTGTCACTCACGTTATTTAGATTGCTCGCTGACGCGTTGCCACCAGGTTTTTCACTTGGAGCACGGGGCAAAGAGGGGGCTTGGTTCTTAAGGGGGGAGAAGAGGGAGATGAGAACTGGGAGGGGACAGGCTTCAAAGACTACTGTCCAGGAAACCGACATTTTGGTTCTTTGTAAGCCCTGATTGGAAACTCTTGTCAGAGACCTGGGATGGGGGGGCCCCTCTGGGTCCCAGAGGATGGGGACCTCAAGAGAAGAGAGATAAATCTTTTCATGGGCCCTGTGCAATGGCTTTTGACCTGATTCTACAGCCCTCCTGCCCAGCCTGGGGCCCTGGAGGGAACAGGCCTCTCCTACGGAGAACCAACGTGGCCTAGTAGATAGATCGCGGGCCTGAGAGTCAGAAAGATCTGGGTTCTAATCCCGGCTCCACCACTTGTCTGCTGTGTGACCTTGGGCAGGTCACTTTACTGGGCCTCAGTCACCTCATCTGTAAAATACAGACTAAAACTGTGAGCCCCATGAGGGACTTGGACCATGTCCTATCTGATTAGCTTGTATCAACAGCAGTGAATAGTACAGTGCCTGATGCAAAATAAGCGCTTTACGATGCCATTTAAAAAAAAAAAAAAGACGCCTCCCCAAACCTGGGTACACGATTATTAACAGTCCAATAAAAGGCGATTTGCATTCATTCATTCAGTCGTATTTATTGAGCGCTTACTGTGTGCAGAGCACTGTACTAAGCACTTGGGAAGTACAAGTTAGCAACATATAGAGATGGTCCCTACTCAACAATGGGATAACCAGCTACGGCCACAACTGGGCTCCATTAAAAGCCCCCTCCCCATCCTCCCCCGCCTTACCTCCTTCCCCTCCGCACAGCACCTGTATATATGTATATATGTTTGTACGTATTTATTACTCTATTTATTCATTTTCTTTGTACATATTTATTCTATTTATTTTATTTTGTTGATATGTTTTGTTTTGTTCTCCCCCTGCTAGACTGTGAGCCCACTGTTAGGTAGGGACCGTCTCTACACGTTGCCAACTTGGACTTCCCAAGCGCTTAGTCCAGTGCTCTGCACACAGTAAGCGCTCAATAAGTACGATTGAATGAATGAATGAAAAGGCCCTGGATTGGCAGTCCCAGGAGGAAAGGAGGAAGGAGGCATCTGAGGAAATGGCTAGTGACTTCATCTCAGACCAAATGGGATCATGAGCATCAGGTGTCCAGCCCCGAGGGGAAGGCTGGGGGTGCCCATCCTGTCCATTTCAGCCGCAAACCCGCTGCCCATAGAATAAAAAACCTTGGGCAGCAGGCCGGCACTTCTGAACCCCCTGGGCCCTGGTGACTCACAGGTCGGTGGGGCCAGGCCCTGCTGGGGAAGGAGAAGAAGTTGGGCCTACTGGATACACCACATGGGAGTCAGGGGACCTGGGTTCGAACCCCTGGAGCGAGAGCTTGGGAGTCAGAGGTCATGGGTTCGAATCCCAGCTCCGCCACTTATCAGCTGTGTGACCTTGGGCTTCTCTGTGCCTCAGTTACCTCATCTGTAAAATGGGGATTAAGACCGTGAGCCCCAGGTGGGGCAAACTGATCACCTTGTAGCCCCCCCGGCACTTGCACATAGTAAGCGCTTTAACACATACCACCATTATTATTATTATTGCCCCGTGTGTGGCCCTGGGAAAGTGACTTGGCTTCTCTGCACCTCACTTCATCATCTATGAAATGGGGATAAAATACCTGTTCTCCCTCTCCATTAGAACTATGAGCCCCATGTGGGGCAGGGACTGTGTCCTACCCGATTTGCTTGTATAATAATAATGATGGCATTTGTTAGGCGCTTACTATGTGCAAAGCACTGTTCTACGCGCTGGGGAGGTTACAAGGTGATCAGGTTGTCCCACGTGGGGCTCAGTCTTAATCCCCGTTTTCCAGATGAGGAAACTGAGGCCCAGAGAAGTGAAGTGACTTGCCCGAAGTCACACAGCCAACAGTTGGCGGAGCCGGGATTTGAACTCATGACCTCTGACTCCAAAGCCCGGGCTCTTTCCACTGAGCCACGCTGCTTGTATCCACCCCAGCACTTAGTACAGTGCCGGCACTTAGGAAGTGCTTAACAAATACCGCAGTTATTATTATTAGTAGTAATTATTATTATTATTATACAATATTATACAATTGTATATTGTATATATCATATAATATTACGCAATTATTATTAGTAGTAATAATAACTAAACTAAAATAAAATTATAAAATAATAATAGTAATAACAGTAATAATAGTAGTAGTAGTAGTAATAATAATAATAATAATAATAATAAAATAATAATAATAATAATAATGCAAGCCTTCCAGCTCAGTCACTGTTTCACCTTCCGGATGCCCTGACAGTTCCCGCATTTCAGACGGGAACCAGCCCAGGAGCATGGAGGGGATAATGAGCCTTTAACAGAGATCTTTTTCGGTTAGGTGCTAATCACACAGACCCCGTCTGTCTTCGACGCCTCTGTCCACACTGGACAGGGCAGCGGGAAGGGAGAGAGGGAGAGAGCTGGCCTGATCATCCACAGCTCTCTGGGCTATAAGTCACAAGCTAGGCGGGCGACTGAGAAGGAGGAAGAGGGTGGGAGGAGGAGGACAAAGAGGAATAAAGAGACCCTGCTAAATTGAGATAGAGTCCGATAAGAGGGTTGGGAATTCAGAGGGCCTGGATCCCAATTCCTTCTCCCCATTGGCCTTATTCTCTCTCCGGATTTCAAGCATCCCTCTTTCACTGAGGAAAACTCTTCTCTGATCCCCGCTGAGCTTGTCACTGCTCCTCACATAACCAATTAATCAGTAATATTTATTGAGTGCTCTGCACCAGATTACAAGTCTTTTGAAGGAAGAGATAAAGTTAACCTCATTTCCAACCCGTTTGTGTTAATCTAGTGAGATCAATCAATCAATCAATCGTATTTATTGAGCGCTTACTGCATGCAGAGCACTGTACTAAGTGCTTGGGAAGTACAAGTTGGCAACATATAGGGACAGTCCCTACCCAACAGTGGGCTCACAGCCTAAAAGGGGGAGACAGAGGGGAGATGGCAAATCACTTCTCTGTGCCTCAGTTTCCTCATCGGAAAAATGGGGGTTAAACATTAGTTCTCCCTCCTGTTTAGTCCACGGGGGAGAGGGACTGTATCTGACCCGATTATCTTGCATCTACCCAGAGCTTACCACAAAGTAGCACTTCACAGATTATTATTATTATCATTATCATCATTATTTTCATTCTCTAGGCAGGGCAAGAGGCTGCAGTCGGAATTCAAATAGCTCTGTGATGAAATATCTCCCGGGAACTCAGGGCACTGAGGAAAGTTTCCCATAAATAAATTTCTATAGTATTTGCTGAAGACCTGCAGTATGCCGAGCCCTAGTAATAAAAGGCACCGTTCCTGCCCTTAAGGAGCTTACAGTCATAAAGAAGTCTTTGAAGATCAAACCTTGAACTGAATTTCTGGGGCAGCTTCCTTGCAAGACCAGGACTTTGTCCCTGGGTTGTTGTTAGAGGAAGATTCCAAGGAACCACTCAAACACACAAAACCCACTCATTAAAAGGCATGTTATGAAACCTGATTGAGTCCATAAAAATATCAGTGTAATAATTAAGCGAACACTTGGCACCTAGATAGGTTTTAGTCTTAGAACTCCCCCGATATATTCCCCGGACTCTAGTCTCTCCCCCGACCAAAGAAAAAAACCCAAGCAAATAAAAGTCCAACATGAAGTCACTAGTCATTTCCTTACAAAGAGAAAAAACTCCACGGGGCTTGAGCTTTTTTTGCGAACACAATCTTATCTTGAACAGCTGCTCAGGAGGGTGACCCAAGAAGGTCAAGATTTTTCCACTAAGTCATGCTTTTTAATCATCGAGGCAGCAGAAGAGCAAGAGGTTCTAACTGCCACTTGGCAGGGAGGATGGGACAGTGGGAAAAAAGGGGTGAAATTGGACTTCCTAGACGTGTGACAGGTGGAGCTGGGGGGAAAAGGTCTGACTGTGGGAATTCTGTCCGTCTGGGACTCTTTACACACAGGAAACAGAAGGCAAAACTGCATCTTTGAGCAATTCCCCTTACCCGGAAAGGAAACTTGCTTATGAGTCCTCGCATTTTCCCAGATTTAGCCTCCTCCCTCCCGTATCAGTCAGTCAGTGGTATTTACCAAGTGCTTATTGTGTGTGAATTCGCTGTGGGCAAGGAAGGTGTCTACCAACTGTAATAATTGTACTCCCTCAAGCACTTAGCACAGTGCTCTGCACACTGTAAGCGCTCAATAAATATGATTCATTCATTCATTCATTCAATCGTATTCATTGAGCGCTTACTGTGTGCAGTGCACTGTACTAAGCACTTTTCATTACTCTCCCAAGCATTTAGCACAGTGCTCTGCACACTGTAAGCGCTCAATAAATATGATTCATTCATTCAATTGTATTCATTGAGCGCTGTGTGCAGAGCTCTGTACTAAGCACTTTTCATTACTCTCCCAAGCACTTAGCACAGTGCTCTGCACACTGTAAGCGCTCAATAAATATGATTCATTCATTCATTCAATCGTATTCATTGAGCACTTACTGTGTGCAGAGCACTGTACTAAGCACTTTTCATTCATTCATTCATTCATTCAATCGTATTTACAGCACACAGTAAGCGCTCAATAAATACGACTGAATGAATGAATGAATGAATGAATCCAGAATCCCTGGAGAAACCGGAGCCGGCCTGGGTCCAACAGCTCTGACGCCCCCCACAAGCCTAGGATGTCTTCTTTCCAGAAAATCAGCATCTTGACATAATAAAATCACCAGTCTCCCCTTGTTATTTTGGCCTAATAATAATAATAATAATGGCATTTGTTTAGCACTTATTATGTGCAAAGCACTGTTCTAAGTACTGGGGAGGATACAAGGTGATCAGGTTGTTCCACTTGGGGCTCACAGTCTTAATCCCCATTTTACAGATGAGGTAACTGGGGCTCAGAGAAGTTAAATGACTTGCCCAAAGTCACACAGCTGACAAGTGGCGGAGCCGGGATTTGAACCCATGATTTGAACCCAAGACTGGGCAGAATGAAATCCTCAGAGCCTGCTTCGAGAAGGGCTTCCTGTTTTGATCACAGAAAGCCTTTGACTGTGAGCCCGTTGTTGGGTCGGGACCGTCTCTATATGTTGCCGACTTGCACCTCCCAAGCGCTTAGTACGGTGCTCTGCACACAGTAAGCGCTCAATAAATAGCACTGAATGAATGGAACCCTGATGTGCAGAGCCAGGAGACCAGGATGGGCTGGGAGTTTCAGAGAGAAGATGCTTGGGTTTAACAACCGTGTTGTGCAGAAGACCCCAAAAAACACGCTCTGAATCCAGAATTTGCCCATGTCGACATTCTTGACATTCGACTCTTGATTCGATTCTTGACATGTCAACTCTTGACATTTGGGAAGTACCCGGTTCCCATTGCTGGAAGCTCCTATGTTTCGGGAGTCCTGTGGTTTGGTGGAGTTGATCCATCACTTCCCCCCACCTTCTCAACTGTGAGCCTAACGCGGGCAGGGATTGCTTCTATTTGTTGCTGAATTGTACTTCCCAAGCGCTTAGAACAGTGTTCTGCATATAGTAAGTGCTCAATAAATATGATTTAATGAATGAATGAATAAGTAAGAGGGAGAACGGGCATTGAATCCCCATTTTACAATTGAGGAAACTTCTCTTCTATCGTTCGTTTCTTACCCCCCAATTCTCCTCTGAGATGCTGCTGAGGCTCCGCTCTCTTAGTGACCTTTAATTATGGTCATTTTAAATGATTTTTAAAATTGTGGTATTTATTAGGCTCTTATTATGTGCCAAATGCTGTTTTAAGCACTGGGGTAGCTACATGATAATTAGGTTGGACAGAGGCTTGTCCCACATGGGGCTCACAGTCCTTCCCCCCCCCGCCTTCTTGACTGTGAGCCTATCGTGGGCAGGGATTGTTTCTATCTGTTGCGGAATTGTACTTCCCAAGTGCTTAGTACAGTGCTCTGCATACAGTAAGCGCTCAATAAATACGATTTAATGAATGAATGAATAAGTAAGAGGGAGAACAGGCACTGAATCCCCATTTTACAATTGAGGAAACTTCTCTTCTACCGTTCGTTTCCTACCCTCCAATTCTCCTCTGAGATGCTGGTGAGGCTCCGCTCTCTTAGTGACCTTTAATTATGGTCATTTTAAATGATTTTTAAAATTGTGGTATTTATTAGGCTCTTATTACGTGCCAAACGCTGTTTTAAGCACTGGGGTAGATACATGATAATTAGGTTGGACAGAGGCCCTGTCCCACATGAGGCTCACAGTCTTTCCCCCTCTCCCCCCCCCCCCCCCCGCCTTCTTGACTGTGAGCCTATCGTGGGCAGGGACTGTTTCTATCTGTTGCTGAGTTGTACTTCCCAAGCACTTAGAACAGTGCTCTGCATACAGTAAGCGCTCAATAAATATGATTTAATGAATAAGTAAGAGGGAGAAAGGGCATTGAATCCCCAATTTTACAATTGGGGGAAACTGAGGTGCACGGAAGTGACTTGCCCAAGGTCACACAGCAAGCGAGTGGCAGAGCCGGAATTAGAACCCGCATCCTCTAACTCCCAGGCCAGCGGTCTCTCCACTGGGCCACACTCTTTCTTCAAAGAGAAAGGAGCTGGAAACACGGAGTCTGAAATCTCAAGCCTTCCCGATCACCGGAGAGGTAATTCAGCTTCAGGAGGACTCGAGAGAGGAACAGGGAGTCCTGACATCGATTATCCCGATGCTTTCGGCAGGGTCACGTAATTCTTGCCAGATCCTTTGAAGGGTTTTGATACAAACACTTCTCTGATCTTCATATCGTATCGCCTTGGAAGACTCAATGCCCCAGGCAATATCAGGAGCTGTTGTGCCTAGAAGGGTGGCTGATTTTAGGCCATGAAGAACAGGCCTCGCGTTCAGTCACAGCGAAGCTGGGGGGAAAGGAGTTCCGCTTCCAGAAGTGCTGTCCCCCTCCGGCGCGGGGTCAGCGGCTGAACTGGGCTAGTCAGGAAAAGTTCCCAAGATGGCCCCGGGGCTCCTTGTGACCAAGCACACTCAGTCCTTCCTCCGAAAGCAACTCCAGGCCGCGGGGCCTCACTCGGCCCTCTGGATCTTCGCACGTGAGGTTCAGTTTGTGGTCCGCCGGTCCGCTAAAAGAGCTGCTGGAGACATCGGTCTCTTCCTTACGCCGAACAGCCGGGACGCCCCTTCGCCTCTCCAGGCCTCGCTCTCCCCAAGGCTGGGAGGGGTGGGGGGGAGACGTGCTCCCGGTCGCCATTCTGCAGCGCCGACCACGAGCGGCATATTTTCCAGTCAGCAGACTCCCGGCGCCTTCCAGTGGGAGCTCTGAGGAAGATGGAATTTCCGCTCTCTGGCTCTCCACTGGTGGCTGTTCGCTCTTTCTCTGGTCTGTCATTACCCTAGGGTTTCTCAGCAGAGGAGAAGGCATCGCCGCCGTTGTCTCTGCCCTCTGACAGAGGCCAGATTAATGCATCCCAGAATTTACTACAGTTTTACCTCGGGGAATGTCATATTTAGAGTGCTGCGAAATTCATCCTCCTCATTTTTACATCTGGAGATTTTCTCCAGGCCCAGTCCTGCCCCACTGCACCCGAGTTTTGTTTTTTTGTTTTTTTAATGATATTTGTTAAGCACTGACTGTGTGTCAGGCACTGTTCTAGGCGCTTGGGTGGATATAAATTTATAAGATTGGACACGGTCCCCATTCCACATGGAGTTCACAGTTTAAGAAGGAGGGGGAACAGAAAGGAAAGCCATGTTGCCTAATGGGAAGACCCTGGGCCTGGGTCTAATCTCAGCTCTGCCACATAATAATAATAATAATAATAATAATGATAGCATTTATTAAGCACTTATTATGTGCTGTTCTAAGCACTGGGGAGGTTACAAGGTGATCAGGTTGTCCCACGGGGGGCTCACAGTCTTAATCCCCATTTTCCAGATGAGGTAACTGAGGCACAGAGAAGTTAAGTGACTTGCCCAAAGTCACACAGCTGGCAGTTGGCGGAGCTGGGATTTGAACCCATGAACCCATTTGAACCCAGGGTCTACTGGGTGACCCTGGGCAGGTCACTGCACAACTTGGTGCCCCAGTTTCCTCATCTGTAAAATGGGGATAAAGTACCTGCTCCCCCTCCCATTTAGACTGAGAGCCTCTCCTGGGCTAGGGTCTGGGGCTGTACTGATTATCTTGTATCTACCCCGGTTCTTGGCACATATTAAGCCCTTTGCAAATACCACAGTTATTGTTCTTAGGAACTCAAGGGAGATCAGCAACTTCTTGTAAACTGCCCCCCAGATTTGCGCATGCAAACCCCATGAACACGGCCCAGAATACAAGCCCAGAAAATGTTTGCAATTGAAATAAAACCCATGCTCTAGGGATTTTTGTGCAAACGAGGCTGTTTCATCCCATGTGCTCTACAGCAGAGTCATACCTTGGCATCATTCACTCCTAAGGGATGGCTTCCATCTGAAAGAGGTTAATCCCAATTCCAGGCCAGATTTGAGTGTTTAATGAAAAGCATTCTCCCCAATCTGAAGAATGGCACATAGTTTACACAGCACTGGCCAAGTCGCGGAGCCAAGAGGCCCGAGGCCACGAAGGGAAGGAACAGAATTCTGTCCAGATATCAGGAGCAGATGCCTTGATTTTACCAAGGGCAAGCAGGCATCTGTCAAGTAGTCAGAACCAAAAGTTTCTACTGTCTCACCAAGAGGGATATTTCCCGCTTTAGACAGATCCTGCCGGGAAGCCAGGCTGCTCGAGACTTTTGTGTAGAGATCCATGAGCCCCCTCTTCAATATGAAGACAACCACGATGGCCAGTGACGGGGTCACTGGCTAGTTTACTGTATGGGCCCGGGAGTGAGAAGAACCTGGGTTCTAATCCCGGCTCTGCCACTTGTCTGCTGTGTGACCTTGAGAACGTCACTTCACTTCTCTGGGCCTCAGTTGTCTCATTTGTAAAACAGGATTAAGCCCCACCCCATGTGGGACAGGGACTATGTCCAACTTGATTAGCCCCAGTTCTTAGGACAGTGCTTGACTCATAATAAGCGCTTAACAAATATCATCTTTATCATTATTACTGCTGTCATCCTGAACTGCGGTCTGTTAGACCGTCAGCTCTTCAAGGGCAGGCCCTAAATCTTTTAATTTTATCGCACTCTCTCCGAGTCCTCGATCCGTCCAGTCAGCACTCAATAATACTGCTGCTAATAATAACTGGGTCATTTAAGCTCTGTGTTAAACTTGGCTACCAACAATGTGACACTTTTCTTTCTTTTCTCAGGAAAGCCCTTTACTGTAGAAGATTATGCTTCCAGATGTTGCCACTGCTATGTAATCATGGCTTAGAACAGTGCTCTGCACATAGTAAGTGCTTAAAAAATACCATCATTATTATTATCATGGGTAACCCTCTTTACTTCAGTTCCCTCTTCAATCAATGAAACTCTCTCATCATCCCATCTCGCTGGGATGATGGATACAGGATTATCGGATCAGACAGAGCCCCCTGCCACTGAATGATGTTTGTGGGGGTTATTCCTGAAAGAAGGGCTCTTTTCAGCACACAGGCACGCAATATACCACACGGTAAGCAAAAGTTATCATCATGTTAACGACCAGATATGCTCCACATGCACTTAGTCTGTTCTCTGCGGAAGCAGCCCGGCTTAGTGGACAGAGTCCGACCCTGGGATTCAGCGGACCTGGCTTCTAACCCTGGTTCCACCGCCTGCCTGCTGGGTGGCCTTGGGCAGGTCACGTCAATTCTCTGTGCCTCAGTTTCTTCATCTGCAAAATGGGGATTCATTACCTGTTCTCCTTCCTACTTAGACTGTGAGCCCCATATGGGACCTGATTATCTTGTGTCTTCCCCAACGCTTAGTACGGTGCTTTCCACAGAGTAAGAGCTTAACAAATATCACAGTTATCGTTATTGTTATTATTATTATTATTCTCTCCCATCTGCAGGTTGTGGCTGGAATGCCATGGGGGAATTGAGAGACCACTCTGCCACAAAACGTGTACCTGAACTGAACGCAATGCAGTAGCTGTCTGAAGAGACAGTTGTGCGTAAGGGTGTGACATCAGACAAGGTGAGGACACTGCAACCTGACTTTCCTTGAACGTGGAGTTCTTCGGAAACAAAGCCCAACATTACCCAAGAACCTAGAGTACTAAAGAGCAGAAGGCTAGTACCACAAGAACATAAAAATTCTGCACGGGTAGTTTAAAGTTAATCAGCAGCCTTGCTTTCTCAAAAAAGAAAAAAAAAATCACAAATTAAATCCGGAGCCACCAAAAAGAAAAAAAAAGGGACAGAACACCTTTGTGAGACTTGGCTCATTAGCTAGTAAGTACGGGCTCCAACTGCTCTACTTGAACGTCAGAAATCAAAGCAACACGCGGGAGCCTATTAGCCAGAGTTTCCAGAGGTCATGTCTCTCCACTTCATTTCTGATTCTGTTAGAATTGGATTTCTTCAGCAGTGATCAGTGATTAACCCAAATGTCACTGACACATCTTGACCTGAACGCTCACTAAGTTGAGCTTGTGATTAGTCTGGGCTGGGAAGGAAACGGAGACAGGGCGTATTTCCCCTGGTGAACGAGGAGTCGGATGTCTTCGGAGAAATGATGTTATGGCTCAGTTTGTTGATTCGGTCCTTGGCGGTGGAGGGAGGCAGCCCATAGGGGTGGAACAATAATACTAACAATAATAATGATGGCATTTGTTAAGCACTTACTATGTGTCAAGCACTGTTCTAAATCCTGAGGTAGGTACAACCTAATTAAGTTGGGCACAGTCCCTGTCCCACATGGGGCCCACAGTCTTAATTGCCATTTTACAGATGAGGTCACTGAGGCCCAGAGAAGTTCAGTGACTGCCCAAGGCCACAAAGCAGACAACCGGTGGAGTTGGGATTAGAACCCAGGTCCTTCTGACTTTCAGGCCCGTGCTCAATCCATTAGACCGTGCTGCGTACGAGGAGTCGGAACTCGAGAGGAAGCTGAGATTTCAGGGATGGAAACTCATTCCAGTGCAGAACCTAGGGTGACCGGCCTGGCCCGGTGATGGGTGAAGTGTGTGGGGTGGACTATCTTTCAACGGGGTCAGTGAATCATCTGGCAGCCTAGGAGATCTCAATCCACTCAGTAAGTTGTATTTATTAAGCACTTACTGTGTGCAGAGCACTGTACTAAGTACTTGGGGGAGTACAATATAACAGTTTATCAGATACATTCCCCCCACAACAAGTTTATAGCAAGGAAAGGCTTGGTAGTATGGCTCGGTTTATGGCTAGCCGACTAGTCCAGTACAGCCACATGCTGACATCACTCCGACCTCAAAATAACCAGATCCGGGCCAGATTAGGGCTCTGAGACCAGCGTCGTTCATTCAGTGGTATTTATTGAGCCCTTACTACGTGTAGAGCACTGTACTAAGTGCTTGGGAGAGTACGATGCAACAGAGTTGGCAGACACGTTCCCTGCCTTCAATGAGCTTGCAGTCTAGAGATGTACAGGGCATCTCCCCTGACTGAATACCCCTTGTCAACCCTCACCCTTCAATCCCGCTTTGTGGGGTTTCACTTGGGGTCGGCAGTGGGAACGAAAGGGAATTTGGAGCTGCATAGGGAGCTGAATGGCTGATGAGAGAGGCTCCGGGAAGTGAGGGCTGCCCACGATGACCTTACAGTCTAGAGGGGACTCAGCTCAGAGAAGCCATGGAGCCATTCTACTCTTATCATTTCCCCTACGCCTAATCTTGAGACTATCCCTAGTCTATTTCAGTGTCTGTCTTCCCCCGCAGACTGGTAGCTCCTTGCGGGTGGGGATCACGTTCGCCTACTTTGATATAGTGTACTTTCCCAAACACCTAGTATAATGTTCCTAAGTACTAAAGACCATTGATTGGTTGATTAAATCTAGGGGCACACAGTAAGTGCTCAGGAAAGATAAATGATTGATTGAATCTAGGGAAGCAGCATGGCTCAGTGGAAAGAGCACGGGTTTTGGAGTCGGAGGTCATGGGTTCAAATTCTGGCTCCACCAATTTTCAGCTGTGTGACTTTGGGCAGGTCACTTAACTTCTCTGAGCCTCAGTTCCCTCATCTGTAAAATGGGGATTAAGACTGTGAGCCCCCTGTGGGACAACCTGATCACCGTGTAACCTCCCCAGGACTTAGAACAGTGCTTCGCACATAATAAGTGCTTAATAAATGCCATTATTATTATTATTGGGGCACACAGTAAGTGCTCAAGCAAGACAAATGATTGATTGAATCTAGGGGCACACAGTAAGCGCTCAGGAAAGACCAAAGATTGATTGATTGATTCAATCTAGGAGCACCTGTGCTCTGTTGGCTTCCAGGGATCAACTCTAGCTGAAGGTGAGATCAGCAGAGGCTTGACTCGGTTTGATTACGAATACCTGAGACGGGGGTGAGACCCAGGGGCAAATGTCAGGACAGAGGAATGTCTCTGTCATCGGTATGTGAAATCATCAGCCCCTTCCCAGTGAATTATTATCTTAATATCCCCTCAAGATTGTTTCAGGACATTCATTAGACACCCAGAAATAGCACTTGGCTCCAGTCACAAGACCTGACATCCAAACACATTCTTCCTCTCCCTCCTCTCTAATCTTCCTTCCTACCCAAATTGGGAGCCGGGATCAATGGCACATTCTCACAGTAGGTTGAAAACCACGCCAAAATTTCCATGCCCATTTTTTTAAGGCATCTGTTGAGCACTTACTATGTGCCTGGCAATGTACTAAGCACCGGGGTAGATATTAAACAGGTTGGACAGCCTCTTGTCCCACTTGGGGCTCCCAGTCTTAACCCCCCATTTTACAGGTGAGATAACAGGCACGGAGAAGTGAAGTGACTTAACCAAGGTCACATAGCAGACGAGTGGTGGAACCGGCATTAGAACCCGGGTCCTTCTGATCCCTTTTCTCTCCTCTCCCTTCAGGACCAGGAAGGGGGCAGCTTTCGGTCAAGGGCAGTCTTGGCATCAGAAAGTCGGGCTGGGTGAAGAGCTGTTTTCACGAGCGGGCTAGTGCCCCGTGAATGTGGCAGGCAAGGAAGCACTTTGAAGGAAAGGGTAGTAAACTTGGACAGTTACAGAGCCTGTAGCTGCCACCCAAGCGCCTAAGGACCAGAAAGAGAAGTCCCCTGTCTTCTCTTCCCGACTCTAACACACTCCTGCTCTGATCTTGGGTGAGACAACCCCTGACCGCTGCGGATTTTTCTGTGCTGCAGTTCCCCCGGCTGAAAAATAACAGGGGTGTTGAGTGTTTTCAACCAAAAGGAAAGGACCGGATTCAAAACAAAGTGTGGCAATAGTACTTGAAAGGAGGACTTAACCCACAAAGAGCTTGTTTGTGCTGGGTGAGGTCGAATACCCCTCACGGGGAAGGGAAGTGAAGCTCACTCCTAGATTTTACAGAGATAACAAGGGGCTACATTTAGATGAGGAAGAGAAAAGCAAGCCCTCTACTTTCTCCAAGCAGACTAAATGGTGGGGATTGGGTGAGGGGAAAGGAGTGAGCACAAAGGTAGAGGTGCCTGTGACAGTAAAATGGACAGTCCATTGCTGGACTTTTACTGCCAAGTGTGCTGGAATTTTACTGTTCTCTTTCTCCCGGGAACAGAGAATGTTTTAGTTGGATATTGTGAGCGATTATTTCCTGGTGATCACATGACCGTGTCCTCCGCAGATTCATTGAGTTCTGGTGCGAGAAGCTACCGGGGTCTCCGGTTATACCCAGAGTTCAGCCCAAGGTCATCAAGACCCCAGATAATGTGCACTGAGGTCAATGCAAGAGAAGCCTTCTGGACCAGTGATCAGAGCATGGGTCTTAGGAGTCAGAGGACATGAGTTCTAAACCCAGCTCTGCCACTTGTCTGTTATGTGAACTCCGGCAAGTCACTTAACTTCTCTGTGCCTCGATTGCCTCATCTGTAAAATGGGGACTAAGACTGGGAGCCCCAAGTGGGACATGGACTGTGCCCAACCTGAGTAATAATAATAATAATGGCATTTATTAAGCGCTTACTATGTGCAAAGCACTGTTCTAAGCGCTGGGGAGGTTACAAGGTGATCAGGCTGTCCCACGTAGGGCTCACAGTCTTAATCCCCATTTTGCAGATGAGGTAACTGAGGCCCAGAGAAGTTGTGACTTGCCCAAAGTCACACAGCTGACAATTGGCGGAGCCGAGATTTGAACCCCTGACCGCTGGCTCCAAAGCCCGTGCTCTTTCCACTGAGCCATGCTGCTTCTTAGCTTGTATCTACCCCTATACTTATTATGGGTCTTGACCCATAGTAAGCGCTTAACAATTATCATTAAATAAACCAATCAATTGTATTTATTGAGCACTTATCGCAGGTAGAGCATACTGAAAGCTTGGGAGAGTACAATATAACAGAGTTGGTAGACACGTCCCCTGCCCACATTGAGTTTACAGTCTAGCGGGAGAGACAGAAATTAGGGGTTCCAGCTGAAGGGTGAGCCCAAACTGCACTAAGAAAGGGATTGTGTCAGGGGAGGCGGGGGAAAATAAAGCAATTTATTGGAATCCCTACACCCCCTTTCCCAAGCCAAAGAAAAGAAGTTAGTGCTTAGTATACTCCTCTGCACACTCAATAAATATGATTGATTAATTGACAGATGTAAACCCTGTCCGAGTCAGGATCGTAAGTAAAAAGCTAGATGCAGTTTACACGGTCAGGAGCACTGAGATTATTTTACATTGCCTCATTTTCTATTCTACTTTTGGAAAAGATGATTACATCTTGCTTGCCCTCTGAGCAGAGAGCTAGGTTTCCCAAAAGCAGAGATGTGGGAGAAAGAGAAATGGAGCTGTCTCCGGGAAAACGAGAGAAATATGAGTCCTGTTGAATTAGAGACCAGTTTCCAGCCAGAATAAGACCCTGGCTGGCGATGGGAAAGTGACCTTTTCTTAAAAAAGAAAAGGAAAAACGAGAATATCGGCGTGCGTGGGGCCGTTTTAGGAACGAGCCAGGAGTCCCCGAGAAGGACAGTGAATGATGGCTGTCCTCCTGCAATGCCTCCAGTTAATTCAATTGTTTCCCAAAGACATTCAGAAGGAGAGGAAACAACCTTGCCACATCCAAAGAAGTAGAAACAGTGGCAAGCTTCTGGCTTCCAGTTCCGCCCCTTGCCTGCCGTGTGATCTTGGGCAAGTCCTTTCACTTCTCTGGGCCTCAGATCCCTCATCTGTAAAATGAGGATTAAGACCGTGAGCCCCGGGTGGGACAGGGACTGTGTCCAACCTGATTAGCTTGCGTCCACCCCACTGCTTAGGACAGTACTTGGCACATAGTAAGTGCTTGGCAAATACCATAATAAAGTATTCTGCACACAGTGAGTGCTCAATAAATACTAATGTTTGCTTGAGGGCCCTGTGGTTGGTAACTCAGTGGGCTAGCCCCACACTTGATTTCAGCTCTACAGGGGAACTCCACAGAGTTGCAGGAGTAGGGCGACCTCTTTAAGATAGCTGGGGTTGTTTCAGGTGCAATAGAAGAATACTCCATCCATCCAGGCTTCCTGCTCAGCTCCCCTTTAGCCCCAGAATAATGATGGTGTTTATTAAGCGCTTACTCTGTGCCAAGCACTGTTCTAGGAGCTGGTAGCTCGGGTAGCCTTTGGTAGTTTGGAGTTACTAGACTTAGCAATACCAATTCACTCACTCTCTTGGAGTCTGGGGCAGCTCGTGCCTGGAAAAACGGGTAGGGATATGGATTTCCTTCATTTTACTCCTTGTGTATCTCTCCCAGGAGCACGGTGGATCGGTAAGACTTCAGACTTATTTTTCAAGTGGCTTTGGCCTATTTCAAAAGCTCCTTCCCAGAGCTGCGACGAAAAAGAGAGGAGGTCTTGCCGAAAAGGGGCGTAGGGGTAGTTAGGAATAGACTCGGGACCAGGCACCCGAACCAAGGCTGAGATGCAAAGGGGTCCCAGCCGGCAACCCCTTTCTCCCACGACCTTGAGGCCAACGTGCCTCAATCTCCCCCATCTGAAAAGCAGGGACTGATATATGCAGCCGAAGAAACTCCGAGGCACTTTACAGATTGATGTAAGTGCCAGGAACTATTATTATACTCAGGGAGAAGACGAAGTACAGAGCTGGGCCACTCAGGGCACCCCTCCCCCCGACCCTGGCCCCAGGTCAAGAGGCCCAGAAAGAAGCTCAAGGAATGGCTTTGCTAAAGACTTTGGCAGAGCTGAGGCCAATAGGGAATTAGCTTAATTGGACTGTACCAGCCTTGAGAGAGCGCCGAGAGAAAGGCGGGATTACTCCATGGACGGAGCACGTACAGCAGGCCCCAGACTCGCTCGCGGGACCGGGTAGCTTGAAGGACTAGTGGTTGAGAAGCAGCGTGGACTAGTAGATGGGACACAGGCTCAGGTTCTAATCCTGGCTCTTCCACATGTCTGCTTTGTGACCTCGGGCAAGTCATTTAACTTCTCTGGGCCTCAGTTACCTCAGCTGTAAAATGGGGATTAAGATTGTGAGCCCCACGTGGGATGGAGACAGTGTCCAACCCGATTTACTTATCTCCACCCCGGCTCTTAGAACAATGCCAGGTACACAGTAAGAGTTTAACAAATGCTATTTTTTTAATTCTATTTTTTCATTCCTTGTCACTGTTACTTCTCAACCCTAGGAAAGCGAGGCAGAAAGGGTGGGCCATCGCGATCAGGAGGTAGGTAGGAGGTGGACTGAATCCGCTCCACGGTAGGAAAATCTCGAGAACCCAGATGGAGAATTTCCCATGGGTGAGGCAGTGCACATCCTTGGCGGTTTAGATCTTTCTGGCCCCAGTTGGTCAACCAATGGATAGTACTTATTGAGCACCTATCGTGTGCAGTGCACTGTACTGAGCGTTTGGGAGAGCACAAAAGAATCAGTACACAAGATCCCTGTTTTTAAGGAGCAGATTGTCTAGCTGGGGGAACAAATATTAAAATAAATCAGTTGAAGACAAAGGACAAGACCACACAATCAATCTAGCCATTGTGCCAAACAGGGTTTCCTCCAAAACCTTCATTCATTCAATCGTATTTATTGAGCACTTACTGTGCGCAGAGCACTGTACTAAGCGCTTGGGAAGTACAAGTCGGCAACATATAGAGACGGTCCCTACCCAACAACGGGCTCACAGTCTAGAAGGGGGAGACAGACAACAAAACAAAACACCCACAGGCAGGAGTGCCAGTCCCCCTTTGCAGCTTCTCTATTCCTCCCAGACTGCTCTTCTCCATTTTTGTTTTCGTATTTGGAGAAGCAGCGTGGTCTGTGGAAAGAGCACAGGCCTGGGAATCAGAGGATCTGGGTTCTAATCCTGGTTCCATCACTTATCTGCTGGGTGCCCTTGGGCAAATCACTTAACTTCAGTGGGCTTCAGTTCCTCATCTGGAAAAATGGGGGTCAAATACCTGCTTTCCCTCTTGCCTTAGAATGAGACCCGTGGAGGGCTGGGGCTGTGTCTGATCTGATTTACTGTATCTACGCCAGTGCTTAGCACATAGTAAGTGGTTAACAAACAGAAGCAGCATGGCCTAGTGGACAGAGCCTGGGCCTGGGAATCAGAGGACATGGATTCTAATCCTGGCTCTGCCAATTGCTTGCTGTGTGACCTTGGGATAGTCACTTAACTTATCTGTGCCCCAGTTCTCCAGTTGTCCCTCCTACTTACCCTGTGAGCCCCATGCCGGACAGGAACTGTGTCCAACCCAGTTTACTTGCATCTTCCCCAACACTTACAACAGTGTTTGACACTTAATAAATCCCTTAAAAAACCTACTATTATTATTGCTTTCATCACACTGCTGCTCCATCCACGCCAGAGTGTCTCAGACCCCTGATGCATAGAAATAACAACAGGATGGAAGAGTCCAAGTGCCAATGCTGTGGGGGCCAACTGGGGGCCAGAACATTATTTCATTCTGAATTCTGGGGTGGAAGGGGAGGGAAGAGAGTGATAACCAGACAAGAAAGTTTGAGCACCACATTTCCCAAAACGAGAAACGAAAGAAAACCTCACTGAGGAAAGGTACAGTTGGGTTCAGAAACCAAATCATCAGAACTCGGAGTTTTGTAACCCCACCTCCCATTCACCTCATTTTCTTCATTTGAATAAGGCTAACATTTGAAAGGGCTGGGGAGGGAAATGCCCCAAGAAGCTTGATATTTAGAGCACAGGGGGGAGATGCTTTGAACTCTAAATTTTACACCCACCCACCTCCTCCATCCCCCGGTGACGGTCCTTGGAGGCAAAGGTTTCTTGCCATTTAAACCATAAAACCACGCATCTTTGCTACCTCTGTTGGAGAACCCCTGATGCCGTTTGACCCAGCCTGGAGGCTCCTTGAATGACCAGTTCCCACAGCCTCCTCCCCACCTCCGGCAGAGTCAGGAAGCTTTGGGGAAAACAGGAGGAGGGGGAGGAAGGGAGAAACTGAAGGAATGAGCAGGGAAAGGTGATGGATCCGTCTGGCCACCACCCAAACAAAGCGGATGCTCCCTGGTCCTGGGGAGCGGGACCGTGAAGATGCAATCGCTCACCTGATAGGAGAGCCCATCCTTGCGTGGGCTCAGCCCCATCTCCTCCATCGACGGAGTGGTCATCATCACCTCAGTCATCTCGGCCGATCTCAGGTAGTCAGGGCTGCCAACACACCGAGAACAAAAGGACAGCCGTCAAAACGCCTGCCTGCCGCTTCCGTATCGGGAGGATGGAACGAGGCTTTCCAAAAACGTGCAATCAGAAGAGAAATCTCCGGAAAAAGATGCTTTTGGGATACTCGAGCTGTCCAAATATGTTGCTAACTTCTACTTCCCAAGCGCTTAGTACAGTGCTCTGCACACAGTAAGCGCTCAACAAATACGATTGACTGAATAAAGTAAACCTCCCGCCCTAGGCTTTGGAAAACACTTCGCCCTGAGAGGCAAATACACCAGGCTCCCACCTCCTAGGACAAATGATGTCAGTCTGGGTAGATAAAAAGCACCCATTTCTTAGAACATCCTCACCACCTGTTCCCTGTCAAGCCTTGCACACCAGTCCCCGCGAGTGTCAGGGGGAGCCCGGTTTTTAGAATCGCCGGGCTGGAAAGGATCTCAAGGTCACCGCGTTTTGTCCGTTTCCCTTTATCGAGACCGGCTCGGGCGGATGATCTCTGGCGAGGTGGGCTTCTTCCTGAGAAATACCTCCCGTTTTTTATCAGGATCTAGCTAGTAGCAATTCTCACACCTTCCAGGTTGGCAGGAGTTCCAGCCCGAGCCCGCGTCGGGTTTCCAAAATTCCTTTGGCGGTCTCCTGTTGTTGCTCCCGTTTGCATAAGGTCCTATTCGCATCCTGGGGGTGGGGGAAACTCAGCTGCTCTGGGCATTTCATTTCTGTCATCAAACGCAGTACCTGCCCTCTCTGAGCTCTGACTCCCCCCACCCACCCTCCAAAATGGGGGCTATTGTCATTCCACCGATACTACAGCCCTATTGGGAATAAGAGCCCTAATGTGCTCTAATTCATTCATTCAATCGTATTCATTGAGCACTTACTGTGTGCAGAGCACTGTACTAAGTGCTTGGGAAGTCCAAGTTGGCAACATACAGAGACGGTCCCTAACCAACTCTTGGGAATAAGAGCCCTAATGTGCTCTAATTCATTCATTCATTCAGTCAGTCAGTCAGTCGTATTTATTGAGCGCTTACTGTATGCAGAGCACTGTACTAAGCGCTTGGGAAGTCCAAGTTGGCCACATATAGAGACGGTCCCTACCCAACTCTTGGGAATAAGAGCCCTAATGTGCTCTAATTCATTCATTCATTCAGTCAGTCAGTCGTATTTATTGAGCGCTTACTGTGTGCAGAGCACTGTACTAAGTGCTTGGGAAGTCCAAGTTGGCAACATATAGAGACGGTCCCTACCCAACTCTCATAATAACAGTAATAATAATGATGGTATTTGTTAAGCTAGACTGTGAGTCCACTGTTGGGTAGGGACCATCTCTATATGTTGCAAACTTGTACTTCCCAAGCATTTAGTACAGTGCTCTGCACACAGTAAGCGCTCAATAAATACAATTGATTGATTGATTGATTGGTTAAGCGCTTACTAAGCTCAAAGCACTGTTCTAAGCGCTGGGGAGGTTACAAGGTGATTAGGTTGTCCCACGGGGGGCTCACAGTCATCATCATCATCATCAATCGTATTTATTGAGTGCTTACTATGTGCAGAGCACTGTACTAAGTGCTTGGGAAGTCCAAGTTGGCAACATATAGAGACAGTCCCTACCCAACAGTGTGCTCACAGTCTAAAAGGGGGAGACAGAGAACAAAACCAAACATACTAACAAAATAAAATAGAAGAGCTATGTACAAGTAAAATAAATAAATAAATAGAGTAATAAATATGTACAAACATATATACATATATACAGTCTTAATCCCCATTTGACAGATGAGGTAACTGAGGCCCCGAGAAGTGAAGTGACTTGTCCAAAGCCACACAGCTGACAGTTGGTGGAGCTGGGATTTGAACCCATGACCTCTGGCTCCGAAGCCCAGGATCTTTCCACTGAGCCACACTGCTTCTCCTGCTACTTCTTCTCCTTTTGACCCCATCGTGATCATGGTAAAAAAAAAACAAAAAACCACCACAAATAAACCCTTCCTGATAGGCCCATTTTAGGGGCTCCCTGTGAGATGTGTGATCTTTTCAAGCGCTTAGTACAGTGCTCTGCACACAGTAAGTGCTCAATAAATACGATTGAATGAATGAAGGAATCTGAAAACTGCATGAAATGACTTGCTCACTTTAATCATCCCCCTCCCCAGCCCCGCAGACATATATACCTACCTGAAATGTATTTATTTATATTGATGTCTCCCCCTCTAGACTGTGAGTGTGGGCAGGGAATGTGCCTCTGTTTATTACATTGTACTCTCCCAAGCATTTAGTACAGTGCTCTGCACGCAGTGGGCATTCAATAAATACGATTGAAAGCGGTTCTACTGCATTCAAAGGACAGGGCATAGAGAAGTCTTCAAACAGAGAGGCAGCATGGCCTAGTGGAAAGGGCGTGGGGTTGGGAGTCAGAGGACCTGGGTTCTAATTCTGCCACTTGCCTGCTGAATTCATTCATTCAGTTGTATTTATTGAGCGCTTACTGTGTGCAGAGCACTGGACTAAGCGCTTGGGA
Source organism: Tachyglossus aculeatus (assembly GCF_015852505.1). Taxonomy (NCBI): domain Eukaryota; kingdom Metazoa; phylum Chordata; class Mammalia; order Monotremata; family Tachyglossidae; genus Tachyglossus; species Tachyglossus aculeatus. The sequence continues at coordinate 25,731,495 of NC_052074.1, read as the reverse complement.
AGTACGAGTCGGCAACACCTAGAGACGGTCCCTACCCAACAATGGGATCACAGTCTCTTCACCTCTCTGTGCCTCAGTTAACTCAATGGGGATTGAGATTGTGACCCCAAGTGGGACAAGGGATGGTGTCTGACCTGATTTGCTTGTACATCCCCCCCCACCCAAGCACTTAGTATCATGCCTGGAACATAGTAAGCGCTTAGCAAATCACCGTTCTAAGCGCTGATGAGGATACAAGGTGATCAGGTTGTCCCACGTGGGGCTCACAGCCTTCATCCCCATTTCACAGATGAGGTAACTGAGGCCCAGAGAAGTTAAGTGACTTGCTCAAGGTCACACAGCTGACAAGTGGCGGAGCCAGGATTTGAACCCATGACCTCTGACTCCCAAGGCCGGGCTCTTGCCACTGAGCCGCGTGCCCTGGGTAGTGCTGTTAATCACGCTTAGAACAGTGCTTTGCAGATAGTAAGTGCTTAAAAAATGCCATCATTATTATTATTATTATTAATCCACGTACGCTACCTCGTGCTCGCAGCCTCGCATGTGCAATGTCGAAGGTGCCGAGGAAGCACTTAATAAATGCCATCATTATTATTATTATTATTAATCCACGTACGCTACCTCATGCTAGCAGCCTCGCATGTGCAATGTCGAAGGCGCCGAGTAAGCACTTAATAAAAGCCATCATTATTGTTATTATTATTACTAATCCACGTACGCTACCTCGCGCTCGCAGCCTCTCATGTGCAATGTCAAAGGCGCCGAGGAAGCGCTTAATAAATGCCATCATCATTATTATTATTATTATTAATCCACGTACGCTACCTCGTGCTCGCGGCCTCGCATGTGCAATGTCGAAGGCGCCGAACAAGCGCTTAATAAATGCCATCATTATTATTATTATTAATCCACGTATGCTACCTCGTGCTCGCGGCCTCGCATGTGCAATGTCGAAGGTGCCGAGTAAGCGCTTAATAATTGCCATCATCATTATTATTAATCCACATACACTACCTCGTGCTCATGGCCTCGCAGGTGTAATGTTGAAGGTGCCGAGTAAGCGCTTAATAAATGCCATCATCATCATTATTATTATTATTATTAATCCACGTACGCTACCTCGTGCTCTCGGCCTCGCATGAGCAATGTCGAAGGCGCCGAGTAAGCGCTTAATAAATGCCATCATCATTATTATTATTATTATTAATCCACGTACGCTACCTCGTGCTCGCGGCCTCACATGTGCAATGTCGAAGGCGCCGAGTAAGCGCTTACTAAATGCCATCATCATTATTATTATTATTATTATTATTAATCCACGTACGCTACCTCGTGCTCGCGGCCTCGTATGTGCAAAGTCGAAGGCGCCGAGTAAGCGCTTAATAAATGCCATCATCATTATTATTATTATTATTAATCCACGTACGCTACCTCGTGCTTGCGGCCTCGCATGTGCAATGTCGAAGGCGCCGAGTAAGTGCTTAATAAATGCCATCATTATTATTATTATTATTAATACACGTACGCTACCTCATGCTCTCGGCCTCGCATGTGCAATGTCGAAGGCGCTGAATAAGCGCTTAATAAATGCCATCGTTATTATTATTATTATTAATCCACATACACTACCTCGTGCTCGCGACCTCGCATGTGCATTGTCGAAGGCGCCGAGGAAGCGCTTAATAAATGCCATCGTTATTATTATTATTAATCCACGTACGCTACCTCGTGCTGGCGGCCTCGCATGTGCAACGTCGAAGGCGCCGAGTAAGTGCTTAATAAATGCCATCGTTATTATTATCATTATTATTATTATTAATCCACGTATGCTACCTCGTGCTGGCGGCCTCGCATGTGCAATGTCGAAGGCGCCGTTGTCTTGCACGCTCAGTATCCACAACACGGTACACAAGTCCCAAGGTGTGACACCCAAATGCACGCACCCCAGGAAACCGGTGGCTAAAAAAACAGGAGGCAACACAATTTCGCCCTCCGCCCGCCCCGCCGGTAGCAGCTGTATATATGTATATATGTTTGTACATATTTATTACTCTATTCATTTATTTGTACATATTTATTACTCTATTTATTTATTTTACTTGTACATATCTATTCTATTTTATTTTGTTAGTATGTTCTGTTTTGTCTCCCCCTTTTAGACTGTGAGCCCACTGTTGGGTAGGGACTGTCTCTATATGTTGCCAATTTGTACTTCCCAGGCGCTTAGTACAGTGCTCTGCACACAGTAAGCACTCAATAAATACGATTGACGATGATGATGATGATGATGATGTTGGTGGTATACACCTCCTCCTCAAAAAGTCAAAAAGTCAAGGGCCCCCTCCCTTCCCCGCCTAACCGGCCGCGCCATCCTCCTCCTCTTACTTCCTGCTTGGGCCCCGCCGCCCACCCTAGTAATAATCACCACTACTGTGGTATTTATTGAGCGCTCACCATGCACCGAGCACTCTGCTAAACCGGGGTGGATACAAGATAACCAGCTGGGACGCGGTCCCCGCCCCACCCGGGGCTCACAAAGCACGAAACGACACCGGGCACGCGGGCCTCGGAGTCGGCAGGTCACGAGTTCTAATCCCGGCTCTGCCACTTGTCTGCTGAGTGACCTCGCTTCGCTTCTCTGGGCCTCAGTTGCCTCATCTGTAAAATGGGGATGGAGACTGGGAGCCCCCCGTGTCGGACTGTGTCCGACCCGATTTGCTCATATCATCATCATCATCAATCGTATTTATTGAGCGCTTACTGTGTGCAGAGCACTGTACTAAGCGCTTGGGAAGTACAAATTGGCAACATATAGAGACGGTCCCTACCCAACAGTGGGCTCACAGTCTAAAAGGGGAGTCATATCCGCTCCAGTGCGCAGTACAGTGCCTGGCACGTAGCAAGAGCTTACCATTATTACTCTCTTTTATTTGTACAAATTTACTCTATTTTATTTTGTTAATATGTTTGGCTTTGTTGTCTGTCTTTTTTTTATGGCATTTATTGAGCGCTTACTATGTGCAAAACACTGCTCTAAGCGCTGGGGAGGTTACAAGGTGATCAGGTTGTCCCACCGGGGGCTCACAGTCTTCATCCCCATTTTACAGATGAGGTAACTGAGGCCCAGAGAAGTTAAATGACTTGCCCAAAGTCACACAGCTGACAATTGGCAGAGCCGGGATTTGAACCCATGACCTCCGACTCCAAAGCCCGGGCTCTTTCCACTGAGCCATGCTGCTCCTTCTAGACTGTGAGCCTGCTGTTGGGTAGGGACCGTCTCTCTATGTTGCCAACTTGGACTTCCCAAGCGCTTAGTACAGTGCTCTGCACACAGTAAGCGCTCAATAAATACAATTGAATGAATGAATGAATAATAATCATTATTATTATCGTGAGGGAGGACACGTTTTTAATCCCCATTTTGAGGCTGAGGAAACTGAGGCCCCGGGAGAAGGGAAGTGACTCACACAAGGTCACACAGCAGGCGAGGCGTGGAGCAGCATTAGAACCCGGGTCCTCTGATTCTCAAACCTCGACATTCATTCAGAACTTACTGTGTGCAGAGCACTGTACTAAGAATGAATATGTACTATTCTATTTATTTTATTTTGTTAATATGTTTTGTTTTGTTGTCTCTCTCCCCCTTCTAGACTGTGAGCCTGCTGTTGGGTAGGGACCGTCTCTAGATGTTGCCAACTTGTCAATCAATCAATAGCATTTATTGAGCGCTTACTGTGTGCAGAGCACTGTACTAAGCGCTTGGGAAGTACAAGCTGGCAACATATTGTCCTTCTCAACCACTTAGTACAGTGCTCTGCACACAGTAAGCGCTCAATAAATATGACTAACAATGAATGAATGAATGAGTCAGAGGTCACGGGTTCAAATCCCGGCTCCGCCACTTGTCAGCTCTGTGACTTTGGGCAAGTCACTTCTCTGTGCCTCAGTTCCCTCATCTGTCAAATGGGGATGAAGACTGCAAGCCCCCTCGTGGGACAACCTGATCACCGTGTAACCTCCCCAGCGCTTAGAACAGTGCTTTGCACATAGTAAGCGCTTAATAAATGCCATTACTATTAAAAGTGTAGCTGTGTGGGCAGGGAATGTGTCTGTTCTAGTCTTCTAGTGGACTCTCCCCAGCGCTTAGTAAATGCTAGGCGCTCAATAAATAATAATGATAATTTTTGTTTTGTTTTGTTGTCCGTCTCCCCCTTCTAGACTGTGAGCCCGTTGTCGGTCTTTAGAGGTTGCCGACTTGTACTTCCCAAGCGCTTAGTCCAGTGCTCTGCGCACAGTAAGCGCTCAATAAATACCATCGAACGAATGAATGAACGGTCCCTACCCAACAGCTGGCTTTACGTCTGCAGCCCTGCTTTCTGGGGTGCGTTTTGGGGGGAAGGGGTGCCACTCTTTTAGGGCAGGAGCTTGAGAGGAAACGGCGGGGTGGTCGGATGGGGATGGAGGAGGAGGGTGGCACTCCTGCCCACCGAGCCGCCCCGGCTCTGGGTTCGAGGTTGCAGTGAAAGAGGAAGAGCTGCAAACTTTCCTCCGCAGCTCCGAGCCCGGGGCCCCCCCGCTGACCCCCTTTCTCGGACTCGGGTGGGTTTGAGGGCTTTGGCCTGTAGGAAGGAAGGAAGGAAGCGGAAAAGTGAGCAGGCCCGAGCGGCCCGGGCTTGAAAGACGGCCCTTCCTCACAACCCCTCTGCTGCTCTCATAATAATAAAATAATAATAATATAATAATAATAAATCAATCGTATTTATTGAGTGCTTACTGTGTGCAGAGCACTCTACTAAGCGCTTGGGAAGTACAAGTCGGCAACACATAGAGACAGTCCCTACCCAACAGCGGGCTCACAGTCTAGAAGGACTACAATCATCATCATCATCATCAATCGCATTTATTGAGCGCTTACTATGTGCAGAGCACTGTACTAAGCACTTGGGAAGTACAAGTCGGCAACACACAGAGACAGTCCCTACCCAACAGCGGGCTCACAGTCTAGAAGGACTACAGTAATTGTCATCATCATCAATTGCATTTATTGAGCACTTACTATGTGCAGAGCACTGTACTAAGCGCTTGGGAAGTACAAATTGGGAACATAGAGAGGCAGTCCCTACCCAACAGTGGGCTCACAGTCTAAAAGAGTGGGCTCAGAGTCTAAGTAATAATAATAATAATGGCATTTATTAAGCGCTTACTATGTGCAAAGCACTGTTCCAAGCGCTGGGGAGGTTACAAGGTGATCAGGTTATCCCACGGCGGGCTCACAGTCAACCCCCCTTTTACAGATGAAGGAACTGAGGTACAGTGAAGTTAAGTGACATGCCCAAGGTCATACAGCAGGCAATTGGCGGAGCTGGGATTTGAACCCGTGACCTCTGACTCCAAAGCCCGGGCTCTTTCCGCTGAGCCACGCTGCTTCTCATCTCGCAGCAGCCCCCTCCCCACCCAGGAGCTCCAACCCTCGCAGCCCCCCCAATCAGTCAGTCCTATTTACTGAGCGCTTACTGTGTGCACAGCACTGTACTAAGCATTTAGGAGAGGACAATACAACAGACAAATCGCCTGTCCACGATGAGCTCTGACCCCTCTGAGCCCCCTCACCGGGCAACTCGGACCCCTCTCAGCCCCCCCCAATCAGTCATATTTACTGAGCGCCTGTGTGCAGGGCACTGTACTAAGCACTTAGGAGAGGACAATACAACGAATGCATTGCCTGTCCACGATGAGCTCTGACCCCTCTGAGCCCCCTCAGCCCCCCCTCAATCAGTCAGTCGTATTTACTGAGCGCTTACTGTGTGCAGAGCACTGTACTAAGCATTTAGGAGAGGACAATACAACAGACACATTGCCTGTCCACAATTAGCTCTGACCCCTCTGAGCCCCCTCAATCAGTCAGTTGTATTTACTGAGCACCTACTGTGTGCAGAGCACTGTACTAAGCATTTAGGAGACGACAATACAACGGACACATTTCCTGTCCACCATGAGCTCTCACCCCTCTGAGCCCCCTCAATCAGTCAGTCGTATTTACTGAGCTCCAACTGTGTGCAGAGCACTGTACTAAGCATTTAGGAGAGGACAATACAACACACACATTACCTGTCCTCTCTGAGCCCCCTCTCCGGGCAACTCGGACCCCTCTCAGCCCCCCCTCAATCAGTCAGTTGTATTTACTGAGCACCTACTGTGTGCAATCAGTCAGTTGTATTTACTGAGCACCTACTGTGTGCAGAGCACTGTACTAAGCATTTAGGAGAGGACAATACAACAGACACACTGCCTGTCCACGATGAGCTCTGACCCCTCTGAGCCCCCTCCGCACCCCCTCAGTCAGTCAGTCGTATTTACTGAGCTCCTACTGTGTGCAGAGCACTGTACTAAGCATTTAGGAGAGGACAATACAACAGACACACTGCCTGTCCACGATGAGCTCTGACCTCTCTGAGCCCCCTCAATCAGTCATACTTACTGAGCGCTTACTGTGTGCAGAGCACTGTACTAAGCATTTAGGAGAGGACAATACAATATAATGGACACATTTCCTGTCCACGATGAGCTCTGACCTCTCTGAGCCCCCTCCCCGGGCAACTCCGACCCCTCTCAGCCCCCCCTCAATCAGTTGTATTTACTGAGCGCTTACTGTGTGCAGAGCACTGTACTAAGCATTTAGGAGAGGACAATACAACAGACACATTGCCTGTCCACGATGAGCTCTGACCTCTCTGAGCCCCCTCCCCGGGCAACTCCGACCCCTCTCAGCCCCCCCTCAATCAGTCAGTTGTATTTCCTGAGCACCTACTGTGTGCAGAGCACTGTACTAAGCATTTAGGAGAGGACAATACAACAGACACATTGCCTGTCCACGATGAGCTCTGACCCCTCTGAGCCCCCTCAGGCCCCCCTCAGCCAGTCAGTCGTATTTACTGAGCTCCTACTGTGTGCAGAGCACTGTACTAAGCATTTTTTAGACTGTGAGCCCACTGTTGGGTAGGGACTGTCTCTATATGTTGCCAACTTGGACTTCCCAAGCGCTTAGTACAGTGCTCTGCACACAGTAAGCGCTCAATAAATAGGATTGATGATGATAATGATATAACAGACACACTGCCTGTCCTCTCTGAGCCCCTTCTCCAGGCAACTCTGACCCCTCTCAGCCCCCCGCCCCCCGCCATCAGTCAGTTGTATTTACTGAGCGCTTACTGTGTGCAGGGCACTGTACTAAGCATTTAGGAGAGGATAATCCAATATAACAGACACATTGCCTATCCCCGATGAGCTCCGACCCCTCTGAGCCCCCTCCCCCGGCAACTCCGACCCCTCAACTCCCCACCTCAATCAGTTGTATTTACTGAGTGCTTACTTTGTGAAGAGCACTGTACTAAGCATTTAGGAGAAGACAATGTAATGGACACATTGCCTGCCTACAAGGAGCTCCAACCTCTCGGAGGAACTGCGACCACTCTCTGCCCCCTCTTAATCAGAAAGTTGCATTTATTGAGTGCTTACAGCGTGCAGAGCACTGTACTAAGCGCTTGGGAGACAATAGAGAAGCAGCGTGGCTCGGTAGAAAGAGCCCGGGCTTTGGAGTCAAAGGTCACGGGTTCAAATTTCGGCTCCAGCGACTGTGTGGCTTTGGGTAAGTCGCTTCACTTCTCTGGGCCTCAGTGACCTCATCTGTAAAATGGGGATTAAGATTGTGGGCCCCCCGTGGGACAACCTGATCACCTTGTAACCTCCCCAGCGCTCAGAACAGTGCTTTGCACATAGTAAGCGCTTAATAAATGCCATCATCATTATTATTATTATTAATATAACAATATAGCTGACACATGGCCTGCCCACAAGGAGAAGCAGAGTGGCTCAGTGGAAAGAGCCCGGGCTTTGGAGTCAGAGGTCATGGGTTCAAATCCCGGCTCTGCCATTTGTCAGCTGTGTGCCTTTGGGCAAGTCACTTCACTTCTCCGGGCCTCAGTTCCCTCATCTGTAAAATGGGGATGAAGCCTGTGAGCCCCCCATGGGACAACCTGATCACCTGGTAGCCCCCAAGCGCTTAGAACAGTGCTTTGCACATAGTAAGCGCTTAATAAATGCCATCATTATTATTTCCAACCCCTCTGAGCCCCCTCCCCGGGGAACCGCGACCCTTCTCAGCCCCCTCAGTCAGAAGGGTGTATTTACTGAGCTCTTACAGCGTGCAGAGCACTGTACTAAGCGCTCGGGAGAGGACAAACACAACAATTTAACGGACACACAATGATCTCCAGCCTCTCTAAGCCTTCTCCGCCCCCTGGATACCAAGCTTGCCGGCCCAGCCCGGGATTCCATGGTATTTATTGAGCGCTTCCTGTGTGCAGAGCACTGTACTAAGCGCTTGGGAAGTCCAAGTTGGCAACATCATCATCAATCGTATTTATTGAGCACTTACTATGTGCAGAGCACTGTACTAAGCACTTGATATATATTTATATATATCAATATATATATTTATATATGTATATATATAAATGCATATATATATATGTATATGTATATGTGTGTGTATATATATATTTATATGTGTATATATATATATTTATTTATATATATATATATATATACGGTCCCTACCCACCGGCGGGCTCACAGTCTAGAAGAGCCCGGCTCCGCCTCCGACCTCCCCCGCATCTTTCCCGCATCTTTCCCAGTTTTTTTTTCCCCAATCCTCCTCCCTCCAGGGAAGCAGGCTGGAATCTCCAGGACCGGTTTGGGAAGCAGCAGGTCAAGCTGCCCTTCCTGACATAATGAAATATTATAATATATATATTATATATATATAATTATTTCATTATTTTTCCTCTTTTTTTCCCCCCTCCTCCTTGCACTTTTTCCCCTCCCAAGTTCACTTCCTTTGTCTGGAGTCATTCAATCGTATTTACTGAGCGCTGACCGTGTGCAGAACCGGCGCTTAGGACAGTGCTCGGCACAAAGGAAGCGCTTAAACGATCGTTGATGGTATTTGCTAAGCGCCTACTAGGTGCCAAGCACTGGTCTAAGCGCTGCACCGCAACCCAGCAATAAAGAGAGACAATCCCTGCCCACAGTGAGCTCACGGGCTGGGGGAAGGACAATAGGATTAAACGGACATCAATTCTAATTAATAAATTTATGTCTCATTCACTCATTCGTCCATTCAATCGTATTTATTGAGCGCTTACAGTGTGCAGAGCACTGCACTGAGCGCTTGGAAAGTACAATAGCACCCCCCCCACACACCCTTATTTTTTTTTTTTCCTTTTTTCCTTTTCTCTCCCCTCCCCTTTCCTTGGTAACCTTGAATGGGACTTGGGCTTTGGAGCCTCTGGGGTGGACAGATTGGCTTCATTTATTCAGTCCTATTTATTGAGCGCTTATTGTGTGAGGAGCACTGTACTAAGCGCTTGGAAGGTACAATTGGGCAACAGATAGAGACAATCCCGACCCAACAAGGGGCTCACAGTCTGGACCGTAGGACCCCAAACCAGGGGTCAAACGGGGTGGGGGGAAGACTCCCATCATTCATTCATTCAATTGTATTTATTGAGCGCTTATTGTGAGCGGTGCACTGTACTAAGCGCTTTGGAAAGTACAATTGGGCAACTGATAGAGACAATCCCTACCCAACAAGGGGTTTACAGTCTGGACCACAGGACCCCAGAGCAGGGGTCAAGCTGGGGGGAAGACCCCCATCAATCATTCATTCAGTCGTATTTATTGAGCGCTTATTGTGAGCGGTGCACTGTACTAAGCGCTTGGAAAGTACGATTGGGCAACAGAGAATCCCTACCCAACAAGGGGCTCACAGTCTGGACCATAGGATCCCAGACCAGGGCTCAAGCTGGGGGGAAGACCCCCATCAATCATTCATTCATTCAGTCGTATTTATTGAGCGCTTATTGTGAGCGGTGCACTGTACTAAGCGCTTGGAAACTACAATTGGGCAACAGATAATCCCTACCCAACAAGGGGCTCACAGTCTGGATCATAGGACCCCAGATCAGGGGTCAAGCGGTGTGTGTGGGGGGAAGACCCCCATCATTCATCCATTCACAGTCGCATTTATTGAGCGCTTATTGTGAGCGGTGCACTGTACTAAGCGCTTGGGACGTACAATTGGGCAACAGATGGGGACAACCCCTACCCAACAAGGGGCTCACAGGCCGGACCCCAGACCAGGGGTCAAGCGGGGGGGGGCGATGGAGGGAAGACCCTCATCATTCATCCATCCAGTCGTATTTATTGAGCGCTTATTGTGAGCGGTGCACTGTACTGAGCGCTTGGGACGTACAATTGGGCAACAGATGGGGACGAACCCCTACCCAACAAGGGGCTCACAGGCCGGACCCCAGACCAGGAGGGGTCAAGCGGGGGGGGGGGAGGGGGAAGACCCCCATCAATCATTCATCCATTCAGTCGTATTTATTGAGCGCTTATTGTGAGCGGTGCACTGTACTGAGCGCTTGGAAAGTACAATTGAGCAAGAGATGGGGACAACCCCTACCCAACAAGGGGCTCACAGGCCGGACCCCAGACCAGGGGTCAAGCGGGGGGGGGGGAGGGGTGGGGGGAAGGCCCTCATCATTCATCCATCCAGTTGTATTTATTGAGCGCTTATTGTGAGCGGTGCACTGTACTAAGCGCTTGGAAAGTACAATTGGGCACCAGATGGGGACAACAAGGGGCTCGCAGTCCGGGCCACATCATCCCAGACCAGGGGTCAACTGTGGGGGGGGGAGACCCCCCCACCCCCCATGTCCCCATCTCCCCCCCCCCCCACGCCCCCCTTGGAGGGCCCCAAATACTCACCAGTGAATGGGGAAATGAACAGACATGAAGTCCTCCGGCTGCCCCCCGGCCTTGCTTATTTCCAAACGGTCACCCCGGCCGCAGCAAAGGAGGGGGGTCCTCTAAGGTCACCCCTGTCCCCCCCCCCCACCCAGGACAGCAGCTGTGCCGACCCTTCCAAAGCGACTAAACAGTAGGCAGGGAGGAAGGAGGAGACGCTCCGCCGGTCCTGAGCTGGGAGGCTTCCAAAGAGGCCGGCTGGCTGCTTTTATAGGGCAGGGGAGGGGCCTAGCACAGTCCCCACTCCCCGCTCAGGACACTCCCCCCCCGCCCCCCCCCCCCCCCCCCCCGGAATAACGTCACCAAATTCATGAATGGTTTCAGCGGGCCCCCTCCTTCCCGGCTCCAGGCTCACACTCTCCGCAAACGCTCGCCCTCGGGGCACAGTGATGAGGAAGGGATTTGATGAGCGCCCACTACGTGCCCGGCGCTGGGCTGGACACGAGCTGATCGGGTTGGACGCGGTCCCTGTCCCACGTGGGGCTCACCGTCTCCATCCCCATTTTACAGGCGAGGAAACTGAGGCACAGAGAATAATAAGCATGATAAGGATGAGGGGATTTGGTAAGCGCTCAGTACGTGCCCGGCGCTGGGGTGGACACGAGTAGATCGGGTTGGACGCGGTCCCACGTGGGGCTCACCGTCTCCATCCCCATTTTACAGATGAGGAAACTGAGGCACAGAGAATAATAAGCATGATAAGGATGAGGGGATTTGGTGAGCGCTCAGTACGTGCCCGGCGCTGGGCTGGACACGAGCAGATCGGGTTGGACGCGGTCCCACGTGGGGCTCACCGTCTCCATCCCCATTTTACAGATGAGGAAACTGAGGCACAGAGAATAATAAGCATGATAAGGATGAGGGGATTTGGTGAGCGCTCAGTACGTGCCCGGCGCTGGGGTGGACACGAGCAGATCGGGTTGGATGCGGTCCTTGTCCCACGTGGGGCTCACCGTCTCCATCCCCATTTCACAGACGAGGAAACGGAGGCACAGAGGATAATAAGCATGATAAGGATCAGGGGATTTGGTAGGCGCTCACTACGTGCCCGGCGCTGGGGTGGACACGAGCAGATCGGGTTGGACGCGGTCCCACGTGGGGCTCACCGTCTCCATCCCCATTTTACAGATGAGGAAACTGAGGCACAGAGAAAAATAACCATGATAAGAATGAAGGGATTTGGTAAGCGCTCACTACGTGCCCGGCGCTGGGGTGGACACGAGCTAATCGGGTTGGACGCGGTCCCTGTCCCACGTGGGGCTCACCGTCTCCATCCCCATTTTACAGATGAGGAAACTGAGGCACAGAGGATAATAACCATGATAAGAATGAGGGGATTCGGTAAGCGCTTATTACGTGCCCGGCGCTGGGCTGGACACGAGCTGATCGGGTTGGACGCGGTCCCTGTCCCACGTGGGGCTCACCGTCTCCATCCCCATTTTACAGATGAGGAAACTGAGGCACAGAGGATAATAACCATGATAAGAATGAGGGGATTTGGTAAGCGCTCACTACGTGCCCGGCGCTGGGGTGGACACGAGCAAATCGGGTTGGACGCGGTCCCACGTGGGGCTCACCGTCTCCATCCCCATTTTACAGATGAGGAAACTGAGGCACAGAGAAAAATAACCATGATAAGAATGAAGGGATTTGGTAAGCGCTCACTACGTGCCCGGCGCTGGGGTGGACACGAGCTAATCGGGTTGGACGCGGTCCCTGTCCCACGTGGGGCTCACCGTCTCCATCCCCATTTTACAGATGAGGAAACTGAGGCACAGAGGATAATAACCATGATAAGAATGAGGGGATTCGGTAAGCGCTTACTACGTGCCCGGCGCTGGGCTGGACACGAGCTGATCGGGTTGGACGCGGTCCCTGTCCCACGTGGGGCTCACCGTCTCCATCCCCATTTTACAGGTGAGGAAACTGAGGCACAGAGGATAATAACCATGATAAGAATGAGGGGATTTGGTAAGCGCTCACTACGTGCCCGGCGCTGGACTGGACACGAGCAGATCGGGTTGGACGCGGTCCCTGCCCCACGTGGGGCTCACCGTCTCCATCCCCATTTTACAGGTGAGGAAACTGAGGCACAGAGAATAATAAGCATGATAAGAATAAAGGGATTCAGTAAGCGCTTACTACGTGCCCGGCGCTGGGCTGGACATGAGCTAATCGGGTTGGACACTGTCCCTGTCCCACGTGGGGCTCACAGTCTCCATCCCCATTTTACAGATGAGGAAACGGAGGCACAGAGGATAATAAGCATAATAACAATGAAGGGATTTGGTAAGCGCTATGTGCCAAACAGTGTTCTAAGCGTTGGGGGAGACACAAGGTAATCAGGTTGTCCCACATGGGGCTCACAGTCTCCATCCCCATTTTACAGATAATAATGATGATGGCATTTGTTAAACGCTTACTATATGCGAAAGCACTGTTTGGGAACTGAGGCACAGAGAAGAATAATCATAATAATAATGAAGGGATTTGGTAAGCGCTTACTATGTGCGAAGCACTGTTTGGGAACTGAGGCACAGAGAAGAATAATCATAATAATAATGAAGGGATTTGGTAAGCGCCTACTATGTGGGAAGCACTGTTTGGGAACTGAGGCACAGAGAAGAATAATCATAATAATAATAATGAAGGGACTGGGTAAGCGCTTACTATGTGCGAAGCACTGTTTGGGAACTGAGGCACAGAGAAGAATAACCATAAGAATAATAATGAAGGGATTGGGTAAGCGCTTACTATGTGCGAAGCACTGATTGGGAACTGAGGCACAGAGAAGAATAATCATAATAATAATGAAGGGATTTGGTAAGCGCTTACTATGTGCGAAGCACTGTTTGGGAACTGAGGCACAGAGAAGAATAACCATAATAATAATAATGAAGGGATTGGGTAAGCGCTTACTATGTGCGAAGCACTGTTTGGGAACTGAGGCACAGAGAAGAATAATCATCATAATAATAATGAAGGGACTGGGTAAGCGCTTACTATGTGCGAAGCACTGTTTGGGAACTGAGGCACAGAGAAGAATAACCATAATAATAATAATGAAGGGATTGGGTAAACGCTTACTATGTGCGAAGCACTGTTTGGGAACTGAGGCACAGAGAAGAATAATCATCATAATAATAATGAAGGGATTTGGTAAGCGCTTACTATGTGCGAAGCACTGTTTGGGAACTGAGGCACAGAGAAGAATAATCATAAGAATAATAATGAAGGGATTTGGTAAGCGCTTACTATGTGCAAAGCACTGATTGGGAACTGAGGCACAGAGAAGAATAATCATAATAATAATAATGACGGGATTTGGTAACGCTTACTATGTGCGAAGCACTGTTTGGGAACTGAGGCACAGAGAATAATAATCATCATAATAATAATGAAGGGATTTGGTAAGCGCTTATTATGTGCAAAGCACTGATTGGGAACTGAGGCACAGAGAAGAATAATCATAATAATAATAATAAAGGGGTTTGGTAAGCGCTTATTATGTGCCGGGCGCTGGGGTGGACACGAGCAAATCGTGTTGGACACAGTCCCTGTCCCACGTGGGGCTCACAGTCTCAATCCCCATTTGTTGCCAACTTGTACTTCCCAAGCGCTTAGTACAGTGCTCTGCACACAGGAAGGTCTCAATAAATACGATTGAATGAATGAACGAATGAACCCCTCCACTTGTCTGCTGTGTGGCCTTGGGCAAGTCACTTCACTTCTCTGGGCCTCAGTTCCCTCATCTGCAAAATGGGGATTAAGATTGTGAGGCCCACGTGGGACAACCTGGTTACCTTGTTTCTACCCCAGCGCTTAGAACAGTGCTTGGAACATACTAAGCGCTTAACAAATACCATTATTATTATTATACACACATGCAAACACATTCATTGTCTATAGAAGCATATTCACTTTCTAGCAGATTCATCCAACTTCAGAATCCAGAATCACGAGAAGCAGCGTGGCTCAGTGGAAAGAGTGTGGGCTTTGGAGTCAGAGGTCATGGGTTCAAATCCCGCTCTGCCATTCGTCAGCTGTGTGACTTTGGGCAAGTCACTTTTAACTTCTCTGGGCCTCAGTTCCCTCATCTGTCAAATGGGGATGAAGACTGTGAGCCGCCGGTGGGACAACGTGATCACCTTGGAACCTCCCTAGGGCTGAGAACGATCAATCAATCAATCGTACTTATTGAGCACTTACTGTGTGCAGAGCACTGTACTAAGCGCTTGGGAAGTACAAGTTGGCAATATATAGAGACAGTCCCTACCCAACAGTGGGCTCACAGTCAAAAAGAGAACAGTGCTCTGCACATAGTAAGCGCCTAATAAATGCCTTTATAAATCCCCTTGTTTCGGAGCTAAGGTGGAGATATGCTACCCCATCCCCGGCCTGAAGACACTTCTTTCCTCGCCCTTCCCCTCCAGATATTAAGAGACAAAAATGAAAATAAAACACGTAACGGAGCCACCGACCCTGAAGACTCTCCGGCCTTTCTGGATCGTAAAATCTTGGCTGCTTAAGAGACACGAGAGGTCATTCGGGTCAATGGTTGGACGAAGTAGGATTGTTTGTGAGTCTGGGGGTTCTTTATGATGTTGTAATCTCAACGGAGAAGTATGCGGAGGAGGAGAGCAGGCACCATCCGTCCCCGAAGGGAGAAAGTGCTCGGATGCCGGGGCGGGTCGAAGAGGGGTGAGAATTTTCCTAGTCCTCCTCCATCCCCCCCTCACCCTCTCCAACAGATAAATCACAGACTAACTCACTGCACGTACCAAAAGCCCTCGGGAGATTTACGGGATGGAAGAATGTCACATCACTTTACATCGCAAAAGCCACCCCTGGCATTCCTTAAACTTCCCTCATTTGAAGCCTTCAAAGCACTTCCCAAGAAGCGAGCCCCTCCCAGTAAATTTTCTAATAAGTAATATTTAATCGTGTCTCCAGTGAGGGGCCAAGTGACTTTTTAGATTGTGAGCCCACTGTTGGGTAGGGACTATCTCCATATGTTGCCAACTTGTACTTCCCAAGCGCTTAGTACAGTGCTCTGCACACAGTAAGCGCTCAATAAATACGATTGATTGATTGATCACAAAAGCCACCCTTGGAATTCCTTAAACTTCCCTCAATTGAAGCCTTCAAAGCACTTCACAGGAAGCGAGCCCCTCCCAGTAAATTTTCTAAAAGTAATATTTAATCGTGTCTCCAGTGAGGGGCCAAGTGACTTTTTAGACTGTGAGCCCGCTGTTGGGTAGGGACCGTCTCCATATGTTGCCAACTTGTACTTCCCAAGCGCTTAGTACAGTGCTCTGCACACAGTAAGCGCTCAATAAATACGATTGATTGATTGATTGATCACAAAAGCCACCCTTGGCATTCCTTAAACTTCCCTCATTTGAAGCTTTCAAAGCACTTCGCAAGAAGCGAGCCCCTCTCAGTAAATTTTCTAATAAGTAATATTTAATCGTGTCTCCAGTGAGGGGCCAAGTGACTTTTTAGACTGTGAGCCCGCTGTTGGGTAGGGACTGTCTCTATATGTTGCCAACTTGTACTTCCCAAGCGCTTAGTACAGTGCTCTGCACACAGTAAGTGCTCAATAAATACGATTGATTGATTGATTGATTAATTCTTCGGCTCTCCTTTCACCCAATTCAAAACGGCCTGGGAGTTTGCACAAACACCTATGGGACAGATTTGTGTTTGTAGCCCCCTTTGTTTTCCAAGATGGGAAATCAATATCTGTTCTTCCTCTACATAGATGCAGTCCCATGTACACAGATGGAGTCCCATGTAGAACCTGATTATCTTTACCCCAGTGCTAAGTACGGTGCTTAGAACAGTGCTTTGCACATAGTAAGTGCTTAATAAATGCCATCATTAATTAATTAATTGCAGTGCTTGACACAGAATAAGCGCTTAGACAAATACCACAATTATTATTAATCAATCATATTTATTGCTTGCTTACTGTGTGCAGAGCACCGTACTAAGCTCTTAGGAGAGTACAATATAGCAGAGTTAGTAGATGCATTTCCTGTTCACAGTGAGCTTACATTATTATTCCTCCTGAAAAGAGCCTCTCCTAAATCCAGTTTCTCTCCTTGTCTCTTTCTCTCCCTCCTCCCTCTCTAAGAAAGAGGAAATGCGAGCAGAACTGCAGAAAAGAAGTGTGTAGCTACTGTTCTCAGCTCTGCTGTCCCGATCTTCCCGATGTTGGAAGACCAAGTTGGGAAGACTTTTACAATCCAGCTATAAAAGCCTGAAAGTGAGGATTGTGACTGGAACCCACTCTGTGAGCTCTAGCGAAGTCAGGGGTGGGCGGAAATAAATCTGTGGCCCTGCGGATTTGTGAGTGTCTTTAAATATCTGACTCAATTTCCTGGGATTAAAAAAAAAATGGTTTCATGGGATGGGGGTGGAAAGCGAAAGGAGGTGGGAGGGAGCTTTGGAAGCACGTTCAAATGAGGCTCATTGGGAAAATCTAAAATCTACACAGCAAGAGAATGTGAGGAAAGCTACAAAATCTGCTTATGTTGGCAGCTCTAATTCACATCTTGCTCTGCACCAGAAAGACCCTGTGGCCTAGATAGCTGATCGATCTTGAAAATCTTTGTTAACATTAATATTAGTAGTGGCAGTAATAATAATGATGGCATTTGTTAAGCGCTTACTACGTGCAAAGTACTGTTCTAAGCGCTGGAGCACTGTTCTAAGAGCTGGAGTAGTAGTAATAATAATAATAATTATTGTGGTATTCATTAAGCACTTATGTGTCAATCACTGTTCTGAACACTGGGGTAGAAACAAGATAATCAGGTCGTGCACATCTATGAATTATATAGTATAAATTATTTATGTTAATGTCTATCTCTCCTCTCGACTCATTGTGGGCAGGGAACATAACCACCAGCTCTGCTGTATTGTACTCTCTCGCGTACTTAGTGTGATGCCCTGCACATAGTAAGCACTTAATAAATCATCATCATCATCATCAATCGTATTTATTGAGCGCTTACTATGTGCAGAGCACTGTACTAAGCGCTTGGGAAGTACAAATTGGCAACATATAGAGACAGTCCCTACCCAACAGTGGGCTCACAGTCTAAAAGGAGAACAAAACCAAACATACTAACAAAATAAAATAAATAATAAATGCCAGCGATTGACTGATTAATCCCCTTCTCTCCCGAGGCTACGCTCACCTGAGTTTCCAGTCACTTCCTTCCGGCCAGATCTTACCGATCTAGTCTAATCCTCCTTGATATTTCTGCTCCTTTTGTGGCGGCTCATCCCC
Source organism: Tachyglossus aculeatus (assembly GCF_015852505.1). Taxonomy (NCBI): domain Eukaryota; kingdom Metazoa; phylum Chordata; class Mammalia; order Monotremata; family Tachyglossidae; genus Tachyglossus; species Tachyglossus aculeatus. The sequence goes on along the minus strand of NC_052074.1, from coordinate 25,713,326 downwards.
CTCTCCTCCAGGAAACAGCCTCGGCTCGCAATTGCGCGGACGCGATATTCCTCCGCTGCTGAACCTATCTCTCCAATCGCTCCTTCTCGGTTTTCTTTGTCGGCACCTGTCACTTTGGTCGCCGTGGAACAGCGGGTGTCCTTCGGAGATCAGGTCCGCGTCCTCTTCTGTTCTCGTTTGGCACTCCGCTCACCTGGTCTCGAGTACCGCGGTTGTGGGGTGGCTCCCAAATCGACACCTCCAGCCTTGTCTTCTCACCCGATCAACCGTCTCATGTTTCCTCCTGCCTTCTTCCAGACACATCCGCTTGGATGGCCTGATGGCAACTTTAATTTAATATGTCTAGAACTGAACTTCTCATCTTCTCTCCTCTTTCTAAATGGCCCATCCCTCTTGACCACCAGCATTTTCCCTGTCCCACAAGCTCAAAACCCCAGGGTCACCTTTGCGTCCTCTCTCTCTCTCTGAGAAGCAGGGCGTTGTAGTGGAAAGAGCCCTGGGAGTCAGAAGGACCTGGGTTCTAATCCTGGCTCCGCCACTTGTCTGTTGTGTGACCTTGGGCAAGTCACTTCACTTTTGTGGGCCTCAGTTCCCTCATCTGTAAAATGGGGATGGAGACTGTGAGCCCCGTGTGGGACAGGGACTGTGTCCAACCTGATTACCTTGTACCTACCCCAGTGCTTAGTAATAATAATAAAAATAATGGCATTTATTAAGCACTTACGATGTGCAAAGCACTGTTCTACGCACTGGGGGGATACAAGGTGACCAGGTTGCTCCACGTGGGGCTCCCAGTCGTCATCCCCATTTTACAGATGAGGGAACTGAGGCCCAGAGAAGATAAGTGACTTGCCCAGAGTCACACAGCTGACAATTGGTGGCCCAGAGAAGTGAAGTGACTTGCCCAAAGTCACACAGCTGACAATTGGTGGAGCTGGGATTTGAACCCATGACCTCTGACTCCAAAGCCCGGGCTCTTTCCATTGAGCCACGCTGCTTCTGATAGTATAGGGCTCGGCCCATAGTAAGTTCTTAACAAATACCACAGTCATCGTTATTATTGCCTGCTGTGCGACCTCGGATGGGTTAATTAACTTCTCCGTGCCTCGGTGTCCTCATCTGTAAAATGGGGATTCAATACCTGTCCTCCTATTTATTTAGATCATGAGTCCTAGGTGGGATAAGGACCGTGCTCTACCTGAGTATCTTGTAACTAACCCAGTTCTTGGCACATAATATGCACTTAACAAATACTATCATTACTATTATAATTATTATTATTATCATCAGCCTCTGACAGTTAATCTGTGATTAAGACCTGCTGTTTTTCCTAAATAACATTTCACAGATTCTGTCTTTTTCTCCCACCTTTCCACCACTGGGTTACACTGACCTCTCCCTGGCTTCCCCGCCTCCAGCCTCTCTCTCCTCTTCACTTTAATCCCTCAAATACTATCTCATCTGTAAAATGGGGATTCATACTGTGAGCCCCATGTGGGACATGGACTGTATCCAATCTGATTATCTTGTATCGACCCCAGTTCTTTGTACAGTGCCTGGCATATAGTGAGCACTTTACAGATACCGTGAAAAACAAAACAAAACAGAGGCAAGAATGAGGCATGGTGAGTAGGTTGACTTGAAAGGAGGGGAGAGTGCAAGCTGAGATGTAGTGGGAGAGGAGCGAGGATAAGTAATAATAATAATAAGTGGCATTTGTTAAGCACTTACTATGTGCAAAGCACTGTTCTAAGCACTGGGGAGGATACAGGGTGATCAGGTTGTCCCATGTGGGGCTCACAGTCTTCATCCCCATTTTACAGATGAGGTAACTGAGGCCTAGAGAAGTTTAGTGACTTGCCCAAGATCACACAGCAGACAGGTGGTGGAGTCGGGATTCGAACACACGACCTCTGACTCCAAAGCCCATGCTCTTTCCACTGAGCCAGAGAGCTCATTCTGCTAGATGTGGAGAGGAATGAGCAACCAGTGGAGGTTTTGGAGGACTAGGGAGGTGTGCATAGAACACTGTTTTTTTAAAAAATGATCCGGACTGCGGAGCAAAGTACGGACTTAAGGTGAGGACAAGGTGCATATCAAACGCTTAGTACAGTGCTCTGCACACAGTAACCAATCAATCAATCAGTTGCATTTATTGAGCACTTACTGTGTGCAGAGCACTGTACCAAGTGCTTGGGAAGTACAAGTTGGCAACATACAAGTGCTCAATAAATACGATTGAATGAATCATCATCATCATCATCATCATCATCAATCGTATTTATTGAGCGCTTACTGTGTGCAGAGCACTGTACTAAGCACTTGGGAAGTACAAGTTGGCAACACACAAGTGCTCAATAAATACTATTGTATGAATCCTACACTTCCTTATGTTCCTTAACCACCTAGTACAGTGCCTTACCCGTAGATGGCTCCCAATAAATAATCATAATAATGGTTAAGCGCTTACTATGGGCCAAACACTGTAGTAAGGTAATCAGGTTGCCCCAAGTGGGGCTAACAGTCTGAATCCCCATTTTACAGATGAGGTAACTGAGGCACTGAGAAGTTAAATGGCTTGCCCAAAGTGACACAGCAGGCAAATGAATGAATGAATGCAGTGGCAGAGCCGGGATTAGAATCCACGTCCTCTGATTCCCCCAGACTGCAGCGTGGCTCAGTGGAAAGAGCCCAGGCTTTGGAGCCAGAGGTCACGGGTTCAAATCCCGGCTCCGCCACTTGTCAGCTGTGTGACTTGGGGCAAGTCACTTCACTTCTCTGGGCCTCAGTTCCCTCATCTTTAAAATGGGGGTGAAGATTGTGACCTGATCACTTTGTAACCTCCCCAGCACTTAGAACAGTGCTTTGCACATAGTAAGCGCTTAATTAATGCCATTATTATTATTTTTCCACTAATCTATGATGGTCATAGTTATGGACTATAAGCACTCCAGGCCTGCAATAGTAAGAACACTATGTAGCCTAAGGGGCATCCTACAACTAAGGAGAATACAGTAGGCTTCACTTCCTCTCCGTTCTAGCGCCGAAGAAGAGCCCAAATTGAAAGTGGTGAAGTTCGCTTCTAGTTTCCTTGGTGCTTCGCCATGTCACCTTAGGCAAGTTGTGTGATCTTTCTGTGCCTTAGTTTTCTAAGCAGTGCAACAGGGAATAGCCGTCTTGGCTTCCCTCCGGGTAGGGTGAGGCAAAACTGAGGGCGATCAGATTTGTGAAGCGCTTCAGAGAAAAAACTAATAATAATAATGATGGCATTTATCAAGCGCTTACTATGTGCAAAGCACTGGTCTAAGTGCTGGGGAGGTTACAAGGTGATCAGGTTGTCCCACAGGGGCTCACGGTCTTAATCCCCATTTTACAGATGAGGGAACTGCGGCACAGAGAAGTGAAGTGACTTGCCCAAAATCACACAGCTGACAAGTGGCGGAGCCAGGATTTGAACCTGTGACCTCTGACTCCAAAGCCCGGGCTCTTTCCACTGAGCCACGCTGCTTCTCTACAGCTCTACCTAGGTGCGAGGAGCTTTTAGAGAGGAAAAAAAAAGTTACCAAATTCCTCCTCCTTCTGATAATAATAATGGCATTTATTAAGCGCTTACTATGTGCAGAGCGCTGTTCTAAGCGCTGGGGAGGTTACAGGGTGATCAGGTTGTCCCACTTGGGGCTTACAGTCTTAATCCCCATTTTACAGATGAGGTAAATGAGGCCCAGAGAAGTTAAGTGACCTGCCCAAAGTCACACAGCTGACAATTGGCGGAGTCGGGATCTGAACCCATGACCTCTGACTCTTTCCACTGAGCCACGCTGCTTCTCAATACCTTCTAAGAGTTCCTTATCCAGCTTATTCTCTCTAAACCACCTCCAAAACGGAATTGGGCCCGACGTGATCCTGCAGATTCCAGTCCCAGCCCCCTCCTAGACTGTGAGCCCACTGATAGGTCGGGATGTTCTCTATTTGCTGCCAAATTGTATTTTCCAAGTGCTTAGTACGGTGCTCTGCAGACTGTAAGCGCTCAATAAGTACGATTGAATGAATGAATGAAGTCTTGCCAAAAATGAAGGGGGTTCAGTCCGGATTTTTCTTGTGTTCACGAGCGACGGGATTTTATGGGAGGTAGCTATCTATAGGATCTCTGGAAGATCTGGGACCCAAACCGAAACACTAAAATGGGATATTCTCCAAGGCTCTCATGCCCAATTAAGGAAATGCACACATTCTTTCCTCTCTCTCTCACACACACATGTAGATCTGTCACAGAAGTCTCTGTTCTCCTCCACCCCTTCCCCTCCTGACTCCCCTCGTTCTTTTTTTTCTTTTTTGTTTTTACAGTATTTGTTGAGCTCTCACTGTACTAGTCAGTTGGACACAGTCCATGTCCCTCATGGGGCCACAGTCTTCAGTCCCAGTTTACAGATGAGGTAACTGAGGCCCAGAGAAGCGCCCAAGGTCACACAGCGGACAAGTGGGAGAGCCAGGATTAGAACCTGGGTCCTTCTGACTCCTAGGCCTGTGCTCTATCCACTAATAATAATAATAATAATAATGGCATTTGTTAAGTGTTTATTATGTGCGAACTTCTCTGAGCCTCAGTTACCTCATCTGTAAAATGGGGATTAAGACTGGGAGCCCCACGTGGGACAACTTGATCACCCTGTATCCCTCCCAGCTCTTAGAACAGTGCTCTGCACGTAGTAAGCACTTAATAATAATAATAATAATAATAACGATGGCATTTGTTAAGCACTTACTATGTGCAGAGCACTGTTCTAAGCACTGGGGGGTGGGGGGGACACAAAGTGATCAGGTTGTCCCACATGGGGCTCAGTCTCAATCCCCATTTTACAGATGAGGTAACTGAGGATGAGGTAACTGAGGCTCAGAGAAGTTAAGTGACTTGTCCAAGGTCACACAGCAGAGTTGGGATTCAAACCCATGACCTCTGACTCCAAAGCCCGGGCTCTTTCCACTGAGCCGCGCTGCTTCCATTATTATTATTGTTATTACTATGCCAAGCAATTAGTACAGTGCTCTGCACACAAGTAATCGCTCAGTAAAGTCTATTGATGGAGTGTTTCCATCATCCCATCTTGTAAACTGGCATCTTTTTCTTCCTTTATAACAGTCTGCAAGCCACGGTCTGACGGAGATTTTACATAACAGAGCCCACTGTTGGGTAGGGACTGTCTCTATATGTTGCCAATTTGTACTTCCCAAGCGCTTAGTACAGTGCTCTGCACATAGTAAGCGCTCAATAAGTACGATTGATGATGATGATAACAGAGCAGTGCCTGAAAGTAGGTGCTAATTGTTGGGTTCCTTTCCTGGATTAAAAGGGAGAATTACAATCAAAAGAATTCCCGCCACCTTCTCCTAGCACTCTGTCCTGTCCCTCACCCAATGTCCTGTCCAGGGCATCCATGGGTTATAAAAATAGAAAGTTACTTACAGTAGTTTCTCTTCTGAAGCCAAGGTGCTTTCGGTTTCCTTTTTTATGCACGCTTGGCATTGGATCCCTACCAAATCCAAACTTTTACAGTTGGGAGTGGAAGGTCCAGTCACCACCCTGAGCCGCCGTTAGTGACCTGAGTTCCCCATGTTGGGGAGCAGCGAGGGCTGGAGAGGAGATGGCCAGAGAGCCACAGAGACGCTCGGGCATCCGGCCCCCCGTTGGAAAGCTGGTCCAAATAATAATAGTAATTCTGGTACTTCAATCAATCAATCCGTCGTATTTATTGAGCGCTGACTGCGTGCAGAGCACTGGACTAAGCGCTTGGGAAGTTCAAGTTGGCAACATATAGAGGCGGTCCCTATCCAACAGTGGGCTCGCAGTCTAAAAGGGGCAGACAGAGAACAAAACCAAACATACTAACAAAATAAAATAAATAGAATAGATATGTACAAGTAAACTAAATAAATAAATACTTAATAATACTTAATATTATTATTATTACTGGTACTTGTTAATAATAATAATGATGATGGCATTTGTTAAGCGCTTACTATGTGCACAGCACTGTTCTAAACGCTGGGGGGGATACAAGGTGATCAGGTTGTCCCACGAGGGGCTCACAGTCTTAACCCCCATTTTACAGATGAGGTAAGCGCTCACTATGTACCAAGCACTGTTCTAAGCTCTGGGGTAGATACAAGTTAATAGGATTGGGTCCCACATCGCACTCTTAATCCCCATTTCAGAGACGAAGTAACCGAGGCCCAGCGAACCCAAGTGACTTGTCCAAGGTCACATGGCAGGCATGGGCGGGGACGGGATTAGAACCCAGGCCCAACTGATTTCCAGGCCCGTGCTCTATCTACTGAGCCACACTGCTTCTCAGCAGCAGCAGGAAGATATTAGGAGGTGAATAGATGTCCATGATGCAAGCAGCTGCACCTGCTGTCTCTATGTGTTGCCGACTTGTACTTCCCAAGTGCTTAGTACAGTGCTGTGCACACAGTAAGCGCTCAATAAATACAACTGATTGATTGATTGATTGAAACAAAGCAGAGAGGGGTTGACCTACAACGCTTGCTAAAGTTGGGGGTGCCTCCCTTTCCCTCCATCCAGTCCAAAGAGGTGTGACCCTTCACTCCATCTGATCTAATAATAATAATTGTGGTATTTGCTAAGTGAAGCTGCGCTTCTTCTCTTCCTCAGCTCCTCCTCCCTTCCCCATCACCACGCTTCACCCTCTTTGCTCTTCTCCCTCCCCGCCCCGCAGCACTAAATGTATAGATCTATAATTCTATTTATACTGATACCTTTTTACTTGATTGATGTCTGTCTCTCTGCCCCACCCCCGAGACTGTGAGCCCGCTGTGGGCAGGGATTGTGTTGCCAACTTGTACTTCCCAAGCGCTTAGTACAGTGCTCTGCACACAGGTAGCGCTCAATAAATACGATTGATGATGATGATGATGATGATTGTCTGTTGAGAAGCAGCCTGGCTCAGCTGAAAGAACACGGGCTTTGGAGTCAGGGGTCATGGGTTCGAATCCTGGCTCTGCCAATTGTCAGCTGGGTGACTTTGGGCAAGTCACTTCACTTCTCTCGGCCTCAGTTCCCTCAGCTGCAAAATGGGGATTAGGACTGTGAGCCCCACGTGGGACAACCTCATCACCTTGTAACCTCCCCAGCACTTAGAACAGTGCTTTGCACATAGTAAGTGCTTAATAAATGCCATTATTATTATTACTGTCTGTCTTTATTGCTGTATCCAGCGCTTAGAACAGTGCCTTGCACATAGTAAGCGCTTAATAAATGCCATTATTATTATTATTATTATTATTATTGTACCTTCCAAGTGCTCAGTACAGTGCTCTGCACACAGTAAGTGCTCAATAATTACAATTGAATGTATAATAATGATGGTATTTATTAAGCACTTACTATGTGCCAAGCACTGATCTAAGCGCTGGGGTAGACACAAGGTAATCAGGTTGCCCCGCGTGGGGCTCACAGCCTTAATCCCCATTTTACAGATGAGGTAACCGAGGCACAGAGAAGTGAAGTGACTTGCCCAAAGTCATGCAGCTGACAAGTGGTGGAGGCAGAATTAGAACCCATGACCTCTGACTCCCAAGCCTGGGAGTTAGAATGAATGAAAGCTCACCTCCTCCAAGGGGCCTTCCCAGACTAAGCCCCGCTTTTCCTCAGCTTCCCCTCCCTTCTGCATCACCTCGACTCACTCACTTTTGCTCTTCCCCCTTTCCCCACCCCACAGCACTTCAGTATATACGTATATATCTATAATTCTATTTATTTACATTGATGCCTGTTTACTTGTTTGGATGTCTGTCTTCCCCCTTCTAGACTGTAAGCCCAATGGGGGCAGGAATTGTCTCTCTTTATTGCTGAATTGTACTTTCCAAGCGCTTAGTACAGAGCTCTGGACACTAAGCACTCAATAAATACTACTGAATGAATGGATAATTGTAGTATTTGTTAAGCACTTACTATGCACCAGGCACTGTACTAAGTGCTAGAGTGGATTCAAGCAAATCGGGTTGGACACAGTCCCTGTCCCACATGGGGCTCACAGTCTCAGTCCACATTTTACGGATGAGGTAACTGAGGCCCAGAGAAGTGACTTGCCCAAGGTCACACAGCAGGCAAGTGGTGGAGTCAGGATTAGAACCCCTGACCTTCTGATTTTCAGGCCCGTTTGCAATCTACTATGCCATGTTGCCAGCGCGGGGTGGAAAAGAGGTGGAATTTCCTTACTGGTCTAGTAGAGATGGCTGGTGGATGAAAGAAGACAGGAATTCCCATGGTGGAGAAGGCAATTTTGATGATGATCATCATCATCAATCGTATTTATTGAGCGCTTACTGTGTGCAGAGCACTGTACTAAGCGCTTGGGAAGTACAAATTGGCAACATATAGAGACAGTCCCTACCCAACAGTGGGCTCACAGTCTAAAATGATGATGATGACGATAATAATAATAGTAATGATAATAATAATAGCGGTGGAGAAGTCATTTTTGATTATGATGACGATAATAATAATAATAATGATAATAATAATAGCCAAGCACTCTACTAAATTCTGGGGTAGTTACAAGGTAATCAGATTGGACACAGTTCCTGTCCCACATGGGGCTCAATCTTAATCCCCGTTTCACAGATGAGGTAACTGAGGCATAAAGAAGTTAAGTGACTTACCCAAGGTCACACAGCAGACAAGTGGTGGGGTCAGGATTAGAACCCCTGACCTTCTGGTTTTCAGGCCCGTTTGCTATCCACTATGCCATGTTGCCGGCACGGGGTGGAAAAGAGATGGAATTTCCATACTGGTCTAGTAGAGATGCCTGGTGGATGAAAGAAGACAGGAATTCCCATGGTGGAGAAGGCAATTTTGATGATGATGATGATAATAATAATAATAATAGTAATGATAGTAATGATAATAATAATAGTGGTGGAGAAGTAATTTTTGATGATGATGACGATAATAATAATAGCCAAGCACTCTACTAAATTCTGGGGTAGTTACAAGGTAATCAGATGGACACAGTTCCTGTCCCACATGGGGCTCAATCTTAATCCCCGTTTTACAGATGAGGTAACTGAGGCGTAAAGAAGTGAAGTGACTTACCCAAGGTCACATAGTAGACGATTGGAACCCAGGTCCTTCCCAGCTTCAGGGCCTACTGGTACCCCGCTTTCCGGCCCACTCTCTGACATGGGGGTCCTCCTCAATTCAGGGGCTGGTCCGCGTGAGCCGCTGGAACCCAACGTCTGATGGCCCCCGGGGCAACAGAGGGACCTCCCACCTTTCGGACTGCACCCCAGAGGCAAAAAATATCTGTCCAGGAATGTGCTGGGCCTATCCAATGACCCAAACATTTTATCTAGACGTAGTGCAGAGGGCTCAAAATAGACCGGGATGGTGGGTTTGCGCCTTCTGAGGAGGGGCAAATAAGGACAAGTCAGTTGAGAAAGAGAAAGGATGGAGGTGAGTGAGATGCTTGGGGGCATTTGGGAAGCAGCATGGTCCAGTGGACAGAGCACAGGCCTGGAACTGTTAACGAGCCATTTAAGCAACTTATTGCAAAAACTCCACAGTAGCGTCCAAACGCCGCACACACTTGTGAATAAAAGCCCTTTGCTTATGTGGACTTTAGAGTCGCGCAAATAGTGGCCCTGAAATCAATAATTGGCCTATTGTTGACCCCGTCTATTTATGAAGCTGCCTATTCAGTGATGGGCCTCCAATGCAGCTTTTTGAATTCTTCCATGCTCCTAGAGATCCTGACGTATCTGCCGCCTGGTCCTGCAATTTGGTGGGGGCCTGCTGCTTCTCTGCTCTGTGACCTTGGACAAGTCACTTCACTTCTCTCTGCCTCGGTCACCTTATCTATAAAATGGGGATTAAGACTGTGAGCTCCATGTGGGACGGGGATCCTGTCCAACCTGATTATTTTGTATCTACCCTCAGCGCTTAGAACGGTGTTCGACACATAGTAAGTGCTTAACAAATCCCTTCATCATCATTATTGTCATCACTGGCCTCGCCTGAGGTCGCGGGTGGCAGATTCTATGGGTGCTGCGGCCGTGAGTGGCTGCTTGAAAGACCACACTCCTACCCCTCCACTACCACTTCCTCCTCTTCCTCCCCATCTTCCTCCTCCCTGCCCCAGCTGGCCCAACCCCTGAGTCAATTCTCTGGCTCCACATCTGAACTGGTGTCGCTCCCAGAAATTCCACCCCAAACAAGCTGGCCGTGTCCCTCCCCACCCTGCTGCCGGCCCAGGCCCCCCCGTTTCCTTATGAAGAATTGCTTGAGACATCAGACCCGTCTAATAATAATAATAATTGTGGTATTTGTCAAGTGCTTATTCTGTGCCAGGCACTGTACTAAATGCTGGGATGGATACAAAGCAAATTGGGTTGGATAGACTCCCTGTCCCACGTGGACAGTCCTGCCTCTCACTCACTTGGATGACAGGAGGAACTGGCCTAATGGCTATCAATCAATTAATCAATCAATCAATCGTATTTTTTGAGCACTTACTATGTGCAGAGCACTGTACTAAGCGCTTGGGAAGTACAAGTTGGCAACATATAGAGACGGTCCCTACCCAACAGTGGGCTCACAGTCTAGAAGGGGCAGACAGAGAACACGGGCCTGGAAATCAAAAGGACTTGAGTTCTAATCCCAGCTCTGCCATTCGTCTGCTATGTGACCTTAGGCACTTCACTTCTCTGTGCCTCGGCTACCTCATCTGTAAAATGGGGATTAAGACTGTGAGCCCAATGTGGGACAGAGACTGTGTCAACCCAGTTACCTTGTATCTACCTCAGCACTTGTTATAAAGCCTGGCGTGTAGTAAGCACTAAACAAATACCGCAATTATTATTATTATTATTATTCACTTTTCTTTCCACAGCTTCATCAGTCATCAAGACCACAATTATTATTGCTGCCACACCCCTGCAGAGTTGATGTCTGACAAGCCAATTTGTGTTTTATAAGCTCCTCCTGGGCAGGGATTGCATCCAACAGCGATATTGTTTTATTCATTCATTCATTCATTCATTCAATCATATTTATTGAGCGCTTACTCTGTGCAGAGCACTGTACTAAGCGCTTGGGAAGTACAAGTACCTTCCCAAGCACTTAGAACAGTGCTCTGCACGCAGTAGACGCTCAACTCATACCATTGATTAGTTGATTATTACGTCAGCCTCTTGCTTCTTATCCCACAACATCCTTTTATCGACTTTCTGGCCTTATTCATTCATGTGCATTAGGATGAGTTCCGGAAGAGGCTACGAAAAGGAAGAGGAGATGAAATTCAAATCGGTTCCTTCCTCGTTCAAGAGGAGCTCTGGAAAGAAAATTTGGTGGGGACCTAGGTTGACTTTAGAGTCTAAAATGGGAATTTGGGGTAATAGGGTATCCATAGTTACCTATTTTCATTTATTTGGATGAAGCTCTGGAGGCTAGACTAGAGGAAATAGATCCGTCTTGAAGCCTGAGAGAATCTCTGAGAGCTGAAGCAAGCTCTGCTAAGAATATAATTGGTATTAGCTGGGTTCATCTGAATTACTCACTTTTAGAGCAATCTCTAATGGTTGCGTTCATTCATTCATTCAATGACATTGAGCGCTTACTGTGTGCACAGCACTGTATTAAGCGCCTCGGAGAGTAGAATATAACGATAGACATATTCCCTGCCCACAGTGAGCTTACAGTCTAGAGGTGTGGCTTAATCACAGTGGTCCTGTTCATCCCTGCTAATAGGTAATCCACTTGTTTTTTACCCAAGTGGGTAAAATCAGCAGCTCCAGGGATCAGCTCTGAGTAACTGGTTTAGGATAGATGACATGGTCTATTTTGACACTAACCACAGAGTCATCTTGAACCAAACTCCCAAATCAGTGATAATAATAATAATGATGGCATTTATTAAGCCCCTACTATGTGCAAAGCACTGTTCTAAGTGATTTGGCCAGCTCTCTCCAAAAACACCTCAAAAGCATTCACTGAGCAGTCGGAGTCAGAGAGGCACAAAGACCTGCAATCCATAAGATGCATCTCTCTCTCTCACACACACACACATACACACACACACACACACACAGGTGGAAGACAACCGCAAGGCCTGGAGTTAAGGAATTCCTTCCCGAGGTGGGTAAATTCTAGGAAAAGAATCCGGCTTTCGACAGCAACGGAATTACGTCCCTAAACTCAACAAGTTAGATCGAATAGGTTCGGTGGGGTTGGGTAGATAGCGCTCGCAAATACTAATGGGCAACTCATTTGGGCTGTCCTGAAAGCCCGGGTAAACAATTCATTCATTCAAATCAGCAGCCAGTCTTCATTCATTCATTCAATCGTATTTATTGAGCGCTTACTGTGTGCAGAGCACTGTACTAAGCGCTTGGGTAGTACAAGTTAGCAACACAGAGAGACGGCCCCTACCCAACAGCGGGCTCACTGTCTAGAAGGGGGAGACGGACAACAAAACATGTTAACAAAATAAAATAAATAGAATAAATATGTACAAGTAAAACAGAGTCATAAATACGTACAATTCAATCGTATTTATTGAGCGCTTACTGTGTGCAGAGCACTGTACTAAACGCTTGGGTAGTACAGAAGCAAATAGACGCCCCCCCCACTCTGTGAGACCCTCTCAGTCTCGCCGAGGGCTACCTCAGCCACGAAGAGGGGAGTTCGGACCCCGCTTTGCGGACACCCGAAAGAGCTCGTCAGGAAATATTAATGTCCCCATTCGGGAATCAATCAGCTCCACCCCAGTCTTCTCACAAACCACAGCGCCCTTCCGCTTCGAGTCTCGAAGCCCTGGGCGGCATCTTGGACACATTCTTTCCAACCTGACACATGGAAGGGATCTTTTCTTAGATCAAGAGGCCCCCACCAAATTGCAGGACCGGACGGCAGATGCGTCAGGATCTCTAGGAGCATGGAAGAATTCAAAAAGCTGCATTGGAGGCCCATCACTGAACAAGCAGCTTCATAAATAGACGGGGTCAACAGCAGGCCAATGATTGATTTCAAGGCCACTATTTGCGTGACGCTAAAGTCTACATAAGCAAAGGGCTTTTATTCACACGTGCGTGCGGCGTTCGGACGCTGCCATGGAGTTTTTGGTGTAAGTTGCTTGAACGGCTCGTCCACAGTTAGGAGAAATGTCCAATCAAGCCTTGTAAACACCACTGGAGTGATTCTCCAAATGGGTCCCATCGCCAAGAACTTGGATTCCCTTGTGGGTTTAAGGCTGCATATTTATTGAACGACTACGAGTGTCTGGCCCTGAAGTAAGTGCTCGGACCGAGTCTATGTCATTAGCCACTGGTGCTGTGGCGAAAGCTTTTGTGAACCTTCCCAGCCTCAGTGCAAGGTAACCTGTTCAGTCTTGGGGGGGCTGGGAGGAGGGAAGGAGAAGCCAGAAAAAATGAAAGCCGATTGTTTTCTCAGCAATCACAGATAAGGTTTCTTCCTGCCCTACCTGGGCAACTTCTGCCAAGGTAAACATTCCCTCCAGAATTGCTCTCTGGTTGGAAAATGTGTCATTCTATTGATTTCTCACTCGCAGGGGTTGGGGGACAGGAGGGAATAATAAAAATAATAATAATGGCATTTATTAAGCACTTACTATGTGCAAAGCACCATTCTAAGCACCGGAGAGGTTACAAGGTGATGAGGTTGTCCCACGGGGGGCTCACAGTCTTAATCCCCGTTTTCCAGATGAGGGGATTGAGGCCCAGAGAAGTGAAGGGACTTGCCCAAAGTCACACAGCTGACAAGTGGCGGAGCTGGGATTCAAACCCATGACCTCTGACTCCAAAGCCCGGGCTCTTTCCACTGAGAGGGGGAAGGGCCCTTCATGATATCATTCTTTCCACCGAACTTCTCTGAGCGCATCACGTTTCCCAGTGGCTTCCAGGCGCTGCTTGAGTTTCACCCCAAGGGAAGCAGGGTGGTCTGGTGGGTAGCGCACAGGTCTGGGAATCAGAAGGACCCACGGTCTTCAGCTCCATTTCCCAGATGAGGTAACTGAGGCATAGGGAAGTGAAGGGCCTTGCACACAGCAGCTCCTGCCCATCTTGAGCAGCAGCATGGCCTAGTGGCAACAGCCTGGGCTTGGGAGTCAGAGGTGGTGGGTTCTAATCCTGACCTCTGCACTTGTCTGCTGTGCGACCTTGGGCAAGTCACTTCACTTCTCTGCGCCTCAGTTACCTCATCTGTAAAATGGGGATGAAGACTGTGAGCCCTAAGTGGGACAGTCTGATTACTAAACCCCGGTGTTTAGAACAGTGTTTGGCACATAGTAAGCGCTTAACAAATACCATAGTTATTATTGTTATTATTATTATCTTTCTTCACCAGAATACAGCAGGGACCCCTCACCCCATAAGAAGGCTCAAGAATCTAACAACAGTAGAGAGAGTTTGAAAGTTTGGGTTCAATTCCTGGCTCCCCCAACTGATTCCCTTTGTGATGTGACCTTTCTAGCCCTCAGTTTCCCCATACATAACTCCAGGAAGACATACCTGCCAGAAGATATTGTTCATTTGTGTTGATCATCCTGAAGAAAAAGACAGACAGTTATGTCCACGGAGGTCTCCCATGGGCTATCTAAGCTCAGTATCAATCAGTCAATCAATCAATCAATCGTATTTATCAAGCACTTACTGTGTGCAGAGCACTGTACTAAGCGCTTGGGAAGTACAAGTTGGCAACATGTAGAGACGGTCCCTACCCAACAGTGGGCTCACAGTCTAGAAGGGGGAGACAGAGAACAAAACAAAACATATTAACAAAATAAAATAAATAGAATAGATATGTAGAAGTAAAATAAATAAATAGAGTAATAAATACGTCAATGATTCAGAGAAGCAGCGTGGCTCAGTGGAAAGAGCACGGGCTTGGGAGTCAGAGGTCATGGGTTCAAATCTCGGCTCTGCCACTTGTCAGCTGTGTGACTCTGGGCAAGTCACTTAGCTTCTCTGTACCTCAGTTACCTCATCTGTAAAATGGGGATGAAGACTGGGAGCCCCATGTGGGACAACCTGATCACCTTGTATCCTCCCCAGCGCTTAGAACAGTGCTTTGCACATAGTAAGCACTTAACAAACGCTATCATTATTATTATTATATTTACTGAGTGCTCTCTGTGTGCAGAGCACTGTGCTAAATATTTGGGAAAATCCAAAGATTCAGAAGAGTCACTTTCCACCTGTCTCATCTACCTCCGTTTCCCTGTCTGAAAAATGGGGCGAACTTTGCCGCACCTGATGTCGTATGATTTTAGGAATGTTTATAGAGCACTTAAATAACCAAATTCAAGAGACTAGGACATCACAGAAGTAGCTGGAGGTAATTATGATTGACAGGCAAATTGTTATTCATCGTGTCAAGACAAATGGGCAAGTAGAAACAAGTCTTGTGTGAGTCCCAAAGTACCCTACAAGGAATCATATTCTAGGCTTATGAAGAACTTTCCAGCCGGATTGGATTGTGAGAAAACAAGATAGTGGAGGCAGGATTGCGGCTTTTGGAGTTTGGAAAGGTGGAGAGATTGGAATTCCATACACTGCTCTGCAATGTTCCCGGGAAGCTTCTGTTCTTGTGCAAAGAAATCTCGATGAAAAGGCAGAATGATCCTAACATCTTAAATTCATTAGGTCGTCTTCACACCAAAGCACCTTGGAACTGTTTGGCTCATTACCTGCACTACATCATAGAGGCAGCGTGGCTCAGTGGAAAGAGCCCGGGCTTGGGAGTCAGGGGTCTTGGGTTCTAATCCTGGCTCCGCCACTTATCAGCTGTGTGACTTTGGGCAAGTCACTTAACTTCTCTGTGCCTCAGTTACCTTATCTGTCAAATGGGGATTAAGACTGTGAGCCCCACGTGGGACAACCTGATCACCTTATATCCCCCCCAGAGCTTAGAACAGTGCTTTGCACCTAGTAAGCGCTAAACAAATACCATCATTATTATTTTTATTACATCCAAAAGGCACTTACTATGTTATAAGCACTGTAGTAGATAGAATATAAACAGATCTGTGCCTCACATGGGACTCGAGCTAAAGGGGAGGGAGAATGGGTATTTTCTTCCTATTTTTACAGATGATGGAACTGAGGGACAGAGAAATTAAATGACTCGCCCGTTTGGCACGGGGCTAAGTCTAAACGGGAGTGAGAGTAGATATCTTATCCCCACGTTACTGATAATGAAACTGAGGCACCGAGAAGTTCAATGACTTGCCCAAAGTCACATAAGAGACAAGTGACGGAGCCGGGATTAGAAGCCACGTTTCCCTCTTCCCAGGCCCTGGCTCTTTCACCCCAAGGGAAGTAGCAAGGCCTAGCCGACAGAATATGGTCCTGGGAATCCGAACGGCCTGGGCTCTAATTCTGGCACCACCGCTTGTCTGCTAAGTGACCTTGGGAAAGTCACTTCACCTCTCTGTTACCCCATCTGTAAAATGGGGATTGAGACTGTGAGCCCCATGTGGGACAGGGACTGTGTCCAACCCGATTAATTTGCATCTATCCCAGCGCTTGTCTTACAGTAAGCGCTTAACAAATACCATTATTATTATTATTTGAAATCTCCCAAATCTCATGACTGTTAAGCCCCTCCCTCCCAGCCTACCCCCTCCTCCCAAGGGGAAGTGGGCTTTGACCATGATTCCGGGTTCCACATTCCCAAATTCTGCGGTCTCCCAAGACCACATTCACATTCACTCCGGGCTGCTGGAGGAGGAAGTGGGCATTGCCAAGGAAGGGCAGGAAAGAGGTGGGAACGGGTAAAGCGGGGAAATGACCAGCTTTCCTCAGTGTCCCCAGAGCCACTCCGCTGGGTTCAGGGAAGCGGGGTGGTCATTTCCAGTCAAAAGATCCACTTTCCCTCAGCGAGGCCGAGCCAGAACTGTGTCTGTGTGGGGTCCAGTCAGCTCTCTCGGAGGTCAGAGTCAGAGGGGAGAATAAGAATGCAAGAATGCTGCCAGCCCAAGCTTCATTTCCACTTCCTCAACGTCCTTGCGCTCGCTAGGCCGCGGCTTCTCTGAATGGTAAGCCTCTGCCCCCTCACGATGAGCCTGAAGAAATGCCTTCCCGAGCTGCCAGATGCCCAAAGCTCTCCTCTCCTCCGGCTTTTCCTTTTCTAGAAACTAACCGGCTCTTTGCAGTTTCAGAGGGTAAGAGAGCTGAGGATTTGTCCGGCTCCCAACAGCGTCGTTGCAGGAACTAGCAGCGTGTGCTGGTTAATAATGATGGCATTTATTAAGCGCTTACTATGTGCAAAGCACTTTTCTAAGCGCTGGGGAGGTTACAAGGTGATCAGGTTGTCCCACTTGGGGCTCACAGTCTTAGTCCCCATTTTACAGATGAGGTAACTGAGGCACAGAGAAGTTAAATGACTTGCCCAAAGTCACACAGCTGACAATTGGCGGAGCCGGGGTTTGAACCCATGACCTCTGACTCCAAAGCCCGGGCTCTTTTCCACTGAGCCACGCTGCTGCTTCTTCTTCGCACTGCTTCACTCTGGTTCTTAGAGGAACGCAGCGTAGTTTGGCTTTCTTTATAAAAGAGTTCCTGGGGAAGGCGACAGGAATTGTGTCTGGCTTTCCTGTTGGCGGGAAGGCGTTGTCCGAACGTTAAGCCACTTCTCCCTGTACCCAGATGCTCAATCGGTCAATCGATCATATTGATTGACTCCTCACTCACGCTTACTGCACACAGTCAGCACTCAATAAATACGATTGAATGAATGAATGAATGAATTTATTGGGCACTTATTGAAGTACAATGCAACAGAACTAGCAGACACATTCCCTGTCCATAACGAGTTTATGGTCTAGAGAAGAAAGCTGGGAAACAGTGCGGGCTAGTGGAAAAGGCCTGGGCCTGGGAATCAAAAGAGATGGGTTCTAATCCCCACTCCTCCACTATCTGACAGTTGTATACCTTGGACAAATCACTAAACTTCTCTATGCCTCAGTTTCCTCTCTGTAAAATGGGGTTTTCAATACCTGATCTCTCTCCCCCTTAGACTGTGAGCCCTGTGTGGGACTGAGACTGTGTGTGTGGGGGGGGTTAATGGCATTTTTTAAGTGCCAGGACACTGTGCTAAACACTGATGTAAATACATGCTGACCAGGTTGGTCCCAGTCCATGCCATATAGGCCTGCCGGTCTTAATCCCCATTTTAGAGATGAGATAACTGAGGCCCAGAAAAGTGAAATGACTTGCTTAAGGTCACAAAGCAGACAAGCGGCAGAGCAGGGATTAGAACCCAGGTCCTTCAGACTCCCAGGCCCGTCCGGGCTGCTTCTCTCACCTGATTATCTTGTATCTACCCCAGTGCTCAGTAAAGTCCTTGGCAGCTAATAAGTGCTTAACAAGTACCACACTTAGTATCATGGATCTTTAATAATAATAATGATAGCATTGATTAAGTGCTTACTATATGCAAAGCACTGTTCTAAGCGCTGGGGAGGATACAAGGCGATCAAGTTGTCCCACGGGGGGCTCACAGTCTTCATCCCCATTGACAGATGAGGGAACTGGGGCCCAGAGAACCTAAGTGACTTGCCCAAAGTCACACAGCTGACAATTGGAGGAGCTGGGATATGAACCCCTGACCTCTGACTCCAAAACCCGGGCTTTTTCCACTGAGCCACGCTGCTTCTTCTTTAGCCAAGGATACAGAGAGCTGGGGAGGAGGGTGGGAATGGCGAGGGGATGACATATATGGGGGAGTCTGCAGGGCACCGATCATCTCCTGGAAGTTACTTTGGAGTTGGAGAAGGGAAGGGGCCATCTGTGCTTACGCAAACAAGAAAATGAAATCTTTCCCAGGCAGCCTGGGGGCTGCTCTTGTTTGGTTTGCCCTCCCCGGTAGCCCCTGGAGGAAGCTCAGCCCTGGCCAGGCCTTTTAAAGGGAACTTAGTCCAACTCTGGCCCCAAAAAACCATGGGAGAGCCCCACCTCCAGTACTCCAGAAGAGCCTCAGTTTAGCTTGGGCGTCTGCCTGGGGCCTGAGGAGTGAAGCTATTTTGGCTCACCAGGCAGGATCACACGGAGGTAGGTATTTCTGAGGAAGAGACTAGCCAGTCAGTCAGAAAATCGTATTTACTGAGCGCTGACTTTATGCAGAGCACTGCCCTAAATGCTTGGGAGAGTACAATATTACACACACATTCCCTGCTCACAACAAGCTTACGGTTTAAAGACTAGGTTCCGGAGAAATTCTCCCACTCTCATAGGGTGGTTATCAAGTGCTCTGCACACAGTAAGTGCTCAATAAATATGATTAATTGATTGATCTGGACAACCAGGTGTGACACTGGGTACGTTGTGCTGGATGCAATAATAATAACACTAATGGTCATATTGGTATTAGATGCCATCATCATCATCGTCAATCGTATTTATTGAGCGCTTACTGTGTGCAGAGCACTGTACTAAGCGCTTGGGAAGTACAAATTGGCAACATATAGAGACAGTCCCTACCCAACAGTGGGCTCACAGTCTAAAAGGGGGAGACAAAACCAAACATACTAACAAAATAAAATAAATAGAATAGCTACATACAAGTAAAATAAATAAATAAATAAATAGAGTAATAAATATGTACAAACATATATACATATATACAGGTGCTGTGGGGAAGGGAAGGAGGTAAGATGGGGGTAAGATGCCGACCACTGTACTAATAGCTGGGGTCTTCTCGTCCTACGCTGTCGAATTGTTTCCAACCCGTAGTGACCTCATGGACGCATCTCCCCCAGAACGCCCCGTTCTCCATCTGTGATTGTTCTGGTAGTGTATCCATAGAGTTTTCTTGGTAAAAATATGGAAGTGGTTTACCATTGCCTCCTTCCACGCGGTAGAGTCGCCGCCCTCGACTCTCTCCCACGCCGCTGCTGCCCAGTGCAGGTGAGTTTTGATTTGTAGCAGATGGCCTTCCACTCACTAGCCACCGCCCAAGCTAGGAATGGAATGGGTAGGCCTCTGCTTGACTCTCCCTCCTGTAGTGGAGATTTGTAGAGTATTAGAAACTCTCCAGGTGCGACCCTGAGAGGGGAATAAATGGGGTAGATGCAAGATATTCAGGTCAGTTGTAGTCCTTATCCTACAGTCTAAGGGGAAGAGAGACCTGGTAATGGGGGAGTCTGAAAGGGAGAAGTGGTCCAGGGGAAGGTGAAAGTAGCATTGAGTCAGGATGGATCAATCTCCAAAACAATTGAAAGATTGTTCAAACTTCAATCTTTAGTCACTGTACTGTTAGGGATAGTATTAGGGTTAGAAGATTGAAGAGCCTTTAGCAAATCCCACAAATTCTTAATAATAATAATGAATCATGGTACTTGTTAAGTGCTTACTAGGTGCCAAGCACTGTTCTAAGCACTAGGGTAGATACAAGTTAAACAGACTGGACACAGTCCCTGTCCCACATTGGGCTCACACTCTTAACCTCTTCTTACAGATGAGGTAACTGAGGCCCACAGAAGTCTATTTATTTTGTTAATGATGTGCATATAGCTATAATTCTATTTGTTCTGACGATTTTGACACCTGTCTACATGTTTTGTTTTGTTGCCTGTCTCCCCCTTTTAGACTATTAGCCCGTTGCTGGGTAAGGACCGCCTCTGTATGTTGCCAACCTGTACTTCCCCAACGCTTAGTACAGTGCTTTGCACACAATAAGCGCTCAATAAATATGAATGAGTGAAGCGACTTGCCCAAGGTCACACAGCAGACATGTGGTGGAGCCGGGATTAGAACCCAGGTCCTTCTGACTGCCAGGCTTGTGATCTATTCATGAAGCCATGCTGCTTCTCAATCAATTATCAAGCAATAGTATTTATTGAGCACGTAATGGGTGCGGGCAAAGTGGATTCACCTGTGCTGGGCAGCAGCGTCATGGGAAAGAATCAAAGGTGGATGATCAAAATGTTGATGAAAGACAAGGGCCAAGACTCGAGTTTTTACTGCACCAAAGGCAGGCAAAGAAGGTAAATCACTTCCGTAACTTTACCAAGAAAACTCTATGGATTCACATACCAGAATAACTTCATGACAGAAGATGGGATGTCCCGAAGAGGGTATGTCCATGGAGTCGCTACGGATTGGGAAAGACGAAGGCATTTGAAGAATAATGTGTGTGGACCACTGAACTAAGCACTTGGGAGAGTACAACAGAGTTAGCAGACATGTTCCCTGCCCACTACAAGTTTTTTATAATTATCAATTAAACCCTATCCTCCAGGAAGACTTCTCACACACTGATACAGCGCAAATGTCTCCCCAGCGGATTTACTTCTAAGCCCTCCACTCAATTCTCCTTCACCAATACCCTCTTGTTATGATCAAACCTCCTGTTTCTTTCACTCTGGAATTCAAAGGGGAAGAGATCCTAGCCTCTGCACCCCTGGGTTGCAACAAGCAGGAGAACTTAAAGGTTGCTACCACCCTTGAGCCAAAAGTCTTGGGAAATCCATTAGGCACCCTACTTGCATTCATTCCCTCCCTGCAGGAAGCTTAACACTGCAGTCTAATGGAAAGAGCACCGGCCTGGGGTCTATTTGCCTGCTGGGTGACTTTGGGAAAGTCACTAATCTGGGCTTCAGTTTCTTTACCTGTAAAATGGGGATTCCTTGTTCCCATTTTGTTGGTCTGGGCTGGTCTGGAGAACCCCAGACAGAACCCGATTCCAGGCCCACAGGCCAGAGATCCAAACCCCGCCAGGAGGCCAGGGAAGAGTCACCCCCAGGGTCTTTCATTTGATGAGGAGGCCCCTCTTTGTTCAGAACTCAGGGAGAAAAGAGACAAGGTTGAGTGCCGGCCTCCTCTCCCACCCAGCTCTGCCCTTCTTGTTTGAGGGTAAAAAGTCTGACCCGACTGCCCCAACCCAGTTTCTAGTCTCCTCTGCTCTTCACTCTCGGAGCCTGGTCAGGGAAGGACAAAGGACAGATAGGCAATCAGAAACTGAAAAAAAAAAAGAAATTTCTGACATGAGCTGGGTACAAAATTGGGCCAAGACTCATGAGCCGTGACCCTTGCCTTTTATGTCAGGGACAGAATTTATGAACATGGGTTCTGCTGTTCTTGTTGCCCTGATTTATTTTCGATATAAAGAATTCGTAATGGCTAGTTGAGGTCAGCAGAGTACCCTGAGAATTAGCTGCGACAGGGCCAGCAAGTCCTAGAGCTGATGTTGTCGCCGCTGCCCTCCTTCAAGGCCCCTCTGGCTGACCCACCTCCCGAAAATACTCCCTAACTAATCCTGTTTTACCCATCCCTCAGCCACTTTAACCTTTTTATGCCCTTCTGTTCATTCCTTTGTTATTGATTTATTTTTCTACAGTCAAACTCTTCATCTTGGATGTTCCTCTATTTATGTCTGCTTGTCTCCCCCGTTACAGAGTAACTTCTGTGATGGCAGGAATCATGTCTTCTAGTTCTTCAACAGGTTCTCCAATGCCCAATAAAATGTTCTGCCCGCAGGAGGAATTGATAATCATGATAATCTTTAGGAACAGGAGAGGCATCTGGTTCAGTCTGGACTGGGTAGTGAAGCCTGCTTATAGGCAAGAGGCTGGACTAGTTGACATTTTCTGGGTTCCATGATAAATTCTACTTCCAGGACACTCAATACTCCTGAACCTAGATTGCGACAACAGTCTCGGAGTGGCAGCTTAGGCCAGGAAAGGAGGCCTTCCCAAACTGAGCCCCCTCCTTCCTCTTCCCCTCCCCGCAGCACCTGTATATATGTTTGTACAGATTTACTACTCTATTTATTTGACTTGTACATATTTACTATTCTATTTATTTTATTTTGCTAATATGTTTTGTTTTGTTGTCTGTCTCCCCCTTCTAGACTGTGAGCCCGTTGCTGGGTAGGGACCGTCTCTATATGTCGCCAACTTGTACTTCCCAAGCGCTAAGTACAGTGCTCTGCACACAGTAACTGCTCAATAAATACGATTGAGTGAATGAATGAATAAATAAATACGATTGAATGAATGAATGAATGAAAGGAGACATCTCAGCAGCTTCCAAAGCCATCACTCTCTTTATTAAGGCTTAGTCCTCCTCCTGCCTGCTTGGATCGCTAGTGCAAGGTGGCTGATTATGCCTGGGTCTTGGCCCAGGAGTATCTGAGATGGAGAAGTCTTTTTAAGCTAGGAAAACCCAAAACCACTGGAGGCCAAATGCCCTACATAGAGACTTCTTTACCCTAAGGACCCCTTGGAATATGTCTGGTTCTGTACCACCTCTCCCTAAGCCAGCTGTTGACACATTTTCAGGCATCCCTGTGACTCTATGAGAGGGAAACCAAACCCCCCTTTGACATCAAGGCTCCCCTTTTTCCCCCTTCTAGACTCTAGCTCTGCACACAGTAAGCGCTCAGTAAATACGATTGAATGAATTAATGAATCCAGGGAGAGACTGAAGACCATCCCACTCTTCTGGGGCAGACGGATCTCTGCCCATCCGCCAAGCTAGCTCTCTTCCTCCCTTCAAGGCCCTACTGAGAGCTCACCTCCTCCAGGAGGCCTTCCCAGACTGAGCCCATTCCTTCCTCTCCCCCTCGTCACCCTCTCCATCCCCCCATCTTACCTCCTTCCCTTCCCCACAGCACCTGTATATATGTATATATGTTTGTACATATTTATTACTCTATTTATTTTACTTGTACATATCTATTCTATTTATTTTATTTTGTTAGTATGTTTGGTTTTGTTCTCTATCTCTCCCTTTTAGACTGTGAGCCCACTGTTGGGTAGGGACTGTCTCTATATGTTGCCAATTTGTACTTCCCAAGCACTTAGTACAGTGCTCTGCACATAGTAAGCCTCAATAAATACGATTAATGATGATGATGATGATGACCAGAGAATCATATGTCAGGGGCCAAAGTGGAACAGGACCCAAAGCCTCTGACTTTCGGCCCCCTAGACCACAGAGCCTCCAGCCTGGTTTCCTCCTCAATCTCCAGAGATCGAACCTGGCTTGTTGACAGGGTTGTTCTCTTTTGTTTTTCAGACAGGAAATCCAGTCCCGGGTGAAATTCCTGGCTTCCTGGACTCTCACAGGTCCCCCTCAATAAGATCTCAGAGAGGGGGCTCCACTAGCTCCCCTAGACCGCTCCACATCTTCCACCGAAAGCCACGATCAAGGACTGAATCCCCTATTCTTATTCACTTTTCAGCCTGGGATTCTGAGTATTTTACGGGCATTTATTGTTATTTTTTCACGAGAACTCCTGGGCAGAAGGCCAATGAGATGAATAATAATAATAATAATGGTATTAAGTGTTTACTCTATGCCAAGACCTGAGGTAGAGGCAAGATAATCAGATCAACTACGGTCCCAGTCCCACATGGACATCAGACCAACTCCCTGTCCCACAGTCTAAGAGGGAGGGAGAACAGGCATTATTATCCCCATTTTACAGATGAGGAATCTGAAGCCCAGAGAGGTGAGGCAAGCAAACCAAGGTTGCAGTGGCAGTGCTGGACTATTTCCACAAGGCCACATTGGTCCTCCCTCTGGGGTCCCTGAGATTTAATGATAACAATAATAACAATGATAGCATTTATTAAGCGTTTACTATGTGCAAAGCACTGTTCTAAGTGCTAGAGCACTGTTCTAAGCACTAGTGATTTACTAGAGAAGCAGTGGGGCTCAGTGGAAAGAGCACGGGCTTTGGAGTTGGAGGTCATGGGTTCAAATCCCGGCTTCGCCAATTGTCAGCTGCGTGACTTTGGGTAAGTCACTTACTTCTCTGTGCCTCAGTTCCCTCATCTGTAAAATGGGGATTAAGACTGTGAGCCCCCTGTGGGACAACCTGATCACCTTATAACCTCCCCAGCACTTAGAACACTGCTTTGCACATAGTTAAGTGCTTAATAAATGCCATCATTATTATTATTATTACTCAATGAGCTAGGAAGGGGAATGAGGACTGCTGCTATCCAGCCCAAATCCCTAACCCTTGTCCTGCGAGTCTCCCGCTTGAGCTTTCATTTTCCAGCCAGAAGATTTAGCTGTGACTAATGTCAGAAAGGAACCAGCCCTAAGCCAACAGCATCATCTTTTAGACTGTGAGCCCACTGTTGGGTAGGGACTGTCTCTATATGTTGCCAACTTGTACTTCCCAAGTGCTTAGTACAGTGCTCTGCACACGGTAAGTGCTCAATAAATACGATTGATTGATTGATAATCCTTCAACACGTTAATGTCACACACCTAAACCTACTTCATCCTTAGAGGGGTGCTTTTGTTGTCTGTCTCCCCCTTCTAGACCGTGAGCCCGTTGTTGGGTAGGGACCGTCTCTATATGTTGCCGACTTGTACTTCCCAAGCGCTTAGTGCAGTGCTCTGCGCACAGTAAGCGCTCAATAAATGCGATTGAATGAATGAATGAATCTAACACCATCGCTCCCCGCAGCCCCCAACCCTCCCCCCAAATAGAAGTAGTGTGGCCTAGTAGATAGAGCACTGGCTTGGGAGTCAGAAGGACCTGAGTTCTAATCCCAACTCCGCCCTCGTCTGCCGTGAGACCTTGGGCCAGTCACTTCCCTTCTCTGTGCCTCAGTTTCCTCATCTACAAAATGGGGAATAAGACTGTGAGCCCCACATGAGACAAGAACTTTGTCCAACCCAATTACCTTGTATCTCCCCCGGTGCTTAGTACAGTGCCACGCACATAGTAAGCACTTAACAAATACCACAAGTCCTTTGGGGCTAAATATTTCATGAGACTTCCTCGTCTGGATCCCCACGGCCTAGGAACCTGCCAAACCATTTCAGGAGCCCAGGGTCACCGTCAACGTAACTCAGCATAGGAAGGCAATCTAAATAACATGTTCAAAAGGTTGCCCTTTTGTGAAGAACTAC
Organism: Tachyglossus aculeatus; assembly: GCF_015852505.1. Lineage (NCBI taxonomy): Eukaryota > Metazoa > Chordata > Mammalia > Monotremata > Tachyglossidae > Tachyglossus > Tachyglossus aculeatus. The sequence continues at coordinate 25,687,418 of NC_052074.1, read as the reverse complement.
TGGACGGTTAAACTCTGGGCAGGGAGAGTGGGGAAGTGAGAAGCGTTTCTGGGTACAGAGCCCTGAAGGGGATATGGGGGAGATCCTGCTTTCTGCCCCATCGATGGCTCCTACTTTGGATGATGCAAGCAAGAATTGCAGGAGGGGCTGCAGAAAAGTGTATTTTCCCAGCGGCTGCAAGGAACTTAACGTCTCACAAACTCTAGAGCAAGTCCTGAAAAATAAAATAAATCGGACTTCAATATCTAGAAGCAAATAGGATGACATTCATTCATTCAATCAATCGTATTTATTGAGCACTTACTGTGTGCAGGGCACTGTACTGAGCACTTGAGAAAGTACAATACAATAGTGGTGGTATGGGACTTTCTAGCTGTTTCTAGCACTCACGGAACAGTTTGGCTTTCCAGATATTCTGGATATTTAAGTTTTACTTATTGTTAACAGCAGAGTCCCCCAAGGGATGGGGACCATGTCTAATTCCCCGCTGTGCATTCTCTCCCAGCACTTAGTACAGTGCTCTGTACACAGTAAGTGCTTAATAAATATTATTACTACCATTTAGCTTGACTGTCCCTCAAGAGACCGGGGTGGGATGGTTCCAGGGTTAGTCCAATTCAGGATTCCAACCACTGCTCTTCAGATGGGGGCTCTGTTTGTCCGAAGAATTCAGTTTTCCCAATATGAGGAATCTAAATAAGGAGATTTTCACAATACTGTGTAAGGCCTAGTGGAAAGGGCATGCTCCTGATAGTCAGAAGACCTGGGTTCTAAGCCTGGCTCTGTCAGTTGCCCTCTGTAGGATTTAAGGCAAGTCATTTAACTTCTCTGGGCCTCAATTTCCCCGTCTGCAAATTGAGACTCCATTCCTGTTCTCCCTCATGTTTGTGCTAAGTGCTTATTATGTGCCAGTCACAGCATTAAGTGCTGGAGTAGATACAAGATAATCTGGTTGGACACAGTCAGTGTCCCACATGGGGCTCACAGCTGGAATCCCCACTTTACAGATAAGGTGACTGAGGCCCAGAGAAGTTAAGTGACTTAACCATGCTCACAAAAAAAGTGGTGGAATCAGGATTACAACCCACGTTCTCTGAATCCCCTGCCTCTGCTCTTTCCACTGCGCTATGCTGTTCTTTAGACTGTTATCGTCTTGTGGGACAGGGACTGTGTCCAACCTAATTATCGCTTATCTACCCCAGAGCTTAGTATAGTGTTTGGCACACAGTAAGCACTTAAACACAATAATCACAACAATGATGATGACGATTATCCTGTCAGATTCATCTAACCTCCTGTGTCAGAAAGTGATGGGCCAGGGATATGGAGGGAAAGAGGTAATTCAGGGCTTTTGTTTGGAGGGTAAGAAAGAGGACATGCTGGGGGACACATTATGGAGGGGAGAAAATCTGTGGAAGAAGTGTATGAATAGGGACTCATAGCCTGCTTCTTAAAAATGTGTGGGCAAGAAATATTTCCCAACCCCGAAGCCTGACCTCACCTTCATCTTCCTCTGTCTCCACTCCAGCCAGCTGTGTGAACAATGAGTAAGGGTTCATTGTCCCTTTTAGCGTGCTACTCCACTTCCAATTCCTGTCTCCATTGCATCAGGCCAACCCCCCTCTTCTCCCTTCTCAGAATCCTTAGGAGGAGCAAGTGGAAAGCAATTTCCAGAGAAAGAGCTAGAGTCATTTCCACCAATGGGGCTGTTTGGGAGGGAGCCCTGAAAGCTGCCTCGAAGGAGGCAGCTAACGGCCCTGGTACTTACCGGGGCAGGGCAAGGGGGTCTTCACTGGCGGAAGCCACCACCCCGAAGCAGCGTGGCTCAGTGGAAAGAGCCTGGGCTTTGGAGTCAGAGATCATGGGTTCAAATCCCAGCTCCGCCACATCTCAGCTGTGTGACTTTGGGCAAGTCACTTCTGTGCCTCAGTTCCCTCATCTGTAAAATGGGGATTAAGACTGTGAGCCCCACGTGGGACAACCTGATCGCCTTAGAACAGTGCTTTGTACATAGTAAGCCTTAATAAATGCCATCATTATTATTACTATCTTCCGGAGCTACTGCCCAGCGATCCTTCTCTGGGAGAGCCTTGGAACCCTCCTGCCAAATGTGGATTTCAGGAGAGGCCCTGGTTCACTTGGACAGGAAAACTGGGCCGGGGGGTTAAGTTTTCCCAGTTTTTCAAGGCACTGCAGCCAGCCTAAGCTGCCTCACCATTCTCCGTAGTCAACGACCGAAGGATGAGACGAGAACACCTTTCTGACTCCAGAAACATCTCACCCCTGTCCCGCCACTTCTGCATTCCAGCTGACTTCCTCTTCTCCTCTCCCTCCTCTCGGGAGACAGGCCGCTGAGTCTGGAGGGAACTCGATGAGCCGACGGTGCTGAGGCAGCCAACCCCGGGTGGCTCCCGCCGTTTCATCTTAATGGAATCTGAGGCTCTTACCAACGGAATCCAGACTGTGTCCAGGAGAGTTGGCTTTTGATTTAATGGCATTGGCCTAATCCTGTTTGAAATCTAATCAACAGAGCAGACGAGGGGAATGAAATCATGTCAGGGGAGGGAGATGGAAGGGGCTCTCTGTCACAAGGTCTCTGGGTCTCTCTCGAGAGCGGGGAAGAGAGAAGCTGCTCGGGGTGAAGAAGGGGCCAGTTCCTGGGCTTCCAGAAAAGTCCGGTTCCCAAACTGGGAAGTAGCAGGGAGTCCTGGATTTTAGGGCCCGGCTTCCCTCAACTAGGGGATGGAGACAAGAGAGAAGCAGCAGTCCCAGTGGACTGCGTGTGGGTCTGGGAGCTGGAAGGACGTGGGTTCTAATCCCGGCTCTGCCACTTGTCTGCTGTGTGACTTGGGCAAGTTACTTCCCTTCTCTGGGCCTCAGTTCCCTCATCTGTAAAAAGGGGATTGGAAATCTAATCAACAGAGCAGACGAGGGGAATGAAATCATGTCAGGGGAGGGAGATGGAAGGGGCTCTCTGTCACAAGGTCTCTGGGTCTCTCTCAAGAGCAGGGAAGAGAGAAGCTGCTTGGGGTGAAGAAGGGGCCAGTTACTGGGCTTCCAGAAAAGTCCGGTTCCCAAACTGGGAAGTAGCAGGGAGTCCTGGATTTTAGGGCTCGGCTTCCCTCAACTAGGGGATGGAGGCAAGAGAGAAGCAGCAGTCCCAGTGGACTGAGTGTGGGTCTTGGAGTTGGAAGGACGTGGGTTCTAAAACCGGCTCTGCCACTTGTCTGCTGTGTGACTTGGGCAAGTTACTTCCCTTCTCTGGGCCTCAGTTCCCTCATCTGTCAAATGGGGATTTGAAATCTAATCAACAGAGCAGACGAGGGGAATGAAATCATGTCAGGGGAGGGAGATGGAAGGGGCTCTCTGTCACAAGGTCTTTGGGTCTCTCTCAAGAGCAGGGAAGAGAGAAGCTGCTTGGGGTGAAGAAGGGGCCAGTTACTGGGCTTCCAGAAAAGTCTGGTTCCCAAACTGGGAAGTAGCAGGGAGTCCTGGATTTTAGGGCTCGGCTTCCCTCAACTAGGGGATGGAGGCAAGAGAGAAGCAGCAGTCCCAGTGGACTGAGTGTGGGTCTGGGAGTTGGAAGGACGTGGGTTCTAATCCCGGCTCTGCCACTTGTCTGCTGTGTGACTTGGGCAAGTTACTTCACTTCTCTGGGCCTCAGTTCCCTCATCTGTAAAATGGGGATTAAAACTTTGAGCCCCATGTGGGACATGGACTGTGTCCAAACCGTATTAACTTGTATTTTACCCCAGGGCTAAGTTCAGTGCCTGGCACAGAGTAACAGCATCCTGGAACTTACCTCCTGATTGGCTTGAGAGGTTGTATGCTAGATAGCTATCTATGATCTACGATAGCTGATGTGAAGCAGCGTGGCTCATTGGAAAGAGCACGAGCTTTGGAGTCAGAGGTCATGGGTTCAAATCCCGGCTCCACCAACTGTCAGCTGTGTGACTATGGGCAAGTCACTTTGCTTCTCTGGGCCTCAGTTACCTCATCTGTAAAATGGGGATTAAGACTGTGAGCCCCCCGTGGGACAACCTGATCCCCTTGAAATCTCCCCAGTGCTTAGAACAGTGCTTTGCACATAGTAAGCACTTAATAAATGCTATTATTATTATTATTATAGCTGGTGGCCTGGGTTACTAACACTTTCCCTCCTCACCCAACCCTGCCAATCAGACAGGCTCCAGGACGTTGCTGCATAAAGTTCAAGGTCTACAATCATTCTCAAGGTTCATTAGGTTGTAAGAACCTCGTCGGCAGGAATATTCTCGACCAACTGCATTCTATTTTCCCAGTAATTTAGTACAGTACTTTGCACACAGTAAGGGGTCCATAAATACCACTGATTAATTGATGGACTATGCTGAATTGCCGCAAAATACTGGGTTAAGATCCAGACAGAGGAAAGCAAAGGAGGGGTAGGTGAGCCTTTTCTCTCTCTCAGACTGAGAGGTTGATTCTCCGAGTGTTTTCTGGGCTTGTTTCTTTGGTTGGGGAAGGGTGATAGTCTCCGTGTTGGACACATGTGAAGAATGAGTGATACCAGACTACTCAAAACAACTTCTGTATTGGGGGGGGTGGCTAAAATTAGGAAATTCAAAAGCAAAGAGGGCAGAGGGGATGATTTAAGGAGTCAGTTAAACAAAGCTTCAGAAAATGCAACATAGCTGACAAACGGGGAGCTTCTTTTTAACTAAAAGCTTTGTGGATAACGAGGGTTGAGGCAAATGGAAATACAGTTCAACACAACAAGGAATGATCTTTTTGCGAGTACAATGTGGCCAGGACTTGTGGGTCCTTCACTGGCCTTTTCAGGGTCACACACACGGATTTCACTGTCAGTAGTGCTTACTTCAAATTTAAAGGACAATTATATACTTGTTTAAGAAGACTAGATTTGTTTCAAGCACAAAGAAGGCTAGCAATTAATCCAGAGGGCTGGGAGAAAAGCCAAGACGGGCAGACAGAAGATTACGGAGAAAGTGGTAGAGAGAGGGAATGAGACAGAGAAAGAAAAGAGTGGAGAGAAAGAAAGGGGCCAAAATGTATGGTGGGGAAGGAGGGAGGGCATACAGACAGGTACAGAAAAATTATATTATATTCTCTTTTACCTCCACTGTCACGCCTGCCAGGGCCCGTCACCTAAACTGTCACAGAAGAGCAAAACTCTGCTGGTTTGGCTCAAGCATAGAGGTCAGCAGCCACGGCTGCCAAGCAGCTGTTGAGTCAGTGCAATTTCCATCATGAGAGAACCAGTTTAGCCATGTCAGTGATGATGAGGGCAGCGCCAGCTCCTTCCCCTCCCAGTCCCGTCGATCAATCAATCGTATTTATTGAGCACTTACTGTGTGCAGAGCACTGTACTGAGCGCTTGGGAAGTCCAAGTTGGCAACATATAGAGACGGTCCCTACCCAACAGTGGGCTCACAGTCTAAAAGGGGGAGACAGAGAATAAAACTAAACATACTAACAAAATAAAATAAATGGAACAGATATGCACAAGATATGCACAAGCCGTCACCATGGCTTCGGTATTCTTTCTAACTCGGGGCCTACCGTAGACATTTCGGGCATGGGTTCCAATCCTGACTTTTCCACTTCCTTGAGCAAGCCACTTAACTTCTCTGTGCCTCATCTGTAAAAGGGGGATTGAAATCGTGAGCCCCACGTGGGAAAAGGGGCCGTGTCCAACCCGATTTGCTTGTGTCCACCACAGAGCTTAGTACAGTGCTCAGCGCTTAACAAATACCATTATTATTATTACTATTATGCACAGAAGTATCACTATCCTACCCTAATCGAGATGTCTGATCATTTTATACTAGCCACCAATCCCTGTTTCATTGTCATGAAAATGAAACTGGAACACCAAGAGTTCTTCCCTTCTGTCCCATCTGCTGTGCAGTTTGCCTTTAGACAGGATATAAATCGAGTTGACCTTTTAAACTGGTCTTCGGCAAAACCAAACAAATTTGAACTCGGAAACATGAGGAATTCCCCAGTACACCTATTAAAAGTCCTTGGGGCCTGAATCGTGGAAGATGTTTGCTCTATAACCAAATTACACTTTGCTTGAGATATAATGATTCAATAATCATTAATAATCATTTAAGAAGCAGCGTGGCTCAATGGAAAAGAGCCCGGGATTTGGAGTCAGAGGTCATGGGTTCAAATCCCGGCTCCGCCAATTGTCAGCTCTCCTCCCCCTTTTAGACTGTGAGCCCACTGTTGGGTAGGGACTGTCTCTATATGTTGCCAACTTGTACTTCCCAAGCGCTTAGTACAGTGCTCTGCACATAGTAAGTGCTCAATAAATACGATTGATGATGATGATGTGTGACTTTGGGCAAGCCACCTCACTTCTCTGTGCCTCAGTTATCTCATCTGTAAAATGGGGATGAAGACTGTGAGCCCCACGTGGGACAACCTGATCACCTCGTATCCCCCGCAGCGCTTAGAACAGTGCTTTGCACATAGTAAGCATTTAATAAATGCCATCATTATTATAATTAAAACGATATCCATAAAATATGAGGCATCCACAAATGAAATTGGATCATGGATGCAGAAAACCAGTTATCTTGCAAAAAATCTCCAATAGTTAAAAGAATGAGAGAAAGATTAATTTTGACAGTATAGGCGGAGATTATGATTATCCCGGCTCTGCCACTTGTCAGCTGTGTGACTTTGGGCAAGTCACTTCACTTCTCGGTGCCTCAGTTGCCTCATCTGTAAAATGGGGATTAAGACTGTGAGCCCCGTGTGGGACAACCTGATTACCTTGTATCCCCCCAGTGCTTAGAACAGTGCTCGGCACATAGTAAGCGCTTAACAAATACCATTATTATTATTATTATGAATCCTAAAATGGTCTATTAGGTTACATGGTTGTTTTCGGGACTTGTGAGAACAGTCGGGTGAGCCCTGAAAATATTCATTGGGGAACAGAAATTCACAGACAAAAATGATTTTCATTGTAATCCTATTTGTTACAGGCTTACAATCCTGGAAGGGGCACTTGCTCTGTTGATAGTACCCGTGCTTTTAGACTGTGAGCCCACTGTTGGGTAGGGACTGTCTCTATGTGTTGCTAACTTGTACTTCCCAAGCGCTTAGTACAGTGCTCTGCACACAGTAAGTGCTCAATAAATACGATTGATTGATTGATTGATAGTACCCGTGGCGAGGGGAGTTTATGAACCAGGTTTAGGTGGTGATAGTCCTAGGGAACTATAGACGATGTGGTGTTTTTTACTCAACAGTGAGGGCCTGGGGGGTTGTTTCCCATGACACGCACATATGGGAATTTGTTTCTTCTTCGACAGTAACACACTCCAGCACTCTTCCAAATATTTAGAATATTTGTGGTTCGGATCTCGCCGTCTTCCTCTATTATTTATTCTCCAGACCGCTGAAACATGATGTGGCTTGGCTGTCCTGTGATTTCAGAAGCTCAGGTCTGGTCACCGAAAGCTGTTGCTCCCCTCAACCCCATTCTGATCAACCAATTAAGCGATGATATTTATTGAGCGCTACGTGCACAGCTCTGTACTGAGCACTTGAAAGTCCAACAGAGTTGGTGGATGTGATCGCTGCCCACAAGGAGATTGCAATCAATCAATCATATTTATTGAGCGCTTACTATGTGCAGAGCACTGTACTAAGTGCTTGGGAAGTACAAATTGGCAACATATAGAGACAGTCCCTACCCAACATTGGGCTCACAGTCTAAAAGGGGGAGTCTTTAGGGGGAAACAGACATTACAGGGACTAATAATAATAACGATGGCATTTGTTAAGGGCTTACTATGTGGCAAGCCCTGTTCTAAGCACTGGGGTAGACACGAGGTAATCAGGTTGTCCCACGTGGGGCTCACAGCCTTAATCCCCATTTTACAGACGAGGTAGCTGAGGCCAGGAGAAGGTCACACAGCAGTGTCGGAGCCGGGATTAGAACCCACGACCTCGAATTCCCAAACCTGGGCTCTTGTTTGTGGGCAGGGAACAGGCCTGACAACAGTACTCTCCCAAGTGCTGAGTACAGTGCTTCGCCCACAGTAGGTGCTCAATAAATACGACTGCTTGATCGATAGATAGGGGAAGCAACTGAGTTTAAGGTTAGGTACAATACCAACTAGAAGTCCATAATGGCCCTTTATTTTGTGTTCCTCAAAAATCTCAAGCCAGAGAACAAGCTCCAACAGCAGAGACCTGAGGAAACTGAACCCTCTCTAAGGAACTATCTGAAAGATCAACCCAATTTTCACCACTCCAGTGGTAAGCAATGGCTGCTTAACATAAATCCCCGGGGGGAGAATATTTAGGACAATCGTTCATTTCTTTATAAGGTACTATATTTCCTCCCCACCAACACCGCTAACTTGAATTGAACCCACAAAATGCAAGGCCCAGATGATAGACTGAAAAGGTAATAGGAAATCAAAATCTTGTATTATTCAATAATAATAATATTAACTGTGGTATTTGTTAAGCACTTACTACGTGCTAAGCAAATATGAAATCAAAATCTTGTATTATTCAATAGTAATAATATGAATTGTGGTACTTGTTAAGCACTTACTATGTGCTAAGCAAATATGAAATCAAAATCTTGTATTATTCAATAGTAATAATGTTCATCGTGGTATTTGTTAAGCACTTACTACGTGCTAAGCAAATATGAAATCAAAATCTTGTATTATTCACTAGTAATAATATGAATTGTGGTATTTGTTAAGCACTTATTACGTGCTAAGCAAATATGAAATCAAAATCTTGTATTATTCAATAGTAATAATATTCATCGTGGTATTTGTTAAGCACTTACTATGTGCTAAGCAAATATGAAATCAAAATCTTGTATTATTCAATAGTAATAATATTCATCATGGTATTTGTTAAGCACTTACTACGTGCTAAGCAAATATGAAATCAAAATCTTGTATTATTCAATAGTAATAATATTCATCGTGGTATTTGTTAAGCACTTACTATGTGCTAAGCAAATATGAAATCAAAATCTTGTATTATTCAATAGTAATAATATTAACTGTGGTATTTGTTAAGCACTTACTACGTGCTAAGCAAATATGAAATCAAAATCTTGTATTATTCAATAGTAATAATATTCATCGTGGTATTTGTTAAGCACTTACTACGTGCTAAGCAAATATGAAATCAAAATCTTGTATTATTCAGTAGTAATAATATTCATCGTGGTATTTGTTAAGCACTTACTATGTGCTAAGCAAATATGAAATCAAAATCTTGTATTATTCAATAGTAATAATATAAATCGTGGTATTTGTTAAGCACTTACTACGTGCTAAGCAAATATGAAATCAAAATCTTGTATTATTCAATAGTAATAATATTCATTGTGGTATTTGTTAAGCACTTACTACGTGCTAAGCAAATATGAAATCAAAATCTTGTATTATTCAGTAGTAATAATATTCATCGTGGTATTTGTTAAGCACTTACTATGTGCTAAGCAAATATGAAATCAAAATCTTGTATTATTCAATAGTAATAATATTCATCGTGGTATTTGTTAAGCACTTACTACATGCTAAGCAAATATGAAATCAAAATCTTGTATTATTCAATAGTAATAATATTCATCGTGGTATTTGTTAAGCACTTACTATGTGCTAAGCACTGTATTAAAGGGCTGGGGTAGTTGGAAGATAATCAGGTCAGACACTGTCCCCCTCTCACATGGGCTCAAGGTTTAACGAAAAGGGAGAACAGGTATTTCATTCATTCATTCATTCAATCGTATTTATTGAGCGCTTACTGTGTGCAGAGCACTGTACTAAGCGCTTGGGAAGTCCAAGTTGGCAACATCTAGAGACGGTCCCTACCCAACAGTGGGCTCACAGGCTAGAAGGGGGAGACAGAGAACAAAACAAAACATATTAACAAAATAAAATAAATAGAATAAATATGTCGAAATAAAATAAATAAATAAATAGAGTAATATTGGCAGAATTTGATAGAATAAGTAGACAATCTCCTCACGGAGCTATCAATGTAGCTGGAGAGATGGACATTAAAATAAATTACAGGTAGGGGAAACAGTGTAAAGGTATGGACTTAAGTGCTGTCAGGGTGGGGAGGTAGATGATCATTCATTCATTAAATCATATTTATTCAACTCTTACTGTGCAGAACACTGTACAAAGCACTTGGAAAATACAATTCAAGAAACTACTGTGAGATTAAAGGAAATGATGCATAAATCTCCAGATTGCAAACTCCTTGAGGTCAGGGACATATCCTCTATATCTTCTATTTTAATCGTATTTCATCGCCGTTTAACAGATGAGGAAACTGAGGTACTGAGAAGAGTTACTTTCCTGAGGTCACATAGCAGGCAACTGGGGGAGTGGGATTAGAACTCAGGTCCACTGATTCTCAGGCCCATGCTCTTTCACATGGGCTCAAGGTTTAAGGACGAGGGAGAACAGGTGTTTCGTCACCATTTAACAGATGAGGAAACTGAGGTACTGAGAAGTTGTTACTTTCCTGAGGTCACATAGCAGGCAACTGGGGGAGTAGGATTAGAACTCAGGTCCACTGATTCTCAGGCCCATGCCCTTTCACACGGGCTCAAGGTTTAAGGACGAGGGAGAACAGGTATTTCATCGCCATTTAACAGATGAGGAAACTGAGGTACTGAGAAGTTACTTTCTTGAGGTCACATTGCAGGCAACTGGGGGAGTAGGATTAGAACTCAGGTCCACTGATTCTCAGGCCCATGCCCTTTCTACTACACCAAACTGCTTCTTTGCTTTTAAATGCCCTTCATACACAGCTACTTCCTCTTGATAAGTGGAGAGAAGCAACGTGGCTTAGTGGAAAGAGCCCTGGCTTTGGAGTCAGAGGTCATGGGTTCAAATCCCAGCTCTGCCACTTGTCAGCTGTGTGACTTCGGGCAAGTCACTTAACTCCTCTGAGCCTCAGTTACCTCACCTGTAAAATGGGGATGAAGAGAGTGAGCCCCCCGTGGGACAACCTGATCACTTTGTAACCTCCCCAGTGCTTAGAACAGTGCTTTGCACATAGTAAGCACTTAATAAATGCCATTATTATTATTATTATTATTACTCCCAGCTCCTCCGTTGTCTGCTGTGACCTTAGGCAAATCACTTAACTTCTCTGGGCCTCAGTTACCTCACCTGTAAAATGGGGATTAAGACTATGAGCCCAACGAGGGACAACCTAATTTCCTTTTATCTACCCCAGTTCTTAGAACAGTGCTCGGCACATAGTAAGTGCTTAACAAATATCACTGTTATTATTATTATTATTATCTACAAGGCTAATTTTCCTCTCCATATGCAGAAGTGTCATTTCCAGCCTCTAAAGCCAGCAAAAAGGAGAAGCATCCAGGAGACTGTGGGCCCACTGTTGGGTAGGGACCGTCTCTATATGTTGCCAACTTGGACTTCCCAAGCGCTTAGTACAGTGCTCTGCACACAGTAAGCGCTCAATATGATTGATTGATTGATTGATTCTCCCCTTTACTGCTCAGCAAGAAGATGAGATGAGGGACAGCTGGGAAAAACTTGCAGAGAAGACCCTTGGCAGTTACTGGGTCAGGTACACGCAGGCCACAGTGTGAGCTTCCCTTTGTACTGCTGTGTGATTTATCACTCACCCTACGCCTCAGTTTTCCCGCACATAAAATGGGACTTACACCCCACGTCCCCGGGTTCACCGAGATGAGAGGAGGAAGCGATCCTGTTTGCAGACTGGGGACCGGCTTCTGAAAACCCCATCGCCACATCCGTTTCCCGGTATGAAGTCAGGAAAATGCACCTTCTCCAAATTTGCATACTTCTAAGGACTTGAGGGATACCTTTCCAATTGGCAGAAAGACACTCAGGTTTAAAGGAAATACATGCCTTGCCTGGTTTACATAATCTGATTTATTTAGTACTAGTATTCAAATGCAAGGAGAGATCTTGGCTATCAGCTTTATAATAATAATAATAATAATAATAACAATGATGGCATTTGTTAGGCGCTATGTGCGACACACTATTCTAAGCGCTGGGGGGGATACAAGGTGATCAGGTTGCCCCACGTGGGGCTCACAGTCCCTCTGCCCATCCACCAAGCTAGCTTTCTTCCTCCCTTCAAGGCCCTACTGAGAGCTCACCTCCTCCAGGAGGCCTTCCCAGACTGAGCCCCTTCCTTCCTCTCCCCCTCGTCCCCCTCTCCATCCCCCCATCTTATCTCCTTCCCTTCCCCACAGCACCTGTATATATGTTTGTACATATTACTCTATTTATTTTACTTGTACATATCTATTCTATTTATTTTATTTTGTTAGTATGTTTGGTTTTGTTCTCTGTCTCCCCCTTTTAGACTGTGAGCCCACTGTTGGGTAGGGACTGTCTCTATATGTTGCCAACTTGGACTTCCCAAGCGCTTAGTGCAGTGCTCTGCACACAGTAAGCACTCAATAAATACGATTGATTGATTGATTTAATCCCCATTTTACAGATGAGGAACTGAGGCCCAGAGAATTGAAGTGACTTGCCCAAAGTCACACAGCTGGCAAGCGGCGGAGCCGGGATTAAAACACATTCATTCATTCAATCGTATTTATTGAGCGTTTACTGTGTGCAGAGCACTGTACTAAGCGCTTGGGAAGTCCAAGTTGGCAACATATAGAGACGGTCCCTACCCAACAGTGAGACCCCTGGCTCCCAAGCCGCTGCTCTTTCCACTGAGCTACGATGCCTCTCTACATTCTTTACGAATCATCATCATCATCAATCGTATTTATTGAGCGCTTACTATGTGCAGAGCACTGTACTAAGCGCTTGGGAAGTACAAATTGGCAACATAGAGAGACAGTCCCTACCCAACAGTGTTTATGAATGCATGATTCTTATAAGAACGCTGGGGGAAATGGTAAAGAGTTATGCTGAAAGAACTGGAAGTAAGGCAGTACCTAAAGGCTAGGTGGAAGAGATCTGCCCCTGCCCACAATGAGCTTACAGTCTCGAGTGGATGGCAGACATTACTATCGATAAATTCAATTACAGCTTTGTACATGAGTGCTATGGGGCTGAGAGAGGACTGGATAAAGGATGCAAAACCAAGGGCAAGGGTGATGCGGAGGGGAGTGAGTGAGGAGGAAATGTGAGGAGTGAAATAGCTCTTGAGGATTGGACTTGGGGGCTGATTTGATTGGGAATGGCTGGATTTCCACGGTGCTACTCTTGGTCAGCTGGTAGCACGGTGAAAAGAAGGCATCGGTGGTCCAGGAAGTAGGCCTTAAGAGAGTAATAATAATAATAATAATAATAATAATGATGGCATTTATTAAGCGCTTACTATGTGCAAAGCACTTAAGCACTGGGGTGGTTACAATCAATCAATCGTATTTATTGAGCGCTTACTGTGTGCAGAGCACTGTACTAAGCGCTTGGGAAGTACAAGCTGACAACATATAGAAACAGTTCCTACCCAACAGTGGGCTCACAGTCTAGAAGGGGGAGACAGAGAACAAAACCAAACATACTAACAAAATAAACAGAATAGATAGGTACGAGTAAAATAAATAGAGTAACAAATACGTACAAACATATATACATCTATACAGGTGCTGTGGGGAAGGGAAGGAGGTAAGATGCGGGGGATGGAGAGGGGGATGAGGGGGAGAGGAAGGAAGGGGCTCAGTCTGGGAAGGCCTAGGAGGTCTAGTCTGCAAAGGTGATCAGGTTGTCCCATGGGGAGGGGGGGCTCACAGTCTTAGTCCCCGTTTTACAGATGAGGTAACTGAGGCACAGAGAAGTCAAGTGACTTGCCCAAAGTCACACAGCTGACAATTGGCGGAGCCGGGATTTGAACCCCTGACCTCTGACTCCAAAGCCCGGGCTCTTTCCACCGAGCCACGCTGCTGTGAGGGCCTCTTCCCCTATAGCTCCCTCAGGATAAGCACTGGCCTCTGTGACTCAGTTGCTTCAAACGCCAGATGGGAATCATCAATTTGTCCAAAGTGCCTCACGTGGAGGAAACTTAACTGATCTCAAGCTCGCTGAGAGTAGTGAACTTTATACAGCATTTTCCTTCATAAACATAGGTCCCGAAAGGGACCCCCGGAAGGGAGGGTAGCTACTCTGTAGAGAAATCATAATATTTTGCATTTACACTGTCTCCTGACTTTCTCCAAAGAGCTCAACATGCAAAACAATCTTACTTTATTACCAGAACTTCCCGGGAAGGTCAGAGAGGGGTTGAATGACGAGGTTCGGCAGAGGGTAAATGCCGAGTTTAAGGAGAGGGTAAACGACGAGGTCACGTAGGGAAAAACAGATTGGTGTTTTCAACGTGTCTGTCAGGGGTCAGAGTGAGAACAAATCCTTGTCTGTTTGGTTCTCAGTCCGACAAAGTCCCGTGCATACCCCAGGGGCTTCACAGTCTTGTCATATAGATATTTATGTCTTGAACCTTTAGATGTCAAACACCTCCAGGCTTCTATTCGAAGACAGTTCCAAGTATTTTTTACTGTGGTATATAAATAGGAGCGCTTTCACTGCAATATATAGATACGAGCTCTTTTATCAGTGCTCACAAGAGAAGGGCATAACCTTTTTCTTGGTTATCATACATAGGGGCCTTACAGCAAGGAGACTAAACATAAACCAGACTAAAATGAACTTTTGTATTCTTTTCCAAAGTTATTAGAATCACCGTGGGGTTTTACATCCTTTCCCTGTAGGAGACTTAGCTTGCAATTTCCCTTCTTCTCCCTAAAGTGAAACTTGAAATATTTCAAGCGCCTGATTCTTCTCATGGTCTCCCTCGAGATGCTGAGATTAAAAACAAAACACGGTTCAGAAAAGGAATACATGGGAAGAAAACAGTTTCTCACTGTTTATGAAGGCAAGTGCGCGCACAAAATACGGATATATTTTATCGAATTAAAATGTATTTTAAAATGTAACTTTTAAATTTATATTTTAAAAATTAAAAGGTATTTTTCTGTTTCAAACTCTGCATATTTCTTGAAAGTTATTCCCAGACTGATGCTCTTGGAACGGGAGAAACAGCCAGGCTAGAATGATGCTAGACTGTGAGCCCACTGTTGGGTAGGGACTGTCTCTATATGTTGCCAACTTGTACTTCCCAAGCGCTTAGTACAGTGCTCTGCACACAGTAAGCGCTCAATAAATATGATTGATTGATTGATGCTAGAGTCATAAAGCCATGAAGGCCATTTCTGATCTTTTCAGACCACCCACAGCTCGACTGGAAAATGCCATTCCCCAGGGACAACTTAATAATAATAATAATAATGGTATTTGTTTAGCGCTTACTATGTTCAGAGCACTGTTCTAAGCGCTGGGGGGATACAAGGTGATCAGGTTGTCCCACGGGGGGCTCACAATCTTAATCCCCATTTTACAGATGAGGGACCTGAGGCTCAGAGTAGTTAAGTGACTTGCTCAAGGTCACTGATCAACTTCTATTCCCCCAGCACTTAGAACAGTGCTTTGCACATAGTAAGCACTTAACAAATACATTATTATTATTATTATTATTATTATTATTATTATTTCAGGAGACTAAGTATTGCGAGGCAAACGTTTTTGCTAGATTCTAGGCCTGGGTTTTCTTGTAGCTGGCTAACGTAGGCAAAGACCACAGATAGACTTCACAGTGCACTGTACCCCATCATCTGCCTCTAAATCAGCGCTAAGAACAGTGCTTTGCACATAGTAAGCGCTTAATACATGCCATTATTATTATTATTATTGTTATTATTAAAGGCCTTCCCAGACTGAGCACCCTTTTTGGGCTTCTTCCTTTGCAACAAAGGCTATGTAGATATCAGTTTAGCTTGTTAAAGGTGTCAGGCATGTGGTAGAGAAACAACCTGCAATATTTTTAATAATAATAATAATAATAATAATAATAATGGCATTTATTAAGTGCTTACTATGTGCAAAGCACTGTTCTAAGCACTGGGGAGGTTACAAGATTGTCCCACAGGGAGCTCACAGTCTTAATCCTCATTTTACAGATGAGGGAACTGAGGCACGGAGAAGTTAAGCTGACTTGCCCAAAGCCACACAGCTGACAATTGGCGGAGCCGGGATTTGAACCCCTGACCTCTGACTCCAAAGCCCGGGCTCTTTCCACTGAGCCACGCTGCTTCTTTTCTTTTCTTTTCTTTTATGTTGCCAACTTGTACTTCCCAAGCGCTTAATACAGTGCTCTGCACACAGTAAGCGTTCAATAAATACGATTGCTTGATTGATTCTTTTCCTTTTGCTATCACCTGTTCGTGAGGGATGGACCTAAATCAGAAGTCACGCACTGTTTTTATCAAATATCTCAGGGGTGGAGGGAAACGGAGGACCATCTAGGAAGAGGACAAGCTTTCCAGAGGGCTTCTAATATCCAAATGCAACTCGGGTCGTCCCTCACTGTCCGGCTGCTGCCTAGTTGAAATCCGTCACTGAATTTTTGTAACTGGACACGGCTGTTAGACAAAGAAGAGGACCAAATCGACATGACCAGCTTGCCCTTTGGAAAACTGTGAGGATGTGGTGTCAGTGTGACATATCAAGCTGGATATGTCTGTAGTGAAGCCAGATATAGCAATCTTTAGCGTCGCCCACTTATTCTACTGCATATACTTAACAACGGACGCCAAGACAACTGGAACAGAGCAAGTTATCGGGACTGTAAGATTGCTCACTCCAACACAACTCTCCTCGCGTATGTGAAGAGGGTGTCGGACATCAGAATGCACAAGCCGTGTCTGGTTAGAGACACGTAGTGGAGCCACCACAGGCAGAGGAGATGGAAGAAATGTTTTAAAGACACAATAAAGCAACACAAACCAAACATAACACAGTAGCTGATTGTTAGGTGACAGGCCAGCTGGCTGTGACACAACCAGGATTGCCCTTTGACAAGATTCATTCATTCATTCATGTTTATCGAGCGCTTACTGCGTGCAGAGCACTGTACTAAGCGCTTGGGAAGTACCGACCCTACAAAAACCCTACAAAACCCTACAAAAACAGAAGACAGCACCAACCAATGGAAAATGTAACTGCACAGCAAAGAACAGTTTTCATATATGCACAATGTGGCATTTGTTAAGCGCTTATTATGTCCCAGGCACTGTACTAAGCGCTGGGGTGGATATAAGCAAATCGAGCTGGACACAGACTCTGTACCACATGGGGCTGACCGTCTTAGTTCCCATTTTACCGATGAGGAAACTGGCACAGAGAAGAGAAGCAACATGGCTCAGTGGAAAGAGCCCGGGCTTTGGAGTCAGAGGTCATGGGTTCAAATCCCGGCTCTGCCTATTGTCAGCTGTGTGATGTTGGGCAAGTCACTTCACTTCTCTGGGCCTCAGTTACCTCATCTGTAAAATGTGATCTGTAAAATCTTTAAAATGTAAAAGACTGTGAGCCCCCTGTGGGACAACCTGATCACCTTGTAACCTCCCCAGTGCTTAGAACAGTGCTTTGCACATAGTAAGCGCTTAACAAATGCCATCATTATTATTATTACTATTGCCCGAGGTCACACAGAAGACAAGTGGAGGAGCCAGAACTAGAATCCAGGTCCTTCTGACTCCCAGGGAATAGGGCAGTGCTCTATCCACTAGGCCACAAAGGGAATGTCGATTCTGTAAAGGAGGGAAAAAGCCTCCCTTTTGCTAATGGAAAAGCTTTTCGAAAAGAAAACCGAAGGCAGCGATATCAAGGGGCTATTAGCGGAGGCATTTGAAGATTTCTTCAGCCTAGTGTGACAATTCAAATCCACCCACATGAATAAAATGTGCGATCAGTACTGTTATCTTTGGACATGAAGGACAAACCTATCTGGCCTGTAATAAACATTTTGCCTCTGAATTCATCTGTATTCATCATTCTGTATTCTGAATTCTGTATTCTGAATTCTGTATTCATCATTGAATACAAACAAGTAAAAGTCTGGGCTCCCAAACCTCACCTTGGTAGATTTAAGCCTCGCCTTCTTTCTCTCCTCAGAATAAGCTTCTCTTAAGAAGTCTTTCCAGAACCATTCCTAGGCCCTGTAGAGATAGTTGTTTGGGGAGTCATCGACCTCTTTGGTAATACAGTCATCTTTCTGCCCCAAATTTGTTTCCCAACCTCTGTTGGAAACGTTCTCTGTGTTCCTAGTCGGCATACGGTAAAGCTTATGGGCAGGAAATGACCTACAATCTCCAGACTATTGACTCGTTCCGCAGTGGGACCATGTCTACCAACTCTTTTGTATTGTGCTCTCCCAAGTGCTTAGGGCAGTGCTCTGCACACAGTAAACGCTTAAATATCATTAATTGGTGACTAAAACCACAAACGTCCAAGGAAGTGCTGATGGGTGTGGATTTGGGTCTGGACTTAGGTTGGGCAGAATCTCCCAATTTACTGAATTTGGCATCAGTGGCCATGACCTGTGCAAACCCCAAATCCGTGTCTTCTCTTGCAAAAAGACTGGTATTTTGCCTACGGTATTTAACTGCAGAGAAACACCACTTCCTGCATTCTTCTGTAAGGTGATCACAATATGCAAAAGAAATATTCCAGTGCCAAGGTCTAATAACGCCTTTAAGAGTGTTGCCTTCTGCGAATGGAAGTGCTCTAAAAAGTACATTGAAGAGGGGCCTTTCCTTGATGTAATCTTCTACAAGATGTTATTCGATTATACCATTTCTTTGTTCCTAACCTCATCTCCTGGGCATACAATAGGGAAGTAAAATTCCCTAAAACAAAAAGTATGGTAATCAAGCTAAAACTCAGAAAACAAACATAGGTTTATAGGTTGCAAAGGACTTTATCGGGACAAAAACGTACAGGGGCATATTAAAGGCCTGGCAAACATGATAGCAGGAAGGAATCGATACAGGGCTAAGCACATTACTTTATTACATTCTAATAGCAAACGTATACACTGCTGCAGCTGAAACATGCCACTGTGATTCTAGGTTTGCAAGAGTCCCATGTGCTAATGAATGGGTTTTAAATATTTCAAAAATGTGTCAATGGAGAGGCGAGGAAAAGAAGCCCCAATTCGAACAGTAACAACACTGTCCTTACCCTAAGGGGAGACAGAAGTCCCCACCCCGACTGTGCCCTGCAGGTTAATCAATCACTCCTATTTACTGAGCATTTACTGTGTGCAAAACACTGTGCTAGGAGCTTGGGAGAATATAGTACAACAAATTTGGAAGACAGGTCCCTGCCCCCAACACAGCTTATTCACACCAATTAAGAACGTAACTGAAGATGATTATAGCTTTGGACGGGGACAAGGTCTGTCTTCATTCTATGCAGATACATCCGGGATTCAGTGGATTTTTGACTATTGACAAGACAGTCTACCTTTATTGAGCCAGAGGAAAAAAAAACGAGCTTTTTGAAATGTGTAAGAGGGCAGCTGTGGATAAATGCAAATTTGGTCCCCAGTATCAACACATTAAGTAAAACTCTCTTGTACTCGCTCGGCACACAGTAAGTGCTCGATAAACACCACCAGTCTCTCTCGATATAATAATGATGGCATTTATTAAGTGCTTACTATGTGCCAAGCACTGTTCTAAGCGCTGGGGAGGTTACAAGGTGATCAGGTTGTCTCACAGGGGGCTCACAGTCTTCACCCCCATTTTCCAGATGAGGTAACTGAGGCCCAGAGAAGTTGAGTGACTTGCCCAAAGTCACACATCTGACAGTTGGCGGAGCTGGGATTTGAACCCATGACCTCTGACTCTAAAGCCCGGGCTCTTTCCACTGAGCCACGCTGCTTCTCTGCTATCACGTGAAGTTCTGATGTAAAACAGTTGATTTTCTCAGGGGAATAATTCTTTTCTAATAAATGGATCGGCCCTGCTCGCCGAAGCGCAGGTTGGAAAGTCCTGCAGGAGGGAGAACGCGCAGCAGAAAAGGGGATGTGGCAAAACTTACTAAATGTAGCCGCGCTCCAAGACGGGGTGTTTAAATCTGTCTTCCCCTTCTTTTTAAACAGATGCAAATTACATCCTTCCTGCAGGAACAAGGATGCCAGTTTCCTCTTGGATTGCTTTTTGCCTTGAGCATCATGGGTTTAAAAAACAAATTTAATCCCAACAGTTTCAAGTAACCTTATTCTCGGCACTTTCAGTGTAACAGATGAAGAGGAAAATACCTTTTGTTGCCGCAATAATTACTTAGCAAATCCCCCCTCACAATTTTTTGATTACGTTAAAGCAACACAGGACCAGAATTGAACACCGATTACTTTATTTTATATTATTTCTATGCTTAAGTTACAGGAAAAAAAATAAAAAGACAACCAGGTAGTTCTGCCCCATCTTAAAAACATTTCCAATCAACACCGACCGTGTGGAGATGTAACTGGGAATGTGACGTCATCTTCGGGCCAAAACTGACAAGGAAGAATGGGCTCTTTGCTACTGTTCAACCCCAACAAGAATATGGCACAATGGCGAGCACAAGCCATACTAACACTGAACCTTTAGCACTGGTCACAAATTCGGATCCCTTATTTGAAGCTAGCAAAATCAGGGAAAGTTATCACTTCAAAAGTTTTTTAAATTAAGCCCCCCCGCCCCCCAAAAGAAGTTTCAAAACCGCCCTTCCAAGTTTACGCAAAAAAAAAAAAAAAAGACTTTCGCTCTCATATCCTAGATTTTTCCCCTTCGGCCGACTGTATAGCTTGCAGAGTCACTATTGGATTTCAAGCTGTAAATATAAGAGGGAAAGAGGTAAAGGCATCTGCATAGTATTCTTGCTATACACAGGTGAGGGATGGAAAATAGAAAATAAAACAAAAAAGAAAGAGAAAGGTTCCATCAAATTCTAACAACCTCTGTTTCACAGTCCGTGTACCAGAATCGGATGCTAAGGTGACAGTGTGTGTAAGTGGAATTTTTTTTTCTCTGATTGAGTGAAGGAAACCTGGGGGGAGGTGGCAGTCTCTTTCTCTTCAAGAATTATCGGACGGCACGTGCTCCTCAAAGCCCTCGCTCTCTCGAACCAGGGCCCGTTCCAGGATCACGCGGCCCTCTTTATAACGCTGGCTGTCTTCGGTGGCAAACTCGTAGATCCAACCTAGTTTGCTGTTGCAGTTTTTGCAGCTCACGTCTCGAACCATGTGACGGCCAGTGAGCATAACCCGGTCCTGGACTTCGCTGTACTGCAGGTTCACTACCTGAGGAAAATCACAGAGAGAAAGACCCGGGATGACGGGACAGGAGTCGCCTGTCAAATAGGCAGAAACCTGGACGGGGCAGGAGGAAAGCCCATCTCAGTCCGGCTTCGGAGTTCTCACCCGGAAAACCTGGGTACCCATTCATCATCATCATCATCAATCGTATTTATTGAGCGCTTACTATGTGCAGAGCACTGTACTGAGTGCTTGGGAAGTACAAATTGGCAACATATAGAGACAGTCCCTACCCAACAGTGGGCTCAGAGTCTAGAAGGGGGAGACAGAGAACAAAACCAAACATACTAACAAAATAAAATAAATAGAATAGATATGTACAAATAAAATAAATAAATACATAAATAGAGTAATAAATACGTACAAACAGATATACATATGTACAGGTGCTGTGGGGAAGGGAAGGAGGTAAGATGGGGGGATGGAGAGGGGGACGAGGGGAAGAGGAAGGAAGGGGCTCAGTCTGGGAAGGCCTCCTGGAGGAGGTGAGCTCTCAGCAGGGCCTTGAAGGGGGGAAGAGAGCTAGCTTGGCGGATGGGCAGAGGGAGGGCATTCCAGGCCCGGGGGATGACGTGCGCCGGGGGTCGATGGCGGGACAGGAGAGAGCGAGGTACGGTGAGGAGATCAGCGGATAAGCCACGCTCCTTCTCCATGTACGTTACTCGCCCGTGCCAGAAAACCCAGGTCCCATTCATTCAATCATATTTATTCATCATCATCATCAATCGTATGTATTGAGCGCTTACTGTGTGCAGAGCACTGGACTAAGCGCTCGGGAAGTCCAAGCCGGCAACATAGAGAGACGGTCCCTACCCAACAACGGGCTCACAGTCTAGAAGGGGGGGGACAGACGACAAAACACAACACGTAGACAGGTGTCAAAATCGTCAGAACGAACAGAATTACCCAGTAATAGTTGCAAAGACTACAAAATTCAGGACAGAGCAATCTGGGTGAGCCCCGGCCACTAAAGTATTTGAAAAGGCTTCAAGTGGGTCTGGGGTTTATGATGACTTTAGGTAGCGCAGATTGTTTCAGACAGGAAGACAAACAAATCCCTCAAGTCTAACCAGGCACGACATGAAACGCTTAGTACAGTGCTCTGCACAAAGTAAGCGCTCAATAAATACAATTGAATGAATGAATGAAACCCCAAGGAAAATGCCTTCAGATACGAAGGACAACTATAGAGAGTTCTCATGCCTTACCTCAAACATCACCAATCAATCAATCAATCAATCGTATTTATTGAGCGCTTACTATGTGCAGAGCACTGTACTAAGCGCTTGGGAAGTACAAATTGGCAACACATAGAGACAGTCCCTACCCAACAGTGGGCTCACAGTCTTAAAGGGGGAGACAGAGAACAGAACCAAACATACCAACAAAATAAAATAAATAGGATAGAAATGTACAAGTAAAATAAATAAATAAATAAATAGAGTAATAAATATGTACAACCATATATACATATATACAGGTGACATATATACAGGTACCTTACTCTAAGTTTTTTACTGAAGAACCATAGGTGAGAATGCCATTTATTGTACTAAAATAAGTAGTTATAGTAAGCATGGCCTAGTGGATAGATCACTGGGAGTGATCGGCCCTGCTCGCCGAAGCACAGGTTGGAAAGTCCTGCCAGAGGGAGAACTCACAGCAGAAAAGGGGATGTGGCAAAACTTACTAAATGTAGCCGTGCTCAAAGACAGGGTGTTTAAATCTGTCTTCCCCTTCTTTTTAAACAGATGCAAATTACATCCTTTCTGCAGGAACAAGTGATGCCAGTTTCCTCTTGGATTGTTTGGGAGTCTCTGTGCCTCAGTTGCCTCATCTAAGACTGTGGGCCCCATTGGGACACGGACTGTGTCCAACCTGATTAACCTGTATTTACCTCAGTGCTTAATACGGCGCCAGGCACATGGTAAGTGCTTAACGAATACCATAAAAACAAAATAAAATGAAGTAAAAGAATATACAATGAAAAACGTGGGTTTAGGTCATGGCATTTTCAGTTCCGAATGGCTTGTTCAGAGGTTGAGTGAGGCTTTCTAAATAATAATAATAATTGTAGTGTTTGTTAAGCACTAAGCCCGCATAGGGCTTACAGCCTAAATAGGAGGGAGAACAGGTATTTAACCCTCATTTTACTGGTGAGAAAACTGAGGCCGAGAGAAGATAAGTGACTTGACCAAGGTCTCACAGCCGGTAAGTGATAGGGCTAGAATTAGAGCACAGGTCTTCTGATTCCCAGGCCCAAAATCTTCCCATTAGACCTTGAATTTAATTCCAGCTACTGAAGACAATGACAAGCTTCCAGATGAACTTCAAATGAAGCAATTTCTTTCCCTCTCCCTCTCTCACACACACACGAACACACACATTCACACAAGGTAAGATTTCTTCTTTTTAACCCAGTTTTCCCACAAGCTGAAGGAAGCAAGACTTCACAGCATTTCTTCTTACCTACCTTGTTAAAGAGAAAAGCTCTCCCGGTGGCTCCGGTAAAACGTGTGGAGATGAGTTCCGATCGGTTGGTCAGGATCGTGTCACAGTTTGCACAGGAAAACAGGCGAGTGCCGCCAATGTGATCCAGAAAAATTCTGCCCATTTTGGAGTGTTGTTTAATTCAAGCCCTAAAAGAACTAAGGACAAAAAAGGGGGAAAAAAGAGAAGAGGGTGAGTATAATAAATACTGAGATCGAACGTAAGGACCTTCAGAGCTCTAACCTAGGATTTTGATGTAACATACCATCACGAAAGGCATGGGTCTTTTTTTTAAGGATGCCATTAGTCTCTCGAGTTGTAAAGAACACTCAAGATACCAGTGAGAATAGGCTCCCCCAAACAAACGCAAGAAAACAGGATAGATCACTCATTTTCTAAGTAGCAGGAAAATGGTTCACATTTGCTACCAAAGGGTGAAGCAAGTCACTCTGTCCAAATAGTTTGCATTGTCCGATTTTACTTTTATAAGAAACTTGTGGACTGTCAGCTCCTTGAGGGCAGGGATCACATCTACCAGCTCTATTGTATTGTACTTTCCCAAGTGCTTAGTACCTTGCTCTGCACCTAGTGAGCACACAACAAATACCACTGATTGACTGAAACATTGTTCTGATCAATAATTATTGAGCATATAACCCTCAAATCCTCCACACAATTATTCAATGTATTTACTGAACATTTACTGTGTTCAGAGCACTAAGTGCTTGGGAGAGTACAATACAACAGAGTTGTTAAGACATGTCCCCTGCCCACAAGGAGCTTACAGTCTAGAGGGGATGACAGACAATAAAATAAATAACTTATTTACATCCATCGAAATATTTTTCACCTGCAATCCAGACCTTAAGCTATCAGCAAATTATTCCCGCCTAATAGTACTCTATCCAGTGATGCATGGGTGGACAAAGAAGTCCAGAAAGCAGCTGGAGAGCAGTGTGATCTAGTGGAAAGAACACAGATCTTGGAGTCAGAGGCCCTGGGTTCTAATCCTGACTCTGCCACCTGCTTGCTGTGTAACCGTGGGGAAGTCCCTTCACTTCTCTATGCCTCAGTTTCCTCAACCCTAAAATGGGGACTCAAAACCTGTTCAACCTTCTAAGACTGTGAGTCTCCTGCAGGACAGGGACGGTACCTATCCCGGCACTTAGAACATCATCATCATCAATCGTATTTATTGAGCGCTTATGTGCAGAACACTGTACTAAGCGCTTGGGAAGTACAAATTGGCAACATATAGAGACAGCCCCTACCCAACAGTGGGCTCACAGTCTAAAAGGGGGAGACAGAGAACAAAACCAAACAAAGAACAGTGTTTGGCACATAGAAAGCACTTAAATGCCATAAAAAAAAATCAAATTGAGAAAGCCGGCGGTGACAGAAAGACTGACCGAGTTTGATGACTGGAGGGAATCAAGTTTAATACCACGCTGAAGGTCTGAACAGCTGTATCGGATTCCAACCTTAATAGGAAAAAAAAAATCAGGTATCCCCGGGCTACCCAAGTCACAAACTCAAAGAAGGAAATTCCACAATGGCTTACAACTCTGACCATCTTCATCAGAGTAAAACCTTACATTCTAGATTCAAGGACAGGGCAATATGCTGTAATGCTATTTCATTTAAACCCTGAAGAGTGAAACTCTTATCAGGGCTGTTTCTTAAAAGAAGACCTTAAGAGAAGAAGCAGTTTGGCCTAACGGCTGCAGCACAGGCCTGGGGAGTCAGAAGGACCTGGGTTCTAATCACGGCTCCACCAGTTGCCTGGTGAGTGACCTTGGAAAAGTCATTTAACTTCTTTGGGCCTCAGTGACCTCATTTGTAAAGTGAGCCCCCCGTGGGACACCTTGTAACCTCCCCAGCACTTAGAACAGTGCTTTGCACATAGTAAGTGCTCAATAAATGCTATCATCATCATCATTATTATTATTTAGCTTCTTTGGACCTCAGTTACCTCCTCTAAAAAATGGGGATTAAGACTATGAGCCCATGTGGGACATGGACTGTGTACTGCCTGATTAGCTTGTACCACCCCAAGGGTTAGCACAGTGTCTGGCACATAGTAAATGCTTAAATACCATTTAAAAAAAGAAGACCCGTGAAGAAGGCCTGGTGACTTGTCTGCAGGGAGAAGCCACCATGGAGAGGTGAATTTGCTTACCATCATTTCCCTCCTCCTGTTGACAATTAGGGAGGCTGCCAGACATTTGTTAATTTCCTCTATCATTTCCTTTAACTGTACCTTGAATTAAAATAAGTTAGTTTGGTCTGATTTAGTCATCTGGGAACTAGCAGTCGCTATAGGCACACCTCATATAATGAAGTCACAGGGACACATTTGTAGGGGACTTGGTTATTTGTCAGTTCTCTTTTAGACTGTGAGCCCACTGTTGGGTAGGGACTGTCTCTATATGTTGCCAACTTGTACTTCCCAAGCGCTTAGTACAGTGCTCTGCACACAGTAAGCGCTCAATAAATACGATTGATGATGATGATGTTGGGGATGTATTAAACAATTAAGTCAGATCTCAGGGTAAAAAACGTGTTAACAAAAACGCAACAAGACAGTATCTGTGTGTACGTGGTGTTGCCGATTGTGGCTATCGCCCTGAGTCTCTCAACCACCATCACAGCCATAGGCAAGCTTCACCATAAGTGGCATTTTTTTTTTTTTACTACAAATGAAAACTATACATTCGTTACACAAATCTCTTTTCAAGAAGTGTCTCACGTTTAATGTAATGAATATTGAAACCAGGTTTTGTATTGTTACACGATATCAATTTTTAGAGTTTTTGATAAGAAAACAACAATACTCCAAGTATTTCAAATTTCACTAAATTTAGAGAGAAGCTGATTATCCCTCAGGTTGTGTTAGCCTAAAGGATTGGGCTATGTCTTTTCCCTACCTCTCCCTTCCCCCTAGCCTCATCCCAATAACAAGACCCATAACTTCTGCTACTGTTCATTATTTTTACCCACTTCTGATGGCTAACACTGAGCAGTATCCCTAACACACCTATTCCGTTTCCTCCATCCCCCGCCCCCCCCCGCAAATCATGACTCCTAAAATGGTTTTGCAAAAGTACTTTTCCCGGTTCTAATTATGTAATTCACTATGGAAAAAAAGATCAAAAATGTACGTACAGAACTTTGAGTTATACTGCTCATGTTGCTATTTATAAAGTGTCATAAATGTACCCGAGCCTGAAGAACGTGTCAAAGTCTGTGTTAAAGGGGCTAACAACCTACAGGATCTTAGAATCTATCAGAAAAGGGGAAAGGAGCAGTCAACTAAACAAGCAGTTTGGTTTTTTCCCCCCCTTTTTTTTTATAGTATTTATTAAGCGCTTACTATGTGCCGGGCACTGTACTAAGAGCTGGGGTAGATACAAGATAAGCAGGTTGGACTCAGTTCACGCCCCACATGGGGCTCGCAGTCTTAATCTCCAATTTACAGACGAGGTAACTGAGGCACAGAGAAGCTAAGTGACTTGCCCAGCGTCACGCAGCAGACAAGTGTGCAGAGCACTGTACTGAGTGCTTGGGAAGTATAAATGAAGCTTCTCTCAGCCAGAAGGCTTGAGAAGCGGCGTGGCCCAGGTGAAAGAATGCCAGCCTGGGAGTCCCAGGGCCTGGGTTCGAATCCTGGCACCGCCACTTCTGTGACCTTGGGCAAGTGACTTCGCTCCTCGGCGCCTCAATTCCCTCATTTGTAAAATGGGGATTCAATACTCATTCTCTCTTGTGAGCCCCATGTGGGACAGGGATTGTGCCTGATCTACCCCATGTGCTTGACACATGCCGAGTGCTTAAAAAAATACCATTTCTTATTATGCATGGGACCACACTATAGCGCTTACTGTGTGCACAGCACTGTACTGAGTTTTGTTCTCCCTCTCCTGGGATTTCCCTCATTGCTCCTCCCATACAATAACCCATCAAAATCAGTTTTTCGAAAAAGTAAAATGTGTAATACTCCGTTTGGTGTTAAAAAGCCATATTTCGGACATTTTTCTTTTAGGGGTAGCAATAAAAGTACCGCCGAGTGCATACCGGTATAATAATAATAATAATGGCGGCATTTATTAAGCGCTTACTATGTGCCAAGCACTGTTCTAAGCGCCGGGGAGGTTATAAGGTGATCCCACAGGGGGCTCACAGTCTTAACCCCCATTTTACAGATGAGGGAACTGAGGCCCAGAGCAGTCAAGTGACTTGCCCAAAGTCGCACAGCTGGCGATTGGCCGAGCCGGGATTTGAACCCATGACCTCTGACTCCAAAGCCCGGGCTCTTTCCACTGAGCCACGCTGCTGCTCTCTGAAAACAGAAACAGCATTTCCTTTTCACTACCCATCCCCCGGGAGTGTCCCGAGTAAAATCACGGCTTACTATCCTGCCGAAGATCCGTTAAACGATGAATTTCAAAGTTATTTGGTCGGTTTGTCCTCTTTAAGTTATTCGTTGTAATTATACAGCCACTGCATAGCCACTCCGGTCCTTTATTCTGTTCTCTAGCTTTATTCCACTAGATGGAGATTGTGTCCCAGGGAAGAGCAGCACAAGTAATTTTTTC
Organism: Tachyglossus aculeatus; assembly: GCF_015852505.1. Lineage (NCBI taxonomy): Eukaryota > Metazoa > Chordata > Mammalia > Monotremata > Tachyglossidae > Tachyglossus > Tachyglossus aculeatus. Next base: position 25,659,093 of record NC_052074.1, on the reverse strand, counting down.
TTCTTGAAAAAAGTTTCACCATTCATTCATTCATTCATTCAATCGTATTTATTGAGCGCTTACTGCGTGCACAGCACTGTACTGAGCGCTTGGGAAGTACAAGTTGGCAACATATAGGGACAGTCCCTACCCAACAGCGGGCTCACAGTCTAAAAGGGGGTGACGGAGAACAAAACCAAACATACTAACGAAATAAAATAAATAGAATAGATATGTACAAGTAAAATAGAGTAATAAATATGTACAAACATAAATACATATGTACAGGTGCCGCGGGGAAGGGAAGGAGGTAAGGTGGGGGGGATGGAGAGGGGGACGAGGGGGAGAATGTGATGCCAATTGTTAGCTGTGTGACTGTGGGCAGGTCACTTCCTCAGTTCCCTCATCTGGAAAATGGGGATGAAAGACTGTGAGCCCCGCCCGTGGGACAACCTGATCACCTTGTAACCTCCCCAGCGCTTAGAACAGTGCTTTGCACATAGTAAGCGCTTAATAAATGCCACTATTCTTATTGTTCTCATTGACCAGTTCTCATGACGCCGTCGCCTCCAACGGTGATAACGGTATTTGTTCATTCATTCATTCATTCAATCGTATTTATTGAGCGCTTACTGTGTGCAGAGCACTGGACTAAGCGCTTGGGAAGTACAAGTTGGCAACAGAACTTTCCATGTGCCAAGCACTATGCTGAGCCTTGGGTAGAAGAGAAGATGGTTAGAAAAAGTCCCTGTCCACGTCGGGCTGAAAGTCGGAGAGAGAGCTGGTGCTTCATCCCCATTTTGTAAAGGGGGACACTGAGGCTCAGAGAAGATAAAGGACTTGCCCAAGGTCACTCAGCAGGAAAGCGGTAGATGCAAGATGAGACCCCGCGCCCCCACACACCCAGATACTAAGTTGCCTTCCTACTAATTTTACTTATTTTACTTGTACCTATCTATTCTATTTATTTTATTAGTATGTTTGGTTTTGTTCTCTGTCTCCCCCTTTTAGACTGTGAGCCCACTGTTGGGTAGGGACTGCCTCTATATGTTGCCAATTTGGACTTCCCAAGCGCTTAGCACAGTGCTCTGCACACAGTAAGCGCTCAGTAAATACGATTGACGATGATGATAACTGAGGTATTTGTTAAGCAAGAGGAGAAGCAGCGGGGTCTAGTGGAAAGAGCACGGACTTGGGAGTCAGAAGACTTGGGTTCTAATCCTGCCTCCACCGCTCTTCGGCTGTGTGACCCCGGGCGAGTCACTTAGCTTCTCTGGGCCTGTTAAGCTCATCTGTAAAACGGGGATTAAGACTGTGAGCCCTCAATGGGACAGGGACTGTGTCCAACCGAATTATCCTGTATCTACCTCGGTGCTTAGTACATAGTAAGTGCTTAGCAAGTAGCACTTTTGTTCATATGTGTTGTTTTGTCGCCTGTCTCCCCCTTCTAGACTGTGAGCCCGCTGTCGGGTAGGGACCGTCTCTCTATAAGAAGCAGCGTGGCTCAGCGGAAAGGGCCCGGGCTTTGGAGTCGGAGGTCATGGGTTCAAATCCCGGCTCGGCCATTTGTCCGCTGTGTGACTTTGGGCAAGTCACTGGACTTCTCTGGGCCTCAGTTCCCTCATCTGGAAAATGGGGATTAAGACTGTGAGCCCCCTGTGGGATGACCTGATCACCCTGTAACCTCCCCAGTGCTTAGAACAGTGCTTCTAATAATAATAATGCCATCATTATTATTATTCCCCACAGCACCTGTATATATGTATATATGTTTGTACATATTTATTACTCTATTTATTCCCCACAGCACCTGTATATATGTATATATGTTTGTACATATTTATTTATTTTACTTGTACATATCTATTCTATTTATTTTATTTTGTTAGTATGTTTGGTTTTGTTCTCTGTCTCCCCCTTTTAGACTGTGAGCCCACTGTTGGGTAGGGACTGTCTCTATATGTTGCCAATCTGTACTTCCCAAGTGCTTAGTACAGTGCTCTGCACACAGTAAGCGCTCAATAAATACGATTGATGATGATGATGATTATTATTATATGTTGCCAGCTTGTACTTCCCAAGAGCTTAGTACAGTGCTCTGCACACAGTAAGCGCTCAATAAATACGATTGAATGATTGAATCACTATTATTACCATTACTATGTGCCAAGCACTGTACTGAGCGCTCTGGTAGATAAAAGAATCAGGGTGGACACAGTCCCTGTCCCACATGAGGCTCACAGTCTAGAAGAGCTATTTAATCCCAATTTCACAGATGGGGAAACTGAGGGCCAGAGAAGTTAAGCCCTTTCCCTAAAGTCCCACAGCAGCAAAGGGGAGGAGCTGGGATTAGAACCCAGGTCTCTTGACTCTCCATGCTCTTTCCATTGGGCCAGGCTTTGGATCAGAGAAGCAGCGTGGCTCCGTGGAAAGAGCCCGGGCTTTGGAGTCAGAGGTCATGGGTTCAAGTCCCGCCTCCGCCAACTGTCAGCTGTGTGACTTTGGGCAAGTCACTTCACTTCTCTGGGCCTCAGTTCCCTCATCTGTCAAATGGGGATGAAGACTGTGAGCCCCCACCGTGGGACAACCTGATCACCTTGTATCCTCCCCAGCGCTTAGAACAGTGCTTTGCACATAGTGAGCGCTTAATAAATGCCATTATTATTATTGTTATTATCAGAGATGCCCTTTTCCTGAGAGGAACAGAGGAGTTTTGTGGATTACCACAAACTGCTCACCTTCATTAGCATAATTAGAGAGTGCTACATCGCTAATTATTCAAACAACCTGATCACCTTGTATCCTCCCCAGCGCTTAGAACAGTGCTTTGCACAGAGTAAGTGCTTAATAAATGCCATTATTATTATTGTTACTATCAGAGATGCCCTTTTCCTGAGAGGAACAGAGGGGTTTGGGGATTACCAGAAATTGCTCACCTCCATTAGCACAGATAATTAGAGAGTGCTACATCGCTAATTATTCAAACAACCTGATCACCTTGTATCCTCCCCAGGGCTTACAACAGTGCTTTGCACAGAGTGAGCGCTTAATAAATGCCATTATTATTATTGTTATTATCAGAGATGCCCTTTCCCTGAGAGGAACAGAGGGGTTTGGGGATTACCAGAGATTGCTCACCTCCATTAGCATAGATAATTAGAGAGTGCTACATCGATAATTATTCAAACAACCGGATCACCTTGCATCCTCCCCAGCGCTTAGAACAGTGCTTTGCACATAGTGAGCGCTTAATAAATGCTATTATTATTATTATTATTATTATTATCAGAGAGGCCCTTTAACAGAGGGGTTTGCGGATTACCAGAAATTGCTCACCCCCATTAGCATAGATAATTAGAGAGTGCTACGTGGCTAATTATTCAAACAACCTGATCACCTTGTATCCTCCCCAGCGCTTAGAACAGTGCTTTGCACAGAGTGAGCGCTTAATAAACGCCATTATTATTATTATTATCAGAGATGCCCTTTTCCTGAGAGGAACAGAGGAGTTTTGTGGATTACCACAAACTGCTCACCTCCATTAGCATAATTAGAGAGTGCTACATGGCTAATTATTCAAACAACCTGATCACCTTGTATCCTCCCCAGCGCTTAGAACAGTGCTTTGCACATAGTGAGCGCTTAATAAATGCTATTATTATTATTATTATTACTATTATTATTATTATTATTATCAGAGATGCCCTTTTCCTGAGAGGAACAGAGGGGTTTGTGGATTACCAGAGATTGCTCACCCCCATTAGCATAGATAATTAGAGGGTGCTACATCGCTAATTACTCAAATGTGGAGGCATTCTGGTGATGACTCACATTAACATTCCTAAGAGGCAGATCTTGGAAGCTTCTGGGAATCTGGGGGAAGGAAGACAGGGATGAGTCTGTAGGGATGCTGCCTGTAAACACACAATCAGCCACCTTGGCTCCTCTATTTTTTTATGGTATTTCTTAAGCACTTACTACATGCCAGGCACTGTGCTAGGCACTGAGGTAGATACAAGCTAATCAGTTTGGACACTGTACTTCCCAAGCGCTTAGTACAGTGCTCTGCACACAGTAAGCGCTCAATAAATACGATTGATGATGATGACGATGACATGGTCCATGAGGCTCACGGTCTTAATCCCCATTCTACAGATGAGGTAACTGGGGCCCAGAGCAGTCACTTGCCCAAGGTCGCACGGCAGACAAGTGATAGATCTGGGATCATCATCATCATCAGTCGTATTTATTGAGCGCTTACTGTGTGCAGAGCACTGTACTGAGCGCTTGGGAAGTACAAATTGGCAACATATAGAGGCATCCCTACCCAACAGTGGGCTCACAGTCTAAAAGGGGGAGACAGGATGAGAACCCAGGTCCTCCTGATTCCCAGGCTTTGTGCTCTACCCACTAGACCACACTGCTTCTACTTTGGAAGACTGACTAAAAGCCGAACTTAAACTTTACCAACATCACTGGTTAAGGGAATTGGTGGGAAAACCGCCACTGAGTCCGACTTCCACATACAAGCTTCATAATCATCATAATGGTGACATCTGTTAATAATAATAATGATAATGTTGGCATTTGTTAAGCGCTTACTCTGTGCAAAGCACTGTTCTAAGCACTGGGGGGGATACAAGGTGATCAGGTTGACCCACGGGGGGCTCACAGTCTTAATCCCCATTTTACAGATGAGGGAACTGAGGCTCAGAGAAGTTAAGGTCACAGCAGACATGTGGCAGAGTCGGGATTCGAACCCATGACCTTCCCAGACTGAGCCCCTTCCTTCCTCTCCCCCTCGTCCCCCTCTCCATCCCCCCATCTTACCTCCCTCCCTTCCCCACAGCACCTGTATAAATGTATATATGTTTGTACATATTTATTTACTCTATTTATTTAATTTATTTGTACATATCTTTTCTATTTATTTTATTTTGTTAGTATGTTTGGTTTTGTTCTCTGTCTCCCCCTTTTAGACTGTGAGCCCACAGTTGGGTAGGGACTGTCTCTATATGTTGCCAATTTGGACTTCCCAAGCGCTTAGTACAGTGCTCTGCACATAGTAAGCGCTCAATAAATACGATTGATGATGATGATGATGATGATGACCTCTGACTCCAAAGCCCGGGCTCTTTCCAATCAATCAGTCGTATTTATTGAGCGCTTACTGTGTGCAGAGCACTTTCCACTGAGCCACGCTGCTTGAATGTAGTGTCTGTTGTTCGTAAGGAGGAAATAAAAGCAGCGTGGCTCAGTGGGAAGAGCCCGGGCTTTGGAGTCAGAGGTCATGGGTTCGAATTCCGGCTCCGCCAACTGTCAGCGGGGTGACTTTGGGCAAGTCACTTCACTTCTCTGGGCCTCAGTTCCCTCATCTGTAAAATGGGGATGAAAACTGTGAGCCCCCCATGGGACAACCTGATCACCTTGTAACCTCCCCAGCGCTGGGAACAGTGCTTTGCACAAAGGAAGCACTTAAATACCATCATTATTATTATTATTATTTTAGAAAATGTCATTTGTGGTAATCGTACCGCATTTCCTAAAGACCCATATTTCACCTACTTTGGGAAAAATACCCCGGAACTATTCAGTGTAATAGATACTAAATGATGGAACAGTTCTCTGGACATATTTGTTCGCAGCTATTTCTAATTACTAACACATGGTTGATAGCCTTTACAAAAAGCATGACGAATTTACAATCTGAGAGCCTATGTACATGTTTTGTTTTGTTGTCTTTCTATTTATTTTATTTTGTTAATAAGTTTTGTTTTGTTGTCTGTCTCCCCCTTCTAGAGTGTGAGCCCGTTGTTGGGTAGGGACCGTCTCTATATGTTGCCAACCTGTACTTCCCAAGCGCTTAGTACAGTGCTCTGCACACAGTAAGCACTGAATAAATAATAATTATAATAACGATGGCATTTGTTAAGCGCTTACTATGTGCAAAGCCCTGTTCTAAGCACTGGGGAGGGGAAACAAGGTAATGAGGTTGTCGCACGTGGGGCTCAAAGTCTTAATCCCCATTTTACAGATGAGGTAGCTGAGGCTCAGAGAGGTTAAGTGACTTACCCAAGGTCACACAGCAGACATGTGGCAGAGCCGGGATTCGAACCTATGATCTCTGACTCCAAAGCCCGGGCTCTTTCCACTGAGCCACGCCGCCGACTGAATGAATGAATAATTGAGAGTCTTGGGCACAGAAATGAAGGAAGGAAACAAGAATAAGAAAAGCGAGACTATTCCAGAGAGAAAATTCTCAGGCCAATGAAAAACAAACAAAAAACGACTCATTTCAGTACCGAAACTCATTCAAGGTCTAGTTTTGGTTAATGTCACTGATTTTTTTGCAATGTCTCCGGTTCTAAGGTGGTTGTTACCATAAATTTGCCACGGTAACCACGCTCCAATTGATAAAAACTTCCAAAGGCAATCCCCAGAGCGCCTTCGGAAGAATTTATAAATTTCCCCACTTTTCAAAATTGCACCGATATCATCTAGCACACACCCACATTACTCAACACCAGTGCATGAGCTAATGATGCAATGCAGTGAGTCGGCAGGGCAATTAGGATTTGTAATCTCCCCCAAACAGCTTTTGGCTTCAGAGACTTCACAATCCTTCCCTCTAATAAAGAGTGGAAAACAACTTCAGCAGGAAAGACAGTAATGGTGTTATGGCTTCAGATTTAGAACATCCCAGTTACAGTTCAGCTGCTACCTGCTTCATATTTATTCTATTTATTAATAATAATAAATCAATAATTAATAATAATAATAATTAATAATAAAGAGTGGAAAATAACTTTAGCGGGAAAGACAGTAATTGGTGTTATGGCTTCAGATTCAGAACATCCCAGTTATGGTTCAGCTGCTACCTGTCCAACAAATTCTGATCTATTTATTTGACTTGTACATATTTATTCTATTTATTTTATTCTGTTAATATGTTTTGTTCTCTGTCTTCCCCTTCTAGACTGTGAGCCCGCTGTTGGGTAGGGACCGTCTCTAGATGTTGCCAACTTGTACTTCCCAAGCGCTTAGTACAGTGCTCTGCACACAGTAAGCGCTCAATAAATACGATTGAATGAATGAATGAATGTAATTTAGGGCCTTGCAAATCCTCTTCCCCTCAATTTTTTAAAATGCTATTTGCTAAGTGTTTACTATGCACACAGTAAGTAGTCTGTTATGTGGCCTTTTGACAAATCAATTAATCTATTTTAGCTATTTAGCTATTTTACCCCAGCACTGTCCTAAGTGCTGGGGTAGATACAAGCTAAGCGGGTTGGACGGGGATCCCAGTCTTAATCCCCATTTTACAGGCGGGGTAACTGAGGCCCAGAGAAGTGAAGTGTCTTGCCCGAGGTCACACAGCAGCCAAGCGGAAGCGTCAGAATTAGAACCCAGGTCCTTCTGACTCTCAGGCCTGTGGTCTATCCACCAGGTCAAGCTGCTTCTCCTTACAATATTTTTGCATGTTTTCCCCAGTGCCTATGGCACACTGAAGGCATTACGTTCTTATCATCATCAATCGTATTTATTGAGCGCTTACTGTGTGCAGAGCACTGTACTAAGCGCTTGGGAAGTACAAGTTGGCAACATATAGAGACAGTCCCTACCCAACAGTGGGCTCACAGTCTAAAAGACTTAGACTGTAGTTCTTGGACTGTAAGCCCGTTGTGGGCAGGGTTGTGTCTCTCTTTACTGCTGTACTGCACTTTCCAAGCGCTTAGTACAGTGCTTTGCACCCACTAAGCGCTCAATAAATACGACTGAATGAAGTGCACAAGTGCTTTGTAAATTCCAGTTCTCATTTTCCCCCTCAACATCCCTGTACGGTAGGGAGAAACGGATAATAGTTTCATTTTCTTTTTCTCACTTCCCCTCTAGACTGTAATTGTTGCGGGCAAGGAACATTCACCCGTTCATTCAATCGTATTTATTGAGCGCTTACTGTGTGCAGAGCACTGTACTAAGCGCTTGGGAAGTCCAAGTTGGCAACATACAGAGGCGGTCCCTACCTAACAACGGGCTCACAGTCTAGGTTGTGTGCAAAGCACTATCCAAAGTGCTTGGGAGAGTACAATGCAACAATAAACACATTCCCTGCCTATAATTTTATAGTCTACGGGGGACCTGAAACCTCATTCTCCTTGACTGGCAGACTAGTTCCACCATACTAATAGCAGAGAAGCAGCATGGCTCAGTGGAAAGAGCCCGGGCTTTGGAGTCGGAGGTCATGGGTTCGAATCCCGGCTCCACCAATAGTCAGCCGTGTGACTTTGGGCAAGTCACTTCACTTCTCTGGGCCTCAGTTCCCTCATCTGTAAAATGGGGATTAAGACTGTGAGCCCCCTGTGGGACAACCTGATCACCCTGTAACCTCCCCAGTGGTTAGAACAGTGCTTTGCACATAGTAAGCACTTAATAAATGCCATTATTATTATTATTACCAAATGGAAGCCAATTACTTGGAAAGTATTATAGCATGGCTTAGTGGACAGAGCACGGGACTGGGAGTCAGAAGGTCATGGGTTCTAATTCTGCCTCCTCCATTTGCCTGCTCTGTGTGACCCTGAGCGAGTCACTTCACTGGCTCAGTGGTAAGAGCCCGGGCTTGGGACTCAGAGGTCGTGGGTTCAAATCCCAGTTCCACCACTTGTCAGCCGTGTGACTTTGGGCAAGTCACTTCACTTCTCTGGGCCTCAGTTCCCTCATCTGGAAAATGGGGATGAAGACAGTGAGCCCCCCGTGGGACAACCTGATCACCTTGTAACCTCCCCGGCGCTTTGAACAGTGCTTTGCACAGAGAAAGCGCTTAATAAATGCATTATCATTATTACTTCCACTGAGCCACGCTGCTTCTCTTAACTTCTCTGAGCCTCAGTTCCCTCATCCGTCTAATGGGGATGGAGACTGTGAGCCCCACAGGGGACAACCTGATCACCTTGTATCCCAGCCCAGCGTTTAGAACAGGGCTTCGCACATAGTAAGCACTTAAAGGCCATGATTATGTTTTTATTATTATGCATTCTCTGGAACCCCCCGCCTTGTAAAATTCATTCAATCGTATTTATTGAGCGCTTACTGTGTGCAGAGTACTGTAATAAGCACTTGAGCACTGTACTAAGGGATTGAGGCTGGGAGCTCCAAGTGGGACAGGGACTCCGACCAACCCCATGTGCTCGTTTGTTCCCCAGCGCTTAGTACAGTGCCTGGCACACACTTTTAGACTGTGAGCCCACTGTTGGGTAGGGACTGTCTCTATATGTTGCCAATTTGTGCTTCCCAAGCGCTTAGTACAGTGCTCTGCACATAGTAACTGCTCAATAAATACGATTGATTGATTGATTGATAGTAAGCGCTTAACCAATGCCGCAATGATTCGTTATTATTTAGGCCTCCCTAGAGGCAGCACTGCGGTGGATCCCCGACGCATGCGCACATCTCCGCTCCCCCCGCCCTTCCGCGCGTGCGCACACCGCGGCTCGGCCCACGCTAGTGCGCCTGCGCCCCGGACGCCTGCCAAGGGCCCTAGGCAACGGCTGATCGCGCGTCACGTGACGCCGGGGGAGCCAATCAGAAGGCGCCCAGCGGCCTGGATTGTGGCCCTCCTACAACACAACAACACACTAGGCGGAAACAGCTGACCACAGCAGGAGAGAG